>NW_028225479.1:0-381900 GCF_052327205.1 Somniosus microcephalus
AAGAAGGAGAAGGAGAAGTTGAAGTCTGGAGGGTGAATCAGAAGAAGCAGAAGAAGGAGAAGGAGAAGTGAAGTCTGGAGGGTGAATCAGAAGAAGCAGAAGAAGGAGAAGGAGAAGGTGAAGTATGGAGGGTGAATCAGAAGAAGCAGAAGAAGGAGAAGGAGAAGGTGAAGTCTGGAGGGTGAATCAGAAGAAGGAGAAGAAGGAGAAGGAGAAGGTGAAGTCTGGAGGGTGAATCAGAAGAAGCAGAAGAAGGAGAAGGAGAAGGTGAAGTCAGGAGGGTGAATCAGAAGAAGCAGAAGAAGGAGAAGGAGAAGGTGAAGTCTGGAGGGTGAATCAGAAGAAGCAGAAGAAGGCGAAGGAGAAGGTGAAGACTGGAGGGTGAATCAGAATAAGTAGAAGAAGGAGAAGGAGATGGTGAAGTCTGGAGGGTGAATCAGAAGAAGTAGAAGAAGCAGAAGGAGAAGGCGAAGTCTGGAGGGTGAATCAGAAGAAGCAGAAGAAGGAGAAGGAGAAGGTTAAGTCTGGAGGGTGAATCAGAAGAAGCAGAAGAAGGAGAAGGAGAAGGTGAAGTCTGGAGGGTGAATCATAAGAAGTAGAATAAGGAGAAGGAGAAGGTGAGGTCTGGAGGGTGAATCAGAAGAAGCAGAAGAAGGAGAAGGAGAAGGTGAAGTCTGAAGTGTGAATCAGAAGAAGCAGAAGATGGAGAAGGAGAAGGTGAAGTCTGGAGGGTGAATCAGAAGAAGCAGAAGAAGGAGAAGGAGAAGGTGAAGTCTGGAGGGTGAATCAGAAGATGCAGAAGAAGGAGAAGGAGAAGGTGAAGTCTGGAGGGTGAATCAGAAGAAGGAGAAGAAGGAGAAGGAGAAGGTGAAGTCTGGAGGGTGAATCAGAAGAAGTAGAAGAAGGAGAAGGAGAAGGACAAGTCTGGAGGGTGAATCAGAAGAAGCAGAAGAAGGAGAAGGAGAAGGTGAAGTCTGGAGGGTGAATCAGAAGAAGCAGAAGAAGGAGAATGAGAAGATGAAGTCTGGAGGGTGTATCAGAAGAAGTAGAAGAAGGAGAAGGAGAAGGTGAAGTCTGGAGGGTGAATCAGAAGAAGCAGAAGAAGGAGAAGGAGAAGGTGAAGTCTGGAGGGTGAATCAGAAGAAGCAGAAGAAGGAGAAGGAGAAGGTGAAGTCTGGAGGGTGAATCAGAAGAAGCAGAATAAGGAGAAGGAGAAGGTGAAGTCTGGAGGGTGAATCAGGAGAAGCAGAAGAAGGAGAAGGAGAAGGTGAAGTCTGGAGGGTGAATCAGAAGAAGTAGAAGAAGGAGAAGGAGAAGGTGAAGTCTGGAGGGTGAAGCAGAAGAAGTAGAAGAAGGAGAAGGAGAAGATGAAGTCAGGAGGGTGAATCAGAAGAAGTAGAAGAAGGAGAAGGAGAAGGTGAAGTCTGGAGGGTGAATCAGAAGAAGTAGAAGAAGGAGAAGGAGAAGGTGAGGTCTGGAGGGTGAATCAGAAGAAGCAGAAGAAGGAGAAGGAGAAGATGAAGTCTGGAGGGTGAATCAGAAGAAGCAGAAGAAGGAGAAGGAGAAGGTGAAGTCTGGAGGGTGAGTCAGAAGAAGCAGAAGAAGGAGAAGGAGAAGGTGAAGTCAGGAGGGTGAATCAGAAGAAGCAGAAGAAGGAGAAGGAGAAGGTGAAGTTAGGAGGGTGAATCAGAAGAAGCAGAAGAAGGAGAAGGAGAAGGTGAAGTCAGGGGGGTGAAGCAGAAGAAGTAGAAGAAGGAGAAGGAGATGGTGAAGTCAGTAGGGTGAAGCAGAAGAAGCAGAAGAAGGAGAAGGAGAAGGTGAAGTCTGGAGGGCGAAGCAGAAGAAGCAGAAGAAGGAGAAGGTGAAGGTGAAGTCTGGAGGGTGAAGCAGAAGAAGCAGAAGAAGGAGAAGGAGAAGGTGAAGTCTGGAGGGTGAATCAGAAGAAGTAGAAGAAGGAGAAGGAGAAGGTGAAGTCAGGAGGGTGAAGCAGAAGAAGGAGACGGAGAAGGTGAAGTCTGGAGGGTGAAGCAGAAGAAGCAGAAGAAGGAGAAGGAGAAGGTGAAGTCTGGAGGGTGAAGCAGAAGAAGCAGAAGAAGGAGAAGGAGAAGGTGAAGTCAGGAGGGTGAATCAGAAGAAGTAGAAGAAGGAGAAGGAGAAGGTGAAGTCTGGAGGGTGAATCAGAAGAAGTAGAAGAAGAAGAAGGAGAAGGTGAAGTCTGGAGGGTGAATCAGAAGAAGTAGAAGAAGGAGAAGGAGAAGGTGAAGTCTGGAGGGTGAATCAGAAGAAGCAGAATAAGGAGAAGGAGAAGGTGAAGTCTGGAGGGAGAAGCAGAAGAAGTAGAAGAAGGAGAAGGAGAAGGTGAAGTCTGGAGGGTGAATCAGAAGAAGTAGAAGAAGGAGAAGGAGAAGGTAAAGTCTGGAGGGTGAATCAGAAGAAGTAGAAGAAGGAAAAGGAGAAGGTGAAGTCTGGAGGGTGAATCAGAAGAAGCAGAAGAAGGAGAAGGAGAAGGTGAAGTCTGGAGGGTGAATCAGAAGAAGTAGAAGAAGGAGAAGGAGAAGGTGTAGATTGGAGGGTGAATCAGGAGAAGTAGACGAAGGAGAAGGAGAAGGTGAAGTCTGGAGGGTGAATCAGAAGAAGCAGAAGAAGGAGAAGGAGAAGGTGAAGTCTGGAGGGTGAATCAGAAGAAGTAGAAGAAGCAGAAGGAGAAGGTGAAGTCTGGAGGGTGAATCAGAAGAAGCAGAAGAAGGAGAAGGAGAAGGTGAAGTATGGAGGGTGAATCAGAAGAAGCAGAAGAAGGAGAAGGAGAAGGTGAAGTCTGGAGGGTGAATCAGAAGAAGCAGAAGAAGTAGAAGGAGAAGGTGAAGTCTGGAGGGTGAATCAGAAGAAGGAGAAGAAGGAGAAGGAGAAGGTGAAGTCTGGAGGGTGTATCAGAAGAAGCAGAAGAAGGAGAAGGAGAAGGTGAAGTCAGGAGGGTGAATCAGAAGAAGCAGAAGAAGGAGAAGGAGAAGGTGAAGTCTGGAGGGTGAATCAGAAGAAGCAGAAGAAGGAGAAGGAGATGGTGAAGTCTGGAGGGTGAATCAGAAGAAGTAGAAGAAGCAGAAGGAGAAGGCGAAGTCTGGAGGGTGAATCAGAAGAAGCAGAAGAAGGAGAAGGAGAAGGTTAAGTCTGGAGGGTGAATCAGAAGAAGCAGAAGAAGGAGAAGGAGAAGGTGAAGTCTGGAGGGTGAATCATAAGAAGTAGAAGAAGGAGAAGGAGAAGGTGAGGTCTGGAGGGTGAATCAGAAGAAGCAGAAGAAGGAGAAGGAGAAGGTGAAGTCTGAAGTGTGAATCAGAAGAAGCAGAAGATGGAGAAGGAGAAGGTGAAGTCTGGAGGGTGAATCAGAAGAAGCAGAAGAAGGAGAAGGAAAAGGTGAAGTCTGGAGGGTGAATCAGAAGATGCAGAAGAAGGAGAAGGAGAAGGTGAAGTCTGGAGGGTGAATCAGAAGAAGGAGAAGAAGGAGAAGGAGAAGGTGAAGTCTGGAGGGTGAATCAGAAGAAGTAGAAGAAGGAGAAGGAGAAGGACAAGTCTGGAGGGTGAATCAGAAGAAGCAGAAGAAGGAGAAGGAGAAGGTGAAGTCTGGAGGGTGAATCAGAAGAAGCAGAAGAAGGAGAATGAGAAGATGAAGTCTGGAGGGTGTATCAGAAGAAGTAGAAGAAGGAGAAGGAGAAGGTGAAGTCTGGAGGGTGAATCAGAAGAAGCAGAAGAAGGAGAAGGAGAAGGTGAAGTCTGGAGGGTGAATCAGAAGAAGCAGAAGAAGGAGAAGGAGAAGGTGAAGTCTGGAGGGTGAATCAGAAGAAGCAGAATAAGGAGAAGGAGAAGGTGAAGTCTGGAGGGTGAATCAGGAGAAGCAGAAGAAGGAGAAGGAGAAGGTGAAGTCTGGAGGGTGAATCAGAAGAAGTAGAAGAAGGAGAAGGAGAAGGTGAAGTCTGGAGGGTGAAGCAGAAGAAGTAGAAGAAGGAGAAGGAGAAGGTGAAGTCAGGAGGGTGAATCAGAAGAAGTAGAAGAAGGAGAAGGAGAAGGTGAAGTCTGGAGGGTGAATCAGAAGAAGTAGAAGAAGGAGAAGGAGAAGGTGAGGTCTGGAGGGTGAATCAGAAGAAGCAGAAGAAGGAGAAGGAGAAGATGAAGTCTGGAGGGTGAAGCAGAAGAAGCAGAAGAAGGAGAAGGAGAAGGTGAAGTCTGGAGGGTGAATCAGAAGAAGCAGAAGAAGGAGAAGGAGAAGGTGAAGTCAGGAGGGTGAATCAGAAGAAGCAGAAGAAGGAGAAGGAGAAGGTGAAGTTAGGAGGGTGAATCAGAAGAAGCAGAAGAAGGAGAAGGAGAAGGTGAAGTCAGGGGGGTGAAGCAGAAGAAGTAGAAGAAGGAGAAGGAGATGGTGAAGTCAGGAGGGTGAAGCAGAAGAAGTAGAAGAAGGAGAAGGAGAAGGTGAAGTCAGGAGGGTGAACCAGAAGAAGCAGAAGAAGGAGAAGGAGAAGGTGAAGTCTGGAGGGTGAACCAGAAGAATCAGAAGAAGGAGAAGGAGAAGGTGAAGTCTGGAGGGTGAATCAGAAGAAGCAGAAGAAAGAGAAGGAGAAGGTGAAGTCTGGAGGGTGAAGCAGAAGAAGCAGAAGAAGGAGAAGGAGAAGGTGAAGACTGGAGGGTGAATCAGAAGAAGTAGAAGAAGGAGAAGAAGAAGGTGAAGTCTGGAGGGTGAATCAGAAGAAGTAGAAGAAGGAGAAGGAGAAGGTGAAGTCTGGAGGGTGAATCAGAAGAAGCAGAAGAAGGAGAAGGAGAAGGTGAAGTCTGGAGGGTGAATCAGAAGAAGCAGAAGAAGGAGAAGGAGAAGATGAAGTCTGGAGGGTGAATCAGAAGAAGTAGAAGAAGGAGAAGGAGAAGGTGAGGTCTGGAGGGTGAATCAGAAGAAGCAGAAGAAGGAGAAGTAGAAGGTGAAGTCTGGAGGGTGGATCAGAAGAAGCAGAAGAAGGAGAAGGAGAAGGTGAGGTCAGGAGGGTGAATCAGAAGAAGCAGAAGAAGGAGAAGGAGAAGGTGAAGTTAGGAGGGTGAATCAGAAGAAGCAGAAGAAGGAGAAGGAGAAGGTGAAGTCATGGGGTGAAGCAGAAGAAGTAGAAGAAGGAGAAGGAGAAGGTGAAGTCTGGAGGGTGAAGCAGAAGAAGCAGAAGAAGGAGAAGGAGAAGGTCAAGTCTGGAGGGCGCAGCAGAAGAAGCAGAAGAAGGAGAAGGAGAAGGTGAAGTCTGGAGGGTGAAGCCGTAGAAGCAGAAGAAGGAGAAGGAGAAGGTGAAGTCTGGAGGGTGAATCAGAAGAAGTAGAAGAAGGAGAAGGAGAAGGTGAAGTCAGGAGGGTGAAGCAGAAGAAGCAGAAGAAGGAGAAGGAGAAGGTGAAGTCTGGAGGGTGAAGCAGAAGAAGCAGAAGAAGGAGAAGGAGAAGCTGAAGTCTGGAGGGCGAAGCAGAAGAAGCAGAAGAAGGAGAAGGAGAAGGTGAATTCTGGAGGGTGAAGCAGAAAAAGCAGATGAAGGAGAAGGAGAAGGTGAAGTCTGGAGGGTGAATCAGAATAAGTAGAAGAAGGAGTAGCAGAAGGTGAAGTCAGGAGGGTGAAGCAGAAGAAGCAGAAGAAGGAGAAGGAGAAGGTGAAGTCTGGAGGGTGAAGCAGAAGAAGCAGAAGAAGGAGAAGGAGAAGGTGAAGTCTGGAGGGTGAAGCAGAAGAAGCAGAAGAAGGAGAAGGAGAAGGTGAAGTCAGGAGGGTGAATCAGAAGAAGGAGAAGAAGGAGAAGGAGAAGGTGAAGTCTGGAGGGTGAATCAGAAGAAGTAGAAGAAGGAGAAGGAGAAGGTGAAGTTTGGAGGGTGAATCAGAAAAAGTAGAAGAAGGAGAAGGAGAAGGTGAAGTCTGGAGGGTGAATCAGAAGAAGCAGAAGAAGGAGAAGGAGAAGGTGAAGTCTGGAGGGAGAAGCAGAAGAAGTAGAAGAAGGAGAAGGAGAAGGTGAAGTCTGGAGGGTGAATCAGAAGAAGTAGAAGAAGGAGAAGGAGAAGGTGAAGTTTGGAGTGTGAATCAGAAGAAGTAGAAGAAGGAGAAGGAGAAGTTGAAGTCTGGAGGGTGAATCAGAAGAAGCAGAAGCAGGAGAAGGAGAAGGTGAAGTCTGGAGGGTGAAACAGAAGAAGTAGAAGAAGGAGAAGGAGAAGGTAAAGTCTGGAGGGTGAATCAGAAGAAGCAGAAGAAGGAGAAGGAGAAGGTGAATTCTGGAGGTTGAATCAGAAGTAGCAGAAGAAGGAGAAGGAGAAGGTGAAGTCTGGATGGTGAATCAGAAGAAGCAGAAGAAGGAGAAGGAGAAGGTGAAGTCTGGAGGGTGAATCAGAAGAAGCAGAAGAAGTAGAAGGAGAAGGTGAATTCTGGAGGGTGAATCAGAAGAAGTAGAAGAAGGAGAAGGAGAAGGTGAAGTCTGGAGGGTGAATCAGAAGAAGCAGAAGAAGGAGAAGGAGAAGGTGAAGTCAGGAGGGTGAATCAGAAGAAGCGGAAGAAGGAGAAGGAGAAGGTGAAGTCTGGAGGGTGAATCAGAAGAAGTAGAAGAAGGAGAAGGAGAAGGTGAAGACTGGAGGGTGAATCAGAAGAAGTAGAAGAAGGAGAAGGAGAAGGTGAAGTCTGGAGGGTGAATCAGAAGAAGTAGAAGAAGGAGAAGGCGAAGTCTGGAGGGTGAATCAGAAGAAGTAGAAGAAGGAGAAGGAGAAGGTGAATTCATGAGGGAGAAGCAGAAGAAGCAGAAGAAGGAGAAGGAGAAGGTGATGCCTGGAGGGTAAAGCAGAAGAAGCAGAAGAAGGAGAAGGAGAAGGTGAAGTCTGGAGGGCGAAGCAGAAGAAGCAGAAGAAGGAGAAAGAGAAGGTGACGTCTGGAGGGTGAAGAAGAAGAAGCAGAAGAAGGAGAAGGAGAAGGTGAAGTCTGGAGGGTGAATCAGAAGAAGTAGAAGAAGGAGAAGGAGAAGGTGAAGTCTGGAGGGTGAATCAGAAGAAGTAGAAGAAGGAGAAGGAGAAGGTGAAGTCAGGAGGGTGAAGCAGAAGAAGCAGAAGAAGGAGAAGGAGAAGGTGAAGTCTGGAGGGTGAAGCAGAAGAAGCAGAAGAAGGAGAAGGAGAAGGTGAAGTCTGGAGTGTGAAGCAGAAGAAGCAGAAGAAGGAGAAGGAGAAGGTGAAGTAAGGAGGGTGAATCAGAAAAAGTAGAAGAAGGAGAAGGAGAAGGTGAAGTCTGGAGGGTGAATCAGAAGAAATAGAAGAAGGAGAAGGAGAAGGTGAAGTCTGGAGGGTGAATCAGAAGAAGTAGAAGAAGGAGAAGGAGAAGGTGAAGTCTGGAGGGAGAAGCAGAAGAAGTAGAAGAAGGAGAAGGAGAAGGTGAAGTCTGGAGGGTGAATCAGAAGAAGTAGAAGAAGGAGAAGGAGAAGGTGACGTCTGGAGGGTGAATCAGAAGAAGTAGAAGAAGGAGAAGGAGAAGGTGAAGTCTGGAGGGTGAATCAGAAGAAGCAGAAGAAGGAGAAGGAGAAGGAGAAGTCTGGAGGGTGAATCAGAAGAAGTAGAAGAAGGAGAAGGAGAAGGTGTAGTCTGGAGGGTGAATCAGAAGAAGTAGACGAAGGAGAAGGAGAAGGTGAAGTCTGGAGGGTGAATCAGAAGAAGCAGAAGCAGGAGAAGGAGAAGGTGAAGTCTGGAGGGTGAATCAGAAGAAGTAGAAGAAGGAGAAGGAGAAGGTGAAGTCTGGAGGGTGAATCAGAAGAAGCAGAAGAAGGAGAAGGAGAAGGTGAAGTCTGGAGGGTGAATCAGAAGAAGCAGAAGAAGGAGAAGGAGAAGGTGAAGTCTGGAGGGTGAATCAGAAGAAGCAGAAGAAGGAGAAGGTGAAGGTGAAGTCTGGAGGGTGAATCAGAAGAAGCAGAAGAAGTAGAAGGAGAAGGTGAAGTCTGGAGGGTGAATCAGAAGAAGGAGAAGAAGGAGAAGGAGAAGGTGAAGTCTGGAGGGTGAATCAGAAGAAGCAGAAGAAGGAGAAGGAGAAGGTGAAGTCAGGAGGGTGAATCAGAAGAAGCAGAAGAAGGAGAAGGAGAAGGTGAAGTCTGGAGGGTGAATCAGAAGAAGCAGAAGAAGGCGAAGGAGAAGGTGAAGACTGGAGGGTGAATCAGAATAAGAAGAAGAAGGAGAAGGAGATGGTGAAGTCTGGAGGGTGAATCAGAAGAAGTAGAAGAAGCAGAAGGAGAAGGCGAAGTCTGGAGGGTGAATCAGAAGAAGCAGAAGAAGGAGAAGGAGAAGGTTAAGTCTGGAGGGTGAATCAGAAGAAGCAGAAGAAGGAGAAGGAGAAGGTGAAGTCTGGAGGGTGAATCATAAGAAGTAGAAGAAGGAGAAGGAGAAGTTGAGGTCTGGAGGGTGAATCAGAAGAAGCAGAAGAAGGAGAAGGAGAAGGTGAAGTCTGAAGGGTGAATCAGAAGAAGCAGAAGATGGAGAAGGAGAAGGTGAAGTCTGGAGGGTGAATCAGAAGAAGCAGAAGAAGGAGAAGTAGAAGGTGAAGTCTGGAGGGTGAATCAGAAGATGCAGAAGAAGGAGAAGGAGAAGGTGAAATCTGGAGGGTGAATCAGTAGAAGTAGAAGAAGGAGAAGGAGAAGGTGAAGTCTGGAGGGTGAATCAGAAGAAGTAGAAGAAGGAGAAGGAGAAGGACAAGTCTGGAGGGTGAATCAGAAGAAGCAGAAGAAGGAGAAGGAGAAGGTGAAGTCTGGAGGGTGAATCAGAAGAAGCAGAAGAAGGAGAATGAGAAGATGAAGTCTGGAGGGTGTATCAGAAGAAGTAGAAGAAGGAGAAGGAGAAGGTGAAGTCTGGAGGGTGAATCAGAAGAAGCAGAAGAAGGAGAAGGAGAAGGTGAAGTCTGGAGGGTGAATCAGAAGAAGCAGAAGAAGGAGAAGGAGAAGGTGAAGTCTGGAGGGTGAATCAGAAGAAGCAGAATAAGGAGAAGGAGAAGGTGAAGTCTGGAGGGTGAATCAGGAGAAGCAGAAGAAGGAGAAGGAGAAGGTGAAGTCTGGAGGGTGAATCAGAAGAAGTAGAAGAAGGAGAAGGATAAGGTGAAGTCTGGAGGGTGAAGCAGAAGAAGTAGCAGAAGGAGAAGGAGAAGGTGAAGTCAGGAGGGTGAATCAGAAGAAGTAGAAGAAGGAGAAGGAGAAGGTGAAGTCTGGAGGGTGAATCAGAAGCAGCAGAAGAAGGAGAAGGAGAAGGTGAAGTCTGGAGGGTGAAAATAGAAGAAGCAAAAGAATGAGAAGGAGAAGATGAAGTCTGGAGGATGAATCAGAAGAAGTAGAAGAAGGAGAAGGAGAAGGTGAGGTCTGGAGGGTGAATCAGAAGAAGCAGAAGAAGGAGAAGGAGAAGATGAAGTCTGGAGGGTGAATCAGAAGAAGCAGAAGAAGGAGAAGGAGAAGGTGAAGTCTGGAGGGTGAATCAGAAGAAGCAGAAGAAGGAGAAGGAGAAGGTGAAGTCAGGAGGGTGAATCAGAAGAAGCAGAAGAAGGAGAAGGAGAAGGTGAAGTTAGGAGGGTGAATCAGAAGAAGCAGAAGAAGGAGAAGAAGAAGGTGAAGTCAGGGGGTGAAGCAGAAGAAGTAGAAGAAGGAGAAGGAGATGGTGAAGTCAGGAGGGTGAAGCAGAAGAAGCAGAAGATGGAGAAGGAGAAGGTGAAGTCTGGAGGGTGAAGCAGAAGAAACAGAAGAAGGAGAAGGAGAAGGTGAAGTCTGGAGGGCGAAGCAGAAGAAGCAGAAGAAGGAGAAGGTGAAGGTGAAGTCTGGAGGGTGAAGCAGAAGAAGCAGAAGAAGGAGAAGGAGAAGGTGAAGTCTGGAGGGTGAATCAGAAGAAGTAGAAGAAGGAGAAGGAGAAGGTGAAGTCAGGAGGGTGAAGCAGAAGAAGGAGACGGAGAAGGTGAAGTCTGGAGGGTGAAGCAGAAGAAGCAGAAGAAGGAGAAGGGGAAGGTGAAGTCTGGAGGGTGAAGCAGAAGAAGCAGAAGAAGGAGAAGGAGAAGGTGAAGTCAGGAGGGTGAATCAGAAGAAGTAGAAGAAGGAGAAGGAGAAGGTGAAGTCTGGAGGGTGAATCAGAAGAAGTAGAAGAAGGAGAAGGAGAAGGTGAAGTCTGGAGGGTGAATCAGAAGAAGTAGAAGAAGGAGAAGGAGAAGGTGAAGTCTGGAGGGTGAATCAGAAGAAGCAGAAGAAGGAGAAGGAGAAGGTGAAGTCTGGAGGGAGAAGCAGAAGAAGTAGAAGAAGGAGAAGGAGAAGGTGAAGTCTGGAGGGTGAATCAGAAGAAGTAGAAGAAGGAGAAGGAGAAGGTAAAGTCTGGAGGGTGAATCAGAAGAAGTAGAAGAAGGAAAAGGAGAAGGTGAAGTCTGGAGGGTGAATCAGAAGAAGCAGAAGAAGGAGAAGGAGAAGGTGAAGTCTGGAGGGTGAATCAGAAGAAGTAGAAGAAGGAGAAGGAGAAGGTGTAGTTTGGAGGGTGAATCAGGAGAAGTAGACGAAGGAGAAGGAGAAGGTGAAGTCTGGAGGGTGAATCAGAAGAAGCAGAAGAAGGAGAAGGAGAAGGTGAAGTCTGGAGGGTGAATCAGAAGAAGTAGAAGAAGCAGAAGGAGAAGGTGAAGTCTGGAGGGTGAATCAGAAGAAGCAGAAGAAGGAGAAGGAGAAGGTGAAGTCTGGAGGGTGAATCAGAAGAAGCAGAAAAGGAGAAGGAGAAGGTGAAGTATGGAGGGTGAATCAGAAGAAGCAGAAGAAGGAGAAGGAGAAGATGAAGTCTGGAGGGTGAATCAGAAGAAGTAGAAGAAGGAGAAGGAGAAGGTGAGATCTGGAGGGTGAATCAGAAGAAGCAGAAGAAGGAGAAGGAGAAGGTGAAGTCTGAAGGGTGAATCGGAAGAAGCAGAAAAAGGAGAAGGAGAAGGTGAAGTCTGGAGGGTGAATCAGAAGAAGCAGAAGAAGGAGAAGGAGAAGGTGAAGTCTGGAGGGTGAATCAGAAGAAGCAGAAGAAGGAGAAGGTGAAGTCCGGAGGGTGAATCAGAAGAAGTAGAAGAAGGAGAAGGAGAAGGTGAAGTCTGGAGGGTGAATCAGAAGAAGTAGAAGAAGGAGAAGGAGAAGGTGAAGTCTGGAGGGTGAATCAGAAGAAGCAGAAGAAGGAGAAGGAGAAGGTGAAGTCTGGAGGGTGAATCAGAAGAAGCAGAAGAAGGAGAAGGAGAAGATGAAGTCTGGAGGGTGAATCAGAAGAAGTAGAAGAAGGAGAAGGAGAAGGTGAAGTCTGGAGGGTGAATCAGAAGAAGCAGAAGAAGGAGAAGGAGAAGGTGAAGTCTGGAGGGTGAATCAGAAGAAGCAGAAGAAGGAGAAGGAGAAGGTGAAGTCTGGAGGATGAATCAGAAGAAGCAGAATAAGGAGAAGGAGAAGGTGAAGTCTGGAGGGTGAATCAGAAGAAGCAGAAGAAGGAGAAGGAGAAGGTGAAGTCTGGAGGGTGAATCAGAAGAAGTAGAAGAAGGAGAAGGAGAAGGTGAAGTCAGGAGGGTGAATCAGAAGAAGCAGAAGAAGGAGAAGGAGAAGGTGAAGTCTGGAGGGTAAACCAGAAGAATCAGAAGAAGGAGAAGGAGAAGGTGAAGTCTGGAGGGTGAATCAGAAGAAGCAGAAGAAAGAGAAGGAGAAGGTGAAGTCTGGAGGGTGAAGCAGAAGAAGCAGAAGAAGGAGAAGGAGAAGGTGAAGACTGGAGGGTGAATCAGAAGAAGTAGAAGAAGGAGAAGAAGAAGGTGAAGTCTGGAGGGTGAATCAGAAGAATAGAAGAAGGAGAAGGAGAAGGTGAAGTCTGGAGGGTGAATCAGAAGAAGCAGAAGAAGGAGAAGGAGAAGGTGAAGTCTGGAGGGTGAATCAGAAGAAGCAGAAGAAGGAGAAGGAGAAGATGAAGTCTGGAGGGTGAATCAGAAGAAGTAGAAGAAGGAGAAGGAGAAGGTGAGGTCTGGAGGGTGAATCAGAAGAAGCAGAAGAAGGAGAAGTAGAAGGTGAAGTCTGGAGGGTGGATCAGAAGAAGCAGAAGAAGGAGAAGGAGAAGGTGAAGTCAGGAGGGTGAATCAGAAGAAGCAGAAGAAGGAGAGGGAGAAGGTGAAGTTAGGAGGGTGAATCAGAAGAAGCAGAAGAAGGAGAAGGAGAAGGTGAAGTCAGGGGGGTGAAGCAGAAGAAGTAGAAGAAGGAGAAGGAGAAGGTGAAGTCAGGAGGGTGAAGCAGAAGAAGCAGAACAAGGAGAAGGAGAAGGTCAAGTCTGGAGGGCGCAGCAGAAGAAGCAGAAGAAGGAGAAGGAGAAGGTGAAGTCTGGAGGGTGAAGCCGTAGAAGCAGAAGAAGGAGAAGGAGAAGGTGAAGTCTGGAGGGTGAATCAGAAGAAGTAGAAGAAGGAGAAGGAGAAGGTGAAGTCAGGAGGGTGAAGCAGAAGAAGCAGAAGAAGGAGAAGGAGAAGGTGAAGTCTGGAGGGTGAAGCAGAAGAAGCAGAAGAAGGAGAAGGAGAAGGTGAAGTCTGGAGGGCGAAGCAGAAGAAGCAGAAGAAGGAGAAGGAGAAGGTGAATTCTGGAGGGTGAAGCAGAAAAAGCAGATGAAGGAGAAGGAGAAGGTGAAGTCTGGAGGGTGAATCAGAAGAAGTAGAAGAAGGAGTAGCAGAAGGTGAAGTCAGGAGGGTGAAGCAGAAGAAGCAGAAGAAGGAGAAGGAGAAGGTGAAGTCTGGAGAGTGAAGCAGAAGAAGCAGAAGAAGGAGAAGGAGAAGGTGAAGTCTGGAGGGTGAAGCAGAAGAAGCAGAAGAAGGAGAAGGATAAGGTGAAGTCAGGAGGGTGAATCAGAAGAAGTAGAAGAAGGAGAAGGAGAAGGTGAAGTCTGGAGGGTGAATCAGAAGAAGTAGAAGAAGGAGAAGGAGAAGGTGAAGTCTGGAGGGTGAATCAGAAGAAGTAGAAGAAGGAGAAGGAGAAGGTGAAGTCTGGAGGGTGAATCAGAAGAAGCAGAAGAAGGAGAAGGAGAAGGTGAAGTCTGGAGGGAGAAGCAGAAGAAGTTGAAGAAGGAGAAGGAGAAGGTGAAGTCTGGAGGGTGAATCAGAAGAAGTAGAAGAAGGAGAAGGAGAAGGTGAAGTTTGGAGTGTGAATCAGAAGAAGTAGAAGAAGGAGAATGAGAAGGTGAAGTCTGGAGGGTGAATCAGAAGAAGCAGAAGAAGGAGAAGGAGAAGGTGAAGTCTGGAGGGTGAATCAGAAGATGTAGAAGAAGGAAAAGGAGAAGGTGTAGTCTGGAGGGTGAATCAGAAGAAGTAGACGAAGGAGAAGGAGAAGGTGAAGTCTGGAGGGTGAATCAGAAGAAGCAGAAGCAGGAGAAGGAGAAGGTGAAGTCTGGAGGGTGAAACAGAAGAAGTAGAAGAAGGAGTAGGAGAAGGTGAAGTCTGGAGGGTGAAACAGAAGAAGCAGAAGAAGGAGAAGGAGAATGTGAATTCTAGAGGTTGAATCAGAAGTAGCAGAAGAAGGAGAAGGAGAAGGTGAAGTCTGGAGGGTGAATCAGAAGAAGCAGAAGAAGGAGAAGGAGAAGGTGAAGTCTGGAGGGTGAATCAGAAGAAGCAGAAGAGGTAGAAGGAGAAGGTGAAGTCTGGAGGTTGAATCAGAAGAAGTAGAAGAAGGAGAAGGAGAAGGTGAAGTCTGGAGGGTGATTCAGAAGAAGCAGAAAAAGGAGAAGGAGAAGGTGAAGTCAGGAGGGTGAATCAGAAGAAGCGGAAGAAGGAGAAGGAGAAGGTGAAGTCTGGAGGGTGAATCAGAAGAAGCAGAAGAAGGAGAAGGAGAAGGTGAAGACTGGAGGGTGAATCAGAAGAAGTAGAAGAAGGAGAAGGAGAAGGTGAAGTCTGGAGGGTGAATCAGAAGAAGTAGAAGAAGGAGAAGGCGAAGTCTGGAGGGTGAATCAGAAGAAGCAGAAGAAGGAGAAGGAGAAGGTGAAGTCTGGAGGGTGAATCAGAAGAAGCACAAGAAGGAGAAGGAGAAGATGAAGTCTGGAGGGTGAATCAGAAGATGTATAAGAAGGAGAAGGGGAAGGTGAGGTCTGGAGGGTGAATCAGAAGAAGCAGAAGAAGGAGAAGGAGAAGGTGAAGTCTGAAGCGTGAATCAGAAGAAGCAGAAGAAGGAGAAGGAGAAGGTGAAGTCTGGAGATGAATCAGAAGAAGCAGAAGAAGGTGAAGGAGAAGGTGAAGTCTGGAGGGTGAATCAGAAGAAGTAGAAGAAGGAGAAGGAGAAGGTGAAGTCTGGAGGGTGAATCAGAAGAAGTAGAAGAAGGAGAAGGAGAAGGTGAAGTCTGGAGGGTGAATCAGAAGAAGTAGAAGAAGGAGAAGGAGAAGATGAAGTCTGGAGGGTGAATCAGAAGAAGTAGAAGAAGGAGAAGGAGAAGGTGAAGTCTGGAGGGTGAATCAGAAGAAGCAGAAGAAGGAGAAGGAGAAGGTGAAGTCTGGAGGGTGAATCAGAAGAAGCAGAATAAGAAGGAGAAGGTGAAGTCTGGAGGGTGAATCAGAAGAAGCAGACGAAGGAGAAGGAGAAGGTGAAGACTGGAGGGTGAATCAGAAGAAGTAGAAGAAGGAGAAGGAGAAGGTGAAGTCTGGAGGGTGAATCAGAAGAAGTAGAAGAAGGAGAAGAAGAAGGTGAAGTCTGGTGGGTGAATCAGAAGAAGCAGAAGAAGGAGAAGGAGAAGGTGAGAACTGGAGGGTGAATCAGAAGAAGCAGAAGAAGGAGAAGGCGAAGATGAAGTCTGGAGGGTGAATCAGAAGAAGTAGAAGAAGGAGAAGGAGAAGGTGAGGTCAGGAGGGTGAATCAGAAGAAGCAGAAGAAGGAGAAGGAGAAGGTGAAGTCTGGAGGGTGATTCAGAAGAAGCAGAAGAAGGAGAAGGAGAAGGTGAAGTCTGGAGGGTGAATCAGAAGAAGCAGAATAAGAAGGAGAAGGTGAAGTCTGGTGGGTGAATCAGAAGAAGCAGAAGAAGGAGAAGGAGAAGGTGAAGTCTGGAGGGTGAAGCAGAAGAAGCAGAAGAAGGAGAAGGAGAAGGTGAAGTCAGGAGGGTGAATCAGAAAAAGTAGAAGAAGGAGAAGGAGAAGGTGAAGTCTGGAGGGTGAATCAGAAGAAGTAGAAGAAGGAGAAGGAGAAGGTGAAGTCTGGAGGGTGAATCAGAAGAAGTAGAAGAAGGAGGAGGAGAAGGTGAAGTCTGGAGGGAGAAGCAGAAGAAGTAGAAGAAGGAGAAGGAGAAGGTGAAGTCTGGAGGGTGAATCAGAAGAAGTAGAAGAAGGAGAAGGAGAAGGTGACGTCTGGAGGGTGAATCAGAAGAAGTAGAAGAAGGAGAAGGAGAAGGTGAAGTCTGGAGGGTGAATCAGAAGAAGCAGAAGAAGGAGAAGGAGAAGGAGAAGTCTGGAGGGTGAATCAGAAGAAGAAGAAGAAGGAGAAGGAGAAGGTGTAGTCTGGAGGGTGAATCAGAAGAAGTAGACGAAGGAGAAGGAGAAGGTGAAGTCTGGAGGGTGAATCAGAAGAAGCAGAAGCAGGAGAAGGAGAAGGTGAAGTCTGGAGGGTGAATCAGAAGAAGTAGAAGAAGGAGAAGGAGAAGGTGAAGTCTGGAGGGTGAATCAGAAGAAGCAGAAGAAGGAGAAGGAGAAGGTGAAGTCTGGAGGGTGAATCAGAAGAAGCAGAAGAAGGAGAAGGAGAAGGTGAAGTCTGGAGGGTGAATCAGAAGAAGCAGAAGAAGGAGAAGGTGAAGGTGAAGTCTGGAGGGTGAATCAGAAGAAGCAGAAGAAGTAGAAGGAGAAGGTGAAGTCTGGAGGGTGAATCAGAAGAAGGAGAAGAAGGAGAAGGAGTAGGTGAAGTCTGGAGGGTGAATCAGAAGAAGCAGAAGAAGGAGAAGGAGAAGGTGAAGTCAGGAGGGTGAATCAGAAGAAGCAGAAGAAGGAGAAGGAGAAGGTGAAGTCTGGAGGGTGAATCAGAAGAAGCAGAAGAAGGCGAAGGAGAAGGTGAAGACTGGAGGGTGAATCAGAATAAGTAGAAGAAGGAGAAGGAGATGGTGAAGTCTGGAGGGTGAATCAGAAGAAGTAGAAGAAGCAGAAGGAGAAGGCGAAGTCTGGAGGGTGAATCAGAAGAAGCAGAAGAAGGAGAAGGAGAAGGTTAAGTCTGGAGGGTGAATCAGAAGAAGCAGAAGAAGGAGAAGGAGAAGGTGAAGTCTGGAGGGTGAATCATAAGAAGTAGAAGAAGGAGAAGGAGAAGGTGAGGTCTGGAGGGTGAATCAGAAGAAGCAGAAGAAGGAGAAGGAGAAGGTGAAGTCTGAAGGGTGAATCAGAAGAAGCAGAAGATGGAGAAGGAGAAGGTGAAGTCTGGAGGGTGAATCAGAAGAAGCAGAAGAAGGAGAAGTAGAAGGTGAAGTCTGGAGGGTGAATCAGAAGATGCAGAAGAAGGAGAAGGAGAAGGTGTAATCTGGAGGGTGAATCAGTAGAAGTAGAAGAAGGAGAAGGAGAAGGTGAAGTCTGGAGGGTGAATCAGAAGAAGTAGAAGAAGGAGAAGGAGAAGGACAAGTCTGGAGGGTGAATCAGAAGAAGCAGAAGAAGGAGAAGGAGAAGGTGAAGTCTGGAGGGTGAATCAGAAGAAGCAGAAGAAGGAGAATGAGAAGATGAAGTCTGGAGGGTGTATCAGAAGAAGTAGAAGAAGGAGAAGGAGAAGGTGAAGTCTGGAGGGTGAATCAGAAGAAGCAGAAGAAGGAGAAGGAGAAGGTGAAGTCTGGAGGGTGAATCAGAAGAAGCAGAATAAGGAGAAGGAGAAGGTGAAGTCTGGAGGGTGAATCAGGAGAAGCAGAAGAAGGAGAAGGAGAAGGTGAAGTCTGGAGGGTGAATCAGAAGAAGTAGAAGAAGGAGAAGGATAAGGTGAAGTCTGGAGGGTGAAGCAGAAGAAGTAGAAGAAGGAGAAGGAGAAGGTGAAGTCTGGAGGGTGAATCAGAAGATGTAGAAGAAGGAAAAGGAGAAGGTGTAGTCTGGAGGGTGAATCAGAAGAAGTAGACGAAGGAGAAGGAGAAGGTGAAGTCTGGAGGGTGAATCAGAAGAAGCAGAAGCAGGAGAAGGAGAAGGTGAAGTCTGGAGGGTGAAACAGAAGAAGTAGAAGAAGGAGTAGGAGAAGGTGAAGTCTGGAGGGTGAAACAGAAGAAGCAGAAGAAGGAGAAGGAGAATGTGAATTCTGGAGGTTGAATCAGAAGTAGCAGAAGAAGGAGAAGGAGAAGGTGAAGTCTGGAGGGTGAATCAGAAGAAGCAGAAGAAGGAGAAGGAGAAGGTGAAGTCTGGAGGGTGAATCAGAAGAAGCAGAAGAGGTAGAAGGAGAAGGTGAAGTCTGGAGGTTGAATCAGAAGAAGTAGAAGAAGGAGAAGGAGAAGGTGAAGTCTGGAGGGTGATTCAGAAGAAGCAGAAAAAGGAGAAGGAGAAGGTGAAGTCAGGAGGGTGAATCAGAAGAAGCGGAAGAAGGAGAAGGAGAAGGTGAAGTCTGGAGGGTGAATCAGAAGAAGCAGAAGAAGGAGAAGGAGAAGGTGAAGACTGGAGGGTGAATCAGAAGAAGTAGAAGAAGGAGAAGGAGAAGGTGAAGTCTGGAGGGTGAATCAGAAGAAGTAGAAGAAGGAGAAGGCGAAGTCTGGAGGGTGAATCAGAAGAAGCAGAAGAAGGAGAAGGAGAAGGTGAAGTCTGGAGGGTGAATCAGAAGAAGCAAAGAAGGAGAAGGAGAAGATGAAGTCTGGAGGGTGAATCAGAAGATGTATAAGAAGGAGAAGGGGAAGGTGAGGTCTGGAGGGTGAATCAGAAGAAGCAGAAGAAGGAGAAGGAGAAGGTGAAGTCTGAAGCGTGAATCAGAAGAAGCAGAAGAAGGAGAAGGAGAAGGTGAGAACTGGAGGGTGAATCAGAAGAAGCAGAAGAAGGAGAAGGCGAAGATGAAGTCTGGAGGGTGAATCAGAAGAAGTAGAAGAAGGAGAAGGAGAAGGTGAGGTCAGGAGGGTGAATCAGAAGAAGCAGAAGAAGGAGAAGGAGAAGGTGAAGTCTGGAGGGTGATTCAGAAGAAGCAGAAGAAGGAGAAGGAGAAGGTGAAGTCTGGAGGGTGAATCAGAAGAAGCAGAATAAGAAGGAGAAGGTGAAGTCTGGTGGGTGAATCAGAAGAAGCAGAAGAAGGAGAAGGAGAAGGTGAAGTCTGGAGGGTGAAGCAGAAGAAGCAGAAGAAGGAGAAGGAGAAGGTGAAGTCAGGAGGGTGAATCAGAAAAAGTAGAAGAAGGAGAAGGAGAAGGTGAAGTCTGGAGGGTGAATCAGAAGAAGTAGAAGAAGGAGAAGGAGAAGGTGAAGTCTGGAGGGTGAATCAGAAGAAGTAGAAGAAGGAGGAGGAGAAGGTGAAGTCTGGAGGGAGAAGCAGAAGAAGTAGAAGAAGGAGAAGGAGAAGGTGAAGTCTGGAGGGTGAATCAGAAGAAGTAGAAGAAGGAGAAGGAGAAGGTGACGTCTGGAGGGTGAATCAGAAGAAGTAGAAGAAGGAGAAGGAGAAGGTGAAGTCTGGAGGGTGAATCAGAAGAAGCAGAAGAAGGAGAAGGAGAAGGAGAAGTCTGGAGGGTGAATCAGAAGAAGAAGAAGAAGGAGAAGGAGAAGGTGTAGTCTGGAGGGTGAATCAGAAGAAGTAGACGAAGGAGAAGGAGAAGGTGAAGTCTGGAGGGTGAATCAGAAGAAGCAGAAGCAGGAGAAGGAGAAGGTGAAGTCTGGAGGGTGAATCAGAAGAAGTAGAAGAAGGAGAAGGAGAAGGTGAAGTCTGGAGGGTGAATCAGAAGAAGCAGAAGAAGGAGAAGGAGAAGGTGAAGTCTGGAGGGTGAATCAGAAGAAGCAGAAGAAGGAGAAGGAGAAGGTGAAGTCTGGAGGGTGAATCAGAAGAAGCAGAAGAAGGAGAAGGTGAAGGTGAAGTCTGGAGGGTGAATCAGAAGAAGCAGAAGAAGTAGAAGGAGAAGGTGAAGTCTGGAGGGTGAATCAGAAGAAGGAGAAGAAGGAGAAGGAGTAGGTGAAGTCTGGAGGGTGAATCAGAAGAAGCAGAAGAAGGAGAAGGAGAAGGTGAAGTCAGGAGGGTGAATCAGAAGAAGCAGAAGAAGGAGAAGGAGAAGGTGAAGTCTGGAGGGTGAATCAGAAGAAGCAGAAGAAGGCGAAGGAGAAGGTGAAGACTGGAGGGTGAATCAGAATAAGTAGAAGAAGGAGAAGGAGATGGTGAAGTCTGGAGGGTGAATCAGAAGAAGTAGAAGAAGCAGAAGGAGAAGGCGAAGTCTGGAGGGTGAATCAGAAGAAGCAGAAGAAGGAGAAGGAGAAGGTTAAGTCTGGAGGGTGAATCAGAAGAAGCAGAAGAAGGAGAAGGAGAAGGTGAAGTCTGGAGGGTGAATCATAAGAAGTAGAAGAAGGAGAAGGAGAAGGTGAGGTCTGGAGGGTGAATCAGAAGAAGCAGAAGAAGGAGAAGGAGAAGGTGAAGTCTGAAGGGTGAATCAGAAGAAGCAGAAGATGGAGAAGGAGAAGGTGAAGTCTGGAGGGTGAATCAGAAGAAGCAGAAGAAGGAGAAGTAGAAGGTGAAGTCTGGAGGGTGAATCAGAAGATGCAGAAGAAGGAGAAGGAGAAGGTGTAATCTGGAGGGTGAATCAGTAGAAGTAGAAGAAGGAGAAGGAGAAGGTGAAGTCTGGAGGGTGAATCAGAAGAAGTAGAAGAAGGAGAAGGAGAAGGACAAGTCTGGAGGGTGAATCAGAAGAAGCAGAAGAAGGAGAAGGAGAAGGTGAAGTCTGGAGGGTGAATCAGAAGAAGCAGAAGAAGGAGAATGAGAAGATGAAGTCTGGAGGGTGTATCAGAAGAAGTAGAAGAAGGAGAAGGAGAAGGTGAAGTCTGGAGGGTGAATCAGAAGAAGCAGAAGAAGGAGAAGGAGAAGGTGAAGTCTGGAGGGTGAATCAGAAGAAGCAGAATAAGGAGAAGGAGAAGGTGAAGTCTGGAGGGTGAATCAGGAGAAGCAGAAGAAGGAGAAGGAGAAGGTGAAGTCTGGAGGGTGAATCAGAAGAAGTAGAAGAAGGAGAAGGATAAGGTGAAGTCTGGAGGGTGAAGCAGAAGAAGTAGAAGAAGGAGAAGGAGAAGGTGAAGTCAGGAGGGTGAATCAGAAGAAGTAGAAGAAGGAGAAGGAGAAGGTGAAGTCTGGAGGGTGAATCAGAAGCAGCAGAAGAAGGAGAAGGAGAAGGTGAAGTCTGGAGGGTGAAAATAGAAGAAGCAAAAGAATGAGAAGGAGAAGATGAAGTCTGGAGGATGAATCAGAAGAAGTAGAAGAAGGAGAAGGAGAAGGTGAGGTCTGGAGGGTGAATCAGAAGAAGCAGAAGAAGGAGAAGGAGAAGATGAAGTCTGGAGGGTGAATCAGAAGAAGCAGAAGAAGGAGAAGGAGAAGGTGAAGTCTGGAGGGTGAATCAGAAGAAGCAGAAGAAGGAGAAGGAGAAGGTGAAGTTAGGAGGGTGAATCAGAAGAAGCAGAAGAAGGAGAAGGAGAAGGTGAAGTCAGGGGGTGAAGCAGAAGAAGTAGAAGAAGGAGAAGGAGATGGTGAAGTCAGGAGGGTGAAGCAGAAGAAGCAGAAGATGGAGAAGGAGAAGGTGAAGTCTGGAGGGTGAAGCAGAAGAAACAGAAGAAGGAGAAGGAGAAGGTGAAGTCTGGAGGGCGAAGCAGAAGAAGCAGAAGAAGGAGAAGGTGAAGGTGAAGTCTGGAGGGTGAAGCAGAAGAAGCAGAAGAAGGAGAAGGAGAAGGTGAAGTCTGGAGGGTGAATCAGAAGAAGTAGAAGAAGGAGAAGGAGAAGGTGAAGTCAGGAGGGTGAAGCAGAAGAAGGAGACGGAGAAGGTGAAGTCTGGAGGGTGAAGCAGAAGAAGCAGAAGAAGGAGAAGGAGAAGGTGAAGTCTGGAGGGTGAAGCAGAAGAAGCAGAAGAAGGAGAAGGAGAAGGTGAAGTCAGGAGGGTGAATCAGAAGAAGTAGAAGAAGGAGAAGGAGAAGGTGAAGTCTGGAGGGTGAATCAGAAGAAGTAGAAGAAGGAGAAGGAGAAGGTGAAGTCTGGAGGGTGAATCAGAAGAAGTAGAAGAAGGAGAAGGAGAAGGTGAAGTCTGGAGGGTGAATCAGAAGAAGCAGAAGAAGGAGAAGGAGAAGGTGAAGTCTGGAGGGAGAAGCAGAAGAAGTAGAAGAAGGAGAAGGAGAAGGTGAAGTCTGGAGGGTGAATCAGAAGAAGTAGAAGAAGGAGAAGGAGAAGGTAAAGTCTGGAGGGTGAATCAGAAGAAGTAGAAGAAGGAAAAGGAGAAGGTGAAGTCTGGAGGGTGAATCAGAAGAAGCAGAAGAAGGAGAAGGAGAAGGTGAAGTCTGGAGGGTGAATCAGAAGAAGTAGAAGAAGGAGAAGGAGAAGGTGTAGTTTGGAGGGTGAATCAGGAGAAGTAGACGAAGGAGAAGGAGAAGGTGAAGTCTGGAGGGTGAATCAGAAGAAGCAGAAGAAGGAGAAGGAGAAGGTGAAGTCTGGAGGGTGAATCAGAAGAAGTAGAAGAAGCAGAAGGAGAAGGTGAAGTCTGGAGGGTGAATCAGAAGAAGCAGAAGAAGGAGAAGGAGAAGGTGAAGTCTGGAGGGTGAATCAGAAGAAGCAGAAAAGGAGAAGGAGAAGGTGAAGTATGGAGGGTGAATCAGAAGAAGCAGAAGAAGGAGAAGGAGAAGGTGAAGTCTGGAGGGTGAATCAGAAGAAGCAGAAGAAGTAGAAGGAGAAGGTGAAGTCTGGAGGGTGAATCAGAAGAAGTAGAAGAAGGAGAAGGAGAAGGTCAAGTCTGGAGGGTGAATCAGAAGAAGCAGAAGAAGGAGAAGGAGAAGGTGAAGTCAGGAGGGTGAATCAGAAGAAGCAGAAGAAGGAGAAGGAGAAGGTGAAGTCTGGAGGGTGAATCAGAAGAAGCAGAAGAAGGAGAAGGAGAAGGTGAAGACTGGAGGGTGAATCAGAAGAAGTAGAAGAAGGAGAAGGAGAAGGTGAAGTCTGGAGGGTGAATCAGAAGAAGTAGAAGAAGGAGAAGGAGAAGGCGAAGTCTGGAGGGTGAATCAGAAGAAGCAGAAGAAGGAGAAGGAGAAGGTGAAATCTGGAGGGTGAATCAGAAGAAGCAGAAGAAGGAGAAGGAGAAGATAAAGTCTGGAGGGTGAATCAGAAGAAGTAGAAGAAGGAGAAGGAGAAGGTGAGATCTGGAGGGTGAATCAGAAGAAGCAGAAGAAGGAGAAGGAGAAGGTGAAGTCTGAAGGGTGAATCAGAAGAAGCAGAAAAAGGAGAAGGAGAAGGTGAAGTCTGGAGGGTGAATCAGAAGAAGCAGAAGAAGGAGAAGGAGAAGGTGAAGTCTGGAGGGTGAATCAGAAGAAGCAGAAGAAGGAGAAGGAGAAGGTGAAGTCCGGAGGTTGAATCAGAAGAAGTAGAAGAAGGAGAAGGAGAAGGTGAAGTCTGGAGGGTGAATCAGAAGAAGTAGAAGAAGGAGAAGGAGAAGGTGAAGTCTGGAGGGTGAATCAGAAGAAGCAGAAGAAGGAGAAGGAGAAGGTGAAGTCTGGAGGGTGAATCAGAAGAAGCAGAAGAAGGAGAAGGAGAAGATGAAGTCTGGAGGGTGAATCAGAAGAAGTAGAAGAAGGAGAAGGAGAAGGTGAAGTCTGGAGGGTGAATCAGAAGAAGCAGAAGAAGGAGAAGGAGAAGGTGAAGTCTGGAGGGTGAATCAGAAGAAGCAGAAGAAGGAGAAGGAGAAGGTGAAGTCTGGAGGGTGAATCAGAAGAAGCAGAATAAGGAGAAGGAGAAGGTGAAGTCTGGAGGGTGAATCAGAAGAAGCAGAAGAAGGAGAAGGAGAAGGTGAAGTCTGGAGGGTGAATCAGAAGAAGTAGAAGAAGGAGAAGGAGAAGGTGAAGTCTGGAGGGTGAAGCAGAAGAAGTAGAAGAAGGAGAAGGAGAAGGTGAAGTCAGGAGGGTGAATCAGAAGAAGTAGAAGAAGGAGAAGGAGAAGGTGAAGTCAGGAGGGTGAATCAGAAGAAGCAGAAGAAGGAGAAGGAGAAGGTGAAGTCTGGAGGGTAAACCAGAAGAATCAGAAGAAGGAGAAGGAGAAGGTGAAGTCTGGAGGGTGAATCAGAAGAAGCAGAAGAAAGAGAAGGAGAAGGTGAAGTCTGGAGGGTGAAGCAGAAGAAGCAGAAGAAGGAGAAGGAGAAGGTGAAGACTGGAGGGTGAATCAGAAGAAGTAGAAGAAGGAGAAGAAGAAGGTGAAGTCTGGAGGGTGAATCAGAAGAATAGAAGAAGGAGAAGGAGAAGGTGAAGTCTGGAGGGTGTATCAGAAGAAGCAGAAGAAGGAGAAGGAGAAGGTGAAGTCTGGAGGGTGAATCAGAAGAAGCAGAAGAAGGAGAAGGAGAAGATGAAGTCTGGAGGGTGAATCAGAAGAAGTAGAAGAAGGAGAAGGAGAAGGTGAGGTCTGGAGGGTGAATCAGAAGAAGCAGAAGAAGGAGAAGTAGAAGGTGAAGTCTGGAGGGTGGATCAGAAGAAGCAGAAGAAGGAGAAGGAGAAGGTGAAGTCAGGAGGGTGAATCAGAAGAAGCAGAAGAAGGAGAGGGAGAAGGTGAAGTTAGGAGGGTGAATCAGAAGAAGCAGAAGAAGGAGAAGGAGAAAGTGAAGTCAGGGGGGTGAAGCAGAAGAAGTAGAAGAAGGAGAAGGAGAAGGTGAAGTCAGGAGGGTGAAGCAGAAGAAGCAGAACAAGGAGAAGGAGAAGGTCAAGTCTGGAGGGCGCAGCAGAAGAAGCAGAAGAAGGAGAAGGAGAAGGTGAAGTCTGGAGGGTGAAGCCGTAGAAGCAGAAGAAGGAGAAGGAGAAGGTGAAGTCTGGAGGGTGAATCAGAAGAAGTAGAAGAAGGAGAAGGAGAAGGTGAAGTCAGGAGGGTGAAGCAGAAGAAGCAGAAGAAGGAGAAGGAGAAGGTGAAGTCTGGAGGGTGAAGCAGAAGAAGCAGAAGAAGGAGAAGGAGAAGGTGAAGTCTGGAGGGCGAAGCAGAAGAAGCAGAAGAAGGAGAAGGAGAAGGTGAATTCTGGAGGGTGAAGCAGAAAAAGCAGATGAAGGAGAAGGAGAAGGTGAAGTCTGGAGGGTGAATCAGAAGAAGTAGAAGAAGGAGTAGCAGAAGGTGAAGTCAGGAGGGTGAAGCAGAAGAAGCAGAAGAAGGAGAAGGAGAAGGTGAAGTCTGGAGAGTGAAGCAGAAGAAGCAGAAGAAGGAGAAGGAGAAGGTGAAGTCTGGAGGGTGAAGCAGAAGAAGCAGTAAAAGGAGAAGGATAAGGTGAAGTCAGGAGGGTGAATCAGAAGAAGTAGAAGAAGGAGAAGGAGAAGGTGAAGTCTGGAGGGTGGATCAGAAGAAGTAGAAGAAGGAGAAGGAGAAGGTGAAGTCTGGAGGGTGAATCAGAAGAAGTAGAAGAAGGAGAAGGAGAAGGTGAAGTCTGGAGGGTGAATCAGAAGAAGCAGAAGAAGGAGAAGGAGAAGGTGAAGTCTGGAGGGAGAAGCAGAAGAAGTAGAAGAAGGAGAAGGAGAAGGTGAAGTCTGGAGGGTGAATCAGAAGAAGTAGAAGAAGGAGAAGGAGAAGGTGAAGTTTGGAGTGTGAATCAGAAGAAGTAGAAGAAGGAGAATGAGAAGGTGAAGTCTGGAGGGTGAATCAGAAGAAGCAGAAGAAGGAGAAGGAGAAGGTGAAGTCTGGAGGGTGAATCAGAAGATGTAGAAGAAGGAAAAGGAGAAGGTGTAGTCTGGAGGGTGAATCAGAAGAAGTAGACGAAGGAGAAGGTGAAGTCTGGAGGGTGAATCAGAAGAAGCAGAAGCAGGAGAAGGAGAAGGTGAAGTCTGGAGGGTGAATCAGAAGAAGTAGAAGAAGGAGTAGGAGAAGGTGAAGTCTGGAGGGTGAATCAGAAGAAGCAGAAGAAGGAGAAGGAGAATGTGAATTCTGGAGGTTGAATCAGAAGTAGCAGAAGAAGGAGAAGGAGAAGGTGAAGTCTGGAGGGTGAATCAGAAGAAGCAGAAGAAGGAGAAGGAGAAGGTGAAGTCTGGAGGGTGAATCAGAAGAAGCAGAAGAGGTAGAAGGAGAAGGTGAAGTCTGGAGGTTGAATCAGAAGAAGTAGAAGAAGGAGAAGGAGAAGCTGAAGTCTGGAGGGTGATTCAGAAGAAGCAGAAAAAGGAGAAGGAGAAGGTGAAGTCAGGAGGGTGAATCAGAAGAAGCGGAAGAAGGAGAAGGAGAAGGTGAAGTCTGGAGGGTGAATCAGAAGAAGCAGAAGAAGGAGAAGGAGAAGGTGAAGACTGGAGGGTGAATCAGAAGAAGTAGAAGAAGGAGAAGGAGAAGGTGAAGTCTGGAGGGTGAATCAGAAGAAGTAGAAGAAGGAGAAGGCGAAGTCTGGAGGGTGAATCAGAAGAAGCAGAAGAAGGAGAAGGAGAAGGTGAAGTCTGGAGGGTGAATCAGAAGAAGCACAAGAAGGAAAAGGAGAAGATGAAGTCTGGAGGGTGAATCAGAAGATGTATAAGAAGGAGAAGGGGAAGGTGAGGTCTGGAGGGTGAATCAGAAGAAGCAGAAGAAGGAGAAGGAGAAGGTGAAGTCTGAAGCGTGAATCAGAAGAAGCAGAAGAAGGAGAAGGAGAAGGTGAAGTCTGGAGATGAATCAGAAGAAGCAGAAGAAGGTGAAGGAGAAGGTGAAGTCTGGAGGGTGAATCAGAAGAAGTAGAAGAAGGAGAAGGAGAAGGTGAAGTCTGGAGGGTGAATCAGAAGAAGTAGAAGAAGGAGAAGGAGAAGGTGAAATCTGGAGGGTGAATCAGAAGAAGTAGAAGAAGGAGAAGGAGAAGATGAAGTCTGGAGGGTGAATCAGAAGAAGTAGAAGAAGGAGAAGGAGAAGGTGAAGTCTGGAGGGTGAATCAGAAGAAGCAGAAGAAGGAGAAGGAGAAGGTGAAGTCTGGAGGGTGAATCAGAAGAAGCAGAATAAGAAGGAGAAGGTGAAGTCTGGAGGGTGAATCAGAAGAAGCAGACGAAGGAGAAGGAGAAGGTGAAGACTGGAGGGTGAATCAGAAGAAGTAGAAGAAGGAGAAGGAGAAGGTGAAGTCTGGAGGGTGAATCAGAAGAAGTAGAAGAAGGAGAAGAAGAAGGTGAAGTCTGGTGGGTGAATCAGAAGAAGCAGAAGAAGGAGAAGGAGAAGGTGAAGTCTGGAGGGTGAATCAGAAGAAGCAGAAGAAGGAGAAGGCGCAGATGAAGTCTGGAGGGTGAATCAGAAGAAGTAGAAGAAGGAGAAGGAGAAGGTAAGGTCAGGAGGGTGAATCAGAAGAAGCAGAAGAAGGAGAAGGAGAAGGTGAAGTCTGGAGGGTGATTCAGAAGAAGCAGAAGAAGGAGAAGGAGAAGGTGAAGTCTGGAGGGTGAATCAGAAGAAGCACAAGAAGGAGAAGGAGAAGATGAAGTCTGGAGGGTGAATCAGAAGATGTATAAGAAGGAGAAGGGGAAGGTGAGGTCTGGAGGGTGAATCAGAAGAAGCAGAAGAAGGAGAAGGAGAAGGTGAAGTCTGAAGCGTGAATCAGAAGAAGCAGAAGAAGGAGAAGGAGAAGGTGAAGTCTGGAGATGAATCAGAAGAAGCAGAAGAAGGTGAAGGAGAAGGTGAAGTCTGGAGGGTGAATCAGAAGAAGTAGAAGAAGGAGAAGGAGAAGGTGAAGTCTGGAGGGTGAATCAGAAGAAGTAGAAGAAGGAGAAGGAGAAGGTGAAGTCTGGAGGGTGAATCAGAAGAAGTAGAAGAAGGAGAAGGAGAAGATGAAGTCTGGAGGGTGAATCAGAAGAAGTAGAAGAAGGAGAAGGAGAAGGTGAAGTCTGGAGGGTGAATCAGAAGAAGCAGAAGAAGGAGAAGGAGAAGGTGAAGTCTGGAGGGTGAATCAGAAGAAGCAGAAGAAGGAGAAGGAGAAGGTGAAGTCTGGAGGGTGAATCAGAAGAAGCAGAATAAGAAGGAGAAGGTGAAGTCTGGAGGGTGAATCAGAAGAAGCAGACGAAGGAGAAGGAGAAGGTGAAGACTGGAGGGTGAATCAGAAGAAGTAGAAGAAGGAGAAGGAGAAGGTGAAGTCTGGAGGGTGAATCAGAAGAAGTAGAAGAAGGAGAAGAAGAAGGTGAAGTCTGGTGGGTGAATCAGAAGAAGCAGAAGAAGGAGAAGGAGAAGGTGAAGTCTGGAGGGTGAATCAGAAGAAGCAGAAGAAGGAGAAGGCGAAGATGAAGTCTGGAGGGTGAATCAGAAGAAGTAGAAGAAGGAGAAGGAGAAGGTGAAGTCAGGAGTGTGAAGCAGAAGAAGCAGAAGAAGATGAAGTCTGGAGGGTGAATCAGAAGAAGCAGAAGAAGGAGAAGGAGAAGGTGAAGTCTGGAGGGTGAATCAGAAGAAGCAGAAGAAGGAGAAGGAGAAGGTGAGGTCAGGAGGCTGAATCAGAAGAAGCAGAAGAAGGAGAAGGAGAAGGTGAAGTTAGGAGGGTGAATCAGAAGAAGCAGAAGAAGGAGAAGGAGAAGGTGAATTCAGGGGGGTGAAGCAGAAGAAGTAGAAGAAGGAGAAGGAGAAGGTGAAGTCAGGAAGGTGAAGCAGAAGAAGCAGAAGAAGGAGAAGGAGAAGGTGAAGTCTGGAGGGCGCAGAGAAGAAGCAGAAGAAGGAGAAGGAGAAGGTGAAGTCTGGAGGGTGAAGCAGAAGAAGCAGAAGAAGGAGAAGGAGAAGGTGAAGTCTGGAGGTTGAAGCAGAAGAAGCAGAAGAAGGAGAAGGAGAAGGTGAAGTCTGGAGGGTGAAGCAAAAGAAGCAGAAGTGGAAAAGGAGAAGGTGAAGTCTGGAGGGTGAATCAGAAGAAGTAGAAGAAGGAGAAGGAGAAGGTGAAGTCAGGAGGGTGAAGCAGAAGAAGCAGAAGAAGGAGAAGGAGAAGATGAAGTCTGGAGGGTGAATCAGAAGAAGTAGAAGAAGGAGAAGGAGAAGGTGAAGTCTGGAGGGTGAATCAGAAGAAGCAGAAGAAGGAGAAGGAGAAGGTGAAGTCTGGAGGGTGAATCAGAAGAAGCAGAAGAAGGAGAAGGAGAAGGTGAAGTCTGGAGGGTGAATCAGAAGAAGCAGAATAAGAAGGAGAAGGTGAAGTCTGGAGGGTGAATCAGAAGAAGCAGACGAAGGAGAAGGAGAAGGTGAAGTCTGGAGGGTGAATCAGAAGAAGTAGAAGAAGGAGAAGGAGAAGGTGAAGTCAGGAGGGTGAAGCAGAAGAAGCAGGAGAAGGAGAAGGAGAAGATGAAGTCTGGAGGGTGAATCAGAAGAAGTAGAAGAAGGAGAAGGAGAAGGTGAAGTCTGGAGGGTGAATCAGAAGAAGCAGAAGAAGGAGAAGGAGAAGGTGAAGTCTGGAGGGTGAATCAGAAGAAGCAGAAGAAGGAGAAGGAGAAGGTGAAGTCCGGAGGGTGAATCAGAAGAAGCAGAATAAGAAGGAGAAGGTGAAGTCTGGAGGGTGAATCAGAAGAAGCAGACGAAGGAGAAGGAGAAGGTGAAGTCTGGAGGGTGAATCAGAAGAAGTAGAAGAAGGAGAAGGAGAAGGTGAAGTCTGGAGGGTGAAGCAGAAGAAGGAGAAGAAGGAGAAGGAGAAGGTGAAGACTGGAGGGTGAATCAGAAGAAGTAGAAGAAGGAGAAGGAGAAGGTGAAGTCTGGAGGGTGAATCAGAAGAAGTAGAAGAAGGAGAAGGAGAAGATGAAGTCTGGAGGGTGAATCAGAAGAAGCAGAAGAAGGAGAAGGAGAAGGTGAAGTCTGGAGGGTGAATCAGAAGAAGCAGAAGAAGGAGAAGGCGAACATGAAGTCTGGAGGGTGAATCAGAAGAAGTAGAAGAAGGAGAAGGAGAAGGTGAGGTCAGGAGGGTGAATCAGAAGAAGCAGAAGAAGGAGAAGGATAAGGTGAAGTCTGGAGGGTGAATCAGAAGAAGCAGAAGAAGGAGAAGGAGAAGGTGAAGTCTGGAGGGTGAATCAGAAGAAGCAGAAGAAGGAGAAGGAGAAGGTGAGGTCAGGAGGGTGAATCAGAAGAAGCAGAAATAGGAGAAGGAGAAGGTGAAGTTAGTAGGGTGAATCAGAAGAAGCAGAAGAAGGAGAAGGAGAAGTTGAAGTCAGGGGGGTGAAGCAGAAGAAGTAGAAGAAGGAGAAGGAGAAGGTGAAGTCAGGAAGGTAAAGGAGAAGAAGCAGAAGAAGGAGAAGGAGAAGGTGAAGTCTGGAGGGCGCAGCAGAAGAAGCAGAAGAAGGAGAAGGAGAAGGTGAAGTCTGAAGGGTGAATCAGAAGAAGTAGAAGAAGGAGAAGGAGAAGGTGAAGTCAGGAGTGTGAAGCAGAAGAAGCAGAAGAAGATGAAGTCTGGAGGGTGAATCAGAAGATGCAGAAGAAGGAGAAGGAGAAGGTGAAGTCTGGAGGGTGAATCAGAAGAAGCAGAAGAAGGAGAAGGAGAAGGTGAGGTCAGGAGGCTGAATCAGAAGAAGCAGAAGAAGGAGAAGGAGAAGGTGAAGTTAGGAGGGTGAATCAGAAGAAGCAGAAGAAGGAGAAGGAGAAGGTGAATTCAGGGGGGTGAAGCAGAAGAAGTAGAAGAAGGAGAAGGAGAAGGTGAAGTCAGGAAGGTGAAGCAGAAGAAGCAGAAGAAGGAGAAGGAGAAGGTGAAGTCTGGAGGGCGCAGAGAAGAGGCAGAAGAAGGAGAAGGAGAAGGTGAAGTCTGGAGGGTGAAGCAGAAGAAGCAGAAGAAGGAGAAGGAGGAGGTGAAGTCTGGAGGGTGAATCAGAAGAAGTAGAAGAAGGAGAAGGAGAAGATGAAGTCAGGAGGGTGAAGCAGAAGAAGCAGAAGAAGGAGAAGGAGAAGGTGAAGTCTGGAGGGTGAAGCAAAAGAAGCAGAAGTGGAAAAGGAGAAGGTGAAGTCTGGAGGGCGAAGCAGAAGAAGCAGAAGAAGGAGAAGGAGAAGGTGAAGTCTGGAGGGTGAAGCAGAAGAAGCAGAAGAAGGAGAAGGCGAAGGTGAAGTCTGGAGGGTGAATCAGAAGAAGTAGAAGAAGGAGAAGGAGAAGGTGAAGTCAGGAGGGTGAAGCAGAAGAAGCAGAAGAAGGAGAAGGAGAAGGTGAAGTCTGGAGGGTGAAGCAGAAGAAGCAGAAGAAGGAGAAGGAGAAGGTGAAGTCTAGAGGGTGAAGGAGAAGAAACAGAAGAAGGAGATGGAGAAGGTGAAGTCAGGAGGGTGAATCAGAAGAAGTAGAAGAAGGAGAAGGAGAAGGTGAAGTCTGGAGGGTGAATCAGACGAAGTAGAAGAAGGAGAAGGAGAAGGTGAAGTCTGGAGGGTGAAGCAGAAGAAGCAGAAGAAGGAGAAGGAGAAGGTGTAGTCTGGAGGGTGAATCCGAAGAAGTAGACGAAGGAGAAGGAGAAGGTGAAGTCTGGAGGGTGAATCAGAAGAAGCAGAAGAAGGAGAAGGGAAAGGTGAAGTCTGGAGGGTGAATCAGAAGAAGTAGAAGAAGGAGAAGGAGAAGGTGAAGTCTGGAGGGTGAATCAGAAGAAGCAGAAGAAGGAGAAGGAGAAGGTGAAGTCTGGAGAGTGAATCAGAAGAAGCAGAAGAAGGAGAAGGAGAAGGTGAAGTCTGGAGAGTGAATCAGAAGAAGCAGAAGAAGGAGAAGGAGAAGGTGAAGTCTGGAGGGTGAATCAGAAGAAGGAGAAGAAGTAGAAGGAGAAGGTGAAGTCTGGATGGTGAATCAGAAGAAGTAGAAGAAGGAGAAGGAGAAGTTGAAGTCTGGAGGGTGATTCAGAAGAAGCAGAAGAAGGAGAAGGAGAAGGTGAAGTCTGGGGGGTGAATCAGAAGAAGCACAAGAAGGAGAAGGAGAAGATGAAGTCTGGAGGGTGAATCAGAAGATGTATAAGAAGGAGAAGGGGAAGGTGAGGTCTGGAGGGTGAATCAGAAGAAGCAGAAGAAGGAGAAGGAGAAGGTGAAGTCTGAAGCGTGAATCAGAAGAAGCAGAAGAAGGAGAAGGAGAAGGTGAAGTCTGGAGATGAATCAGAAGAAGCAGAAGAAGGTGAAGGAGAAGGTGAAGTCTGGAGGGTGAATCAGAAGAAGTAGAAGAAGGAGAAGGAGAAGGTGAAGTCTGGAGGGTGAATCAGAAGAAGTAGAAGAAGGAGAAGGAGAAGGTGAAGTCTGGAGGGTGAATCAGAAGAAGTAGAAGAAGGAGAAGGAGAAGATGAAGTCTGGAGGGTGAATCAGAAGAAGTAGAAGAAGGAGAAGGAGAAGGTGAAGTCTGGAGGGTGAATCAGAAGAAGCAGAAGAAGGAGAAGGAGAAGGTGAAGTCTGGAGGGTGAATCAGAAGAAGCAGAAGAAGGAGAAGGAGAAGGTGAAGTCTGGAGGGTGAATCAGAAGAAGCAGAATAAGAAGGAGAAGGTGAAGTCTGGAGGGTGAATCAGAAGAAGCAGACGAAGGAGAAGGAGAAGGTGAAGACTGGAGGGTGAATCAGAAGAAGTAGAAGAAGGAGAAGGAGAAGGTGAAGTCTGGAGGGTGAATCAGAAGAAGTAGAAGAAGGAGAAGAAGAAGGTGAAGTCTGGTGGGTGAATCAGAAGAAGCAGAAGAAGGAGAAGGAGAAGGTGAAGTCTGGAGGGTGAATCAGAAGAAGCAGAAGAAGGAGAAGGCGAAGATGAAGTCTGGAGGGTGAATCAGAAGAAGTAGAAGAAGGAGAAGGAGAAGGTGAAGTCAGGAGTGTGAAGCAGAAGAAGCAGAAGAAGATGAAGTCTGGAGGGTGAATCAGAAGAAGCAGAAGAAGGAGAAGGAGAAGGTGAAGTCTGGAGGGTGAATCAGAAGAAGCAGAAGAAGGAGAAGGAGAAGGTGAGGTCAGGAGGCTGAATCAGAAGAAGCAGAAGAAGGAGAAGGAGAAGGTGAAGTTAGGAGGGTGAATCAGAAGAAGCAGAAGAAGGAGAAGGAGAAGGTGAATTCAGGGGGGTGAAGCAGAAGAAGTAGAAGAAGGAGAAGGAGAAGGTGAAGTCAGGAAGGTGAAGCAGAAGAAGCAGAAGAAGGAGAAGGAGAAGGTGAAGTCTGGAGGGCGCAGAGAAGAAGCAGAAGAAGGAGAAGGAGAAGGTGAAGTCTGGAGGGTGAAGCAGAAGAAGCAGAAGAAGGAGAAGGAGAAGGTGAAGTCTGGAGGTTGAAGCAGAAGAAGCAGAAGAAGGAGAAGGAGAAGGTGAAGTCTGGAGGGTGAAGCAAAAGAAGCAGAAGTGGAAAAGGAGAAGGTGAAGTCTGGAGGGTGAATCAGAAGAAGTAGAAGAAGGAGAAGGAGAAGGTGAAGTCAGGAGGGTGAAGCAGAAGAAGCAGAAGAAGGAGAAGGAGAAGATGAAGTCTGGAGGGTGAATCAGAAGAAGTAGAAGAAGGAGAAGGAGAAGGTGAAGTCTGGAGGGTGAATCAGAAGAAGCAGAAGAAGGAGAAGGAGAAGGTGAAGTCTGGAGGGTGAATCAGAAGAAGCAGAAGAAGGAGAAGGAGAAGGTGAAGTCTGGAGGGTGAATCAGAAGAAGCAGAATAAGAAGGAGAAGGTGAAGTCTGGAGGGTGAATCAGAAGAAGCAGACGAAGGAGAAGGAGAAGGTGAAGTCTGGAGGGTGAATCAGAAGAAGTAGAAGAAGGAGAAGGAGAAGGTGAAGTCAGGAGGGTGAAGCAGAAGAAGCAGGAGAAGGAGAAGGAGAAGATGAAGTCTGGAGGGTGAATCAGAAGAAGTAGAAGAAGGAGAAGGAGAAGGTGAAGTCTGGAGGGTGAATCAGAAGAAGCAGAAGAAGGAGAAGGAGAAGGTGAAGTCTGGAGGGTGAATCAGAAGAAGCAGAAGAAGGAGAAGGAGAAGGTGAAGTCCGGAGGGTGAATCAGAAGAAGCAGAATAAGAAGGAGAAGGTGAAGTCTGGAGGGTGAATCAGAAGAAGCAGACGAAGGAGAAGGAGAAGGTGAAGTCTGGAGGGTGAATCAGAAGAAGTAGAAGAAGGAGAAGGAGAAGGTGAAGTCTGGAGGGTGAAGCAGAAGAAGGAGAAGAAGGAGAAGGAGAAGGTGAAGACTGGAGGGTGAATCAGAAGAAGTAGAAGAAGGAGAAGGAGAAGGTGAAGTCTGGAGGGTGAATCAGAAGAAGTAGAAGAAGGAGAAGGAGAAGATGAAGTCTGGAGGGTGAATCAGAAGAAGCAGAAGAAGGAGAAGGAGAAGGTGAAGTCTGGAGGGTGAATCAGAAGAAGCAGAAGAAGGAGAAGGCGAACATGAAGTCTGGAGGGTGAATCAGAAGAAGTAGAAGAAGGAGAAGGAGAAGGTGAGGTCAGGAGGGTGAATCAGAAGAAGCAGAAGAAGGAGAAGGATAAGGTGAAGTCTGGAGGGTGAATTAGAAGAAGCAGAAGAAGGAGAAGGAGAAGGTGAAGTCTGGAGGGTGAATCAGAAGAAGCAGAAGAAGGAGAAGGAGAAGGTGAGGTCAGGAGGGTGAATCAGAAGAAGCAGAAATAGGAGAAGGAGAAGGTGAAGTTAGTAGGGTGAATCAGAAGAAGCAGAAGAAGGAGAAGGAGAAGTTGAAGTCAGGGGGGTGAAGCAGAAGAAGTAGAAGAAGGAGAAGGAGAAGGTGAAGTCAGGAAGGTAAAGGAGAAGAAGCAGAAGAAGGAGAAGGAGAAGGTGAAGTCTGGAGGGCGCAGCAGAAGAAGCAGAAGAAGGAGAAGGAGAAGGTGAAGTCTGAAGGGTGAATCAGAAGAAGTAGAAGAAGGAGAAGGAGAAGGTGAAGTCAGGAGTGTGAAGCAGAAGAAGCAGAAGAAGATGAAGTCTGGAGGGTGAATCAGAAGATGCAGAAGAAGGAGAAGGAGAAGGTGAAGTCTGGAGGGTGAATCAGAAGAAGCAGAAGAAGGAGAAGGAGAAGGTGAGGTCAGGAGGCTGAATCAGAAGAAGCAGAAGAAGGAGAAGGAGAAGGTGAAGTTAGGAGGGTGAATCAGAAGAAGCAGAAGAAGGAGAAGGAGAAGGTGAATTCAGGGGGGTGAAGCAGAAGAAGTAGAAGAAGGAGAAGGAGAAGGTGAAGTCAGGAAGGTGAAGCAGAAGAAGCAGAAGAAGGAGAAGGAGAAGGTGAAGTCTGGAGGGCGCAGAGAAGAGGCAGAAGAAGGAGAAGGAGAAGGTGAAGTCTGGAGGGTGAAGCAGAAGAAGCAGAAGAAGGAGAAGGAGAAGGTGAAGTCTGGAGGGTGAATCAGAAGAAGTAGAAGAAGGAGAAGGAGAAGGTGAAGTCAGGAGGGTGAAGCAGAAGAAGCAGAAGAAGGAGAAGGAGAAGGTGAAGTCTGGAGGGTGAAGCAAAAGAAGCAGAAGTGGAAAAGGAGAAGGTGAAGTCTGGAGGGCGAAGCAGAAGAAGCAGAAGAAGGAGAAGGAGAAGGTGAAGTCTGGAGGGTGAAGCAGAAGAAGCAGAAGAAGGAGAAGGCGAAGGTGAAGTCTGGAGGGTGAATCAGAAGAAGTAGAAGAAGGAGAAGGAGAAGGTGAAGTCAGGAGGGTGAAGCAGAAGAAGCAGAAGAAGGAGAAGGAGAAGGTGAAGTCTGGAGGGTGAAGCAGAAGAAGCAGAAGAAGGAGAAGGAGAAGGTGAAGTCTAGAGGGTGAAGGAGAAGAAACAGAAGAAGGAGATGGAGAAGGTGAAGTCAGGAGGGTGAATCAGAAGAAGTAGAAGAAGGAGAAGGAGAAGGTGAAGTCTGGAGGGTGAATCAGACGAAGTAGAAGAAGGAGAAGGAGAAGGTGAAGTCTGGAGGGTGAAGCAGAAGAAGCAGAAGAAGGAGAAGGAGAAGGTGTAGTCTGGAGGGTGAATCCGAAGAAGTAGACGAAGGAGAAGGAGAAGGTGAAGTCTGGAGGGTGAATCAGAAGAAGCAGAAGAAGGAGAAGGGAAAGGTGAAGTCTGGAGGGTGAATCAGAAGAAGTAGAAGAAGGAGAAGGAGAAGGTGAAGTCTGGAGGGTGAATCAGAAGAAGCAGAAGAAGGAGAAGGAGAAGGTGAAGTCTGGAGAGTGAATCAGAAGAAGCAGAAGAAGGAGAAGGAGAAGGTGAAGTCTGGAGAGTGAATCAGAAGAAGCAGAAGAAGGAGAAGGAGAAGGTGAAGTCTGGAGGGTGAATCAGAAGAAGGAGAAGAAGTAGAAGGAGAAGGTGAAGTCTGGATGGTGAATCAGAAGAAGTAGAAGAAGGAGAAGGAGAAGTTGAAGTCTGGAGGGTGAATCAGAAGAAGCAGAAGAAGGAGAAGGAGAAGGTGAAGTCAGGAGGGTGAATCAGAAGAAGCAGAAGAAGGAGAAGGAGAAGGTGAAGTCTGGAGGGTGAATCAGAAGAAGCAGAAGAAGGAGAAGGAGAAGGTGAAGACTGGAGAGTGAATCAGAAGAAGTAGAAGAAGGACAAGGAGAAGGTGAAGTCTGGAGGGTGAATCAGAAGAAGTAGAAGAAGGAGAAGGAGAAGGTGAAGTCTGGAGGGTGAATCAGAAGAAGCAGAAGAAGGAGAAGGAGAAGATGAAGTCTGGAGGGTGAATCAGAAGAAGCAGAAGAAGGAGAAGGAGAAGGTGAAGTCTGGAGGGTGAATCAGAAGAAGCAGAAGAAGGAGAAGGAGAAGGTGAAGTCTCGAGGGTGAAGCAGAAGAAGCAGAAGAATGAGAAGGAGAAGGTGAAGTCTGGAGGGTGAATCAGAAGAAGTAGAAGAAGGAGAAGGAGAAGGTGATGTCTGGGGGGTGAATCAGAAGAAGCAGAAGAAGTAGAAGGAGAAGGTGAAGTCTGGAGGGTGAATCAGAAGAAGTAGAAGAAGGAGAAGGAGAAGGTGATGTCTGGAGGGTGAATCAGGAGAAGCAGAAGAAGGAGAAGGAGAAGGTGAAGTCAGGAGGGTGAATCAGAAGAAGCCGAAGAAGGAGAAGGAGAAGGTGAAGACTGGAGGGTGAATCAGAAGAAGTAGAAGAAGAAGGAGAAGGTGAAGTCTGGAGGGTGAATCAGAACAAGTAGAAGAAGGAGAAGGAGAAGGCGAAGTCTGGAGGGTGAATCAGAAGTAGCAGAAGAAGGAAAAGGAGAAGGTGAAGTCTGGAGGGTGAATCAGAAGAAGCAGAAGAAGGAGAAGGAGAAGATGAAGTTTGGAGGGTGAATCAGAAGAAGCAGAAGAAGGAGAAGGAGAAGGTGAAGTCTGGAGGGTGAATCAGAAGAAGCAGAAGAAGGAGAAGGAGAAGGTGAAGTCTGGAGGGTGAATCAGAAGAAGTAGAAGAAGGAGAAGGAGAAGGTGAAGTCTGGAGGGTGAATCAGAAGAATTAGAAGAAGGAGAAGGAGAAGGTGAAGTCTGGAGGGTGTATCAGAAGAAGCAGAAGAAGGAGAAGGAGAAGGTGAAGTCTGGAGGGTGAATCAGAAGAAGCAGAAGAAGGAGAAGGAGAAGATGAAATCTGGAGGGTGAATCAGAAGAAGCAGAAGAAGGAGAAGGAGAAGGTGAAGTCTGAAGGGTGTATCAGAAGAAGCAGAAGAAGGAGAAGGAGAAGGTGAAGTCTGGAGGGTGAATCAGAAGAAGCAGAAAAAGGAGAAGGAGAAGGTGAAGTCTGGAGGGTGAATCAGAAGAAGCAGAAGAAGGAGAAGGAGATGGTGCAGTCTGGAGGGTGAATCAGAAGAAGTAGAAGAAGGAGAAGGAGAAGGTGAAGTCTGGAGGGTGAATCAGAAGAAGTAGAAGAAGGAGAAGGAGAAGGTGATGTCTGGAGGGTGAATCAGAAGAAGCAGAAGAAGGAGAAGGAGAAGGTGAAGTCTGGAGGGTGAATCAGAAGAAGCAGAATAAGGAGAAGGAGAAGGTGAAGTCTGGAGGGTGAATCAGAAGAAGCAGAAGAAGGAGAAGGAGAAGGTGAAGGCTGGAGGGTGAATCAGAAGAAGTAGAAGAAGGAGAAGGAGAAGGTGAAGTCTGGAGGGTGAAGCAGAAGAAGTAGAAGAAGGAGAAGGAGAAGGTGAAGTCAGGAGGGTGAATCAGAAGAAGTAGAAGAAGGAGAAGGAGAAGGTGAAGTCAGGAGGGTGAATCAGAAGAAGCAGAAGAAGGAGAAGGAGAAGGTGAGGTCAGGAGGGTGAATCAGAAGAAGCAGAAGAAGGAGAAGGAGAAGGTGAGGTCAGGAGGGTGAATCAGAAGAAGCAGAAGAAGGAGAAGGAGAAGGTGAAGTCTGGAGGGTGAATCAGAAGAAGCAGAAGAAGGAGAAGGAGAAGATGAAGTCTGGAGGGTGAATCAGAAGAAGCAGAAGAAGGAGAAGGAGAAGGTGAGGTCAGGAGGGTGAATCAGAAGAAGCAGAAAAAGGAGAAGGAGAAGGTGAAGTTAGGAGGGTGAATCAGAAGAAGCAGAAGAAGGAGAAGGAGAAGGTGAATTCAGGGGGGTGAAGCAGAAGAAGTAGAAGAAGGAGAAGGAGAAGGTGAGGTCAGGAGGCTGAATCAGAAGAAGCAGAAGAAGGAGAAGGAGAAGGTGAAGTTAGGAGGGTGAATCAGAAGAAGCAGAAGAAGGAGAAGGAGAAGGTGAATTCAGGGGGGTGAAGCAGAAGAAGTAGAAGAAGGAGAAGGAGAAGGTGAAGTCAGGAAGGTGAAGCAGAAGAAGCAGAAGAAGGAGAAGGAGAAGGTGAAGTCTGGAGGGCGCAGAGAAGAGGCAGAAGAAGGAGAAGGAGAAGGTGAAGTCTGGAGGGTGAAGCAGAAGAAGCAGAAGAAGGAGAAGGAGAAGGTGAAGTCTGGAGGGTGAATCAGAAGAAGTAGAAGAAGGAGAAGGAGAAGGTGAAGTCAGGAGGGTGAAGCAGAAGAAGCAGAAGAAGGAGAAGGAGAAGGTGAAGTCTGGAGGGTGAAGCAAAAGAAGCAGAAGTGGAAAAGGAGAAGGTGAAGTCTGGAGGGCGAAGCAGAAGAAGCAGAAGAAGGAGAAGGAGAAGGTGAAGTCTGGAGGGTGAAGCAGAAGAAGCAGAAGAAGGAGAAGGCGAAGGTGAAGTCTGGAGGGTGAATCAGAAGAAGTAGAAGAAGGAGAAGGAGAAGGTGAAGTCAGGAGGGTGAAGCAGAAGAAGCAGAAGAAGGAGAAGGAGAAGGTGAAGTCTGGAGGGTGAAGCAGAAGAAGCAGAAGAAGGAGAAGGAGAAGGTGAAGTCTAGAGGGTGAAGGAGAAGAAACAGAAGAAGGAGATGGAGAAGGTGAAGTCAGGAGGGTGAATCAGAAGAAGTAGAAGAAGGAGAAGGAGAAGGTGAAGTCTGGAGGGTGAATCAGACGAAGTAGAAGAAGGAGAAGGAGAAGGTGAAGTCTGGAGGGTGAAGCAGAAGAAGCAGAAGAAGGAGAAGGAGAAGGTGTAGTCTGGAGGGTGAATCCGAAGAAGTAGACGAAGGAGAAGGAGAAGGTGAAGTCTGGAGGGTGAATCAGAAGAAGCAGAAGAAGGAGAAGGGAAAGGTGAAGTCTGGAGGGTGAATCCGAAGAAGTAGAAGAAGGAGAAGGAGAAGGTGAAGTCTGGAGGGTGAATCAGAAGAAGCAGAAGAAGGAGAAGGAGAAGGTGAAGTCTGGAGAGTGAATCAGAAGAAGCAGAAGAAGGAGAAGGAGAAGGTGAAGTCTGGAGAGTGAATCAGAAGAAGCAGAAGAAGGAGAAGGAGAAGGTGAAGTCTGGAGGGTGAATCAGAAGAAGGAGAAGAAGTAGAAGGAGAAGGTGAAGTCTGGATGGTGAATCAGAAGAAGTAGAAGAAGGAGAAGGAGAAGTTGAAGTCTGGAGGGTGAATCAGAAGAAGCAGAAGAAGGAGAAGGAGAAGGTGAAGTCAGGAGGGTGAATCAGAAGAAGCAGAAGAAGGAGAAGGAGAAGGTGAAGTCTGGAGGGTGAATCAGAAGAAGCAGAAGAAGGAGAAGGAGAAGGTGAAGACTGGAGAGTGAATCAGAAGAAGTAGAAGAAGGACAAGGAGAAGGTGAAGTCTGGAGGGTGAATCAGAAGAAGTAGAAGAAGGAGAAGGAGAAGGTGAAGTCTGGAGGGTGAATCAGAAGAAGCAGAAGAAGGAGAAGGAGAAGATGAAGTCTGGAGGGTGAATCAGAAGAAGCAGAAGAAGGAGAAGGAGAAGGTGAAGTCTGGAGGGTGAATCAGAAGAAGCAGAAGAAGGAGAAGGAGAAGGTGAAGTCTCGAGGGTGAAGCAGAAGAAGCAGAAGAATGAGAAGGAGAAGGTGAAGTCTGGAGGGTGAATCAGAAGAAGTAGAAGAAGGAGAAGGAGAAGGTGATGTCTGGGGGGTGAATCAGAAGAAGCAGAAGAAGTAGAAGGAGAAGGTGAAGTCTGGAGGGTGAATCAGAAGAAGTAGAAGAAGGAGAAGGAGAAGGTGATGTCTGGAGGGTGAATCAGGAGAAGCAGAAGAAGGAGAAGGAGAAGGTGAAGTCAGGAGGGTGAATCAGAAGAAGCAGAAGAAGGAGAAGGAGAAGGTGAAGACTGGAGGGTGAATCAGAAGAAGTAGAAGAAGAAGGAGAAGGTGAAGTCTGGAGGGTGAATCAGAACAAGTAGAAGAAGGAGAAGGAGTAGGCGAAGTCTGGAGGGTGAATCAGAAGTAGCAGAAGAAGGAAAAGGAGAAGGTGAAGTCTGGAGGGTGAATCAGAAGAAGCAGAAGAAGGAGAAGGAGAAGATGAAGTTTGGAGGGTGAATCAGAAGAAGCAGAAGAAGGAGAAGGAGAAGGTGAAGTCTGGAGGGTGAATCAGAAGAAGCAGAAGAAGGAGAAGGAGAAGGTGAAGTCTGGAGGGTGAATCAGAAGAAGTAGAAGAAGGAGAAGGAGAAGGTGAAGTCTGGAGGGTGAATCAGAAGAATTAGAAGAAGGAGAAGGAGAAGGTGAAGTCTGGAGGGTGTATCAGAAGAAGCAGAAGAAGGAGAAGGAGAAGGTGAAGTCTGGAGGGTGAATCAGAAGAAGCAGAAGAAGGAGAAGGAGAAGATGAAATCTGGAGGGTGAATCAGAAGAAGCAGAAGAAGGAGAAGGAGAAGGTGAAGTCTGAAGGGTGTATCAGAAGAAGCAGAAGAAGGAGAAGGAGAAGGTGAAGTCTGGAGGGTGAATCAGAAGAAGCAGAAAAAGGAGAAGGAGAAGGTGAAGTCTGGAGGGTGAATCAGAAGAAGCAGAAGAAGGAGAAGGAGATGGTGCAGTCTGGAGGGTGAATCAGAAGAAGTAGAAGAAGGAGAAGGAGAAGGTGAAGTCTGGAGGGTGAATCAGAAGAAGTAGAAGAAGGAGAAGGAGAAGGTGATGTCTGGAGGGTGAATCAGAAGAAGCAGAAGAAGGAGAAGGAGAAGGTGAAGTCTGGAGGGTGAATCAGAAGAAGCAGAATAAGGAGAAGGAGAAGGTGAAGTCTGGAGGGTGAATCAGAAGAAGCAGAAGAAGGAGAAGGAGAAGGTGAAGGCTGGAGGGTGAATCAGAAGAAGTAGAAGAAGGAGAAGGAGAAGGTGAAGTCTGGAGGGTGAAGCAGAAGAAGTAGAAGAAGGAGAAGGAGAAGGTGAAGTCAGGAGGGTGAATCAGAAGAAGTAGAAGAAGGAGAAGGAGAAGGTGAAGTCAGGAGGGTGAATCAGAAGAAGCAGAAGAAGGAGAAGGAGAAGGTGAAGTCTGGAAGGTGAATCAGAAGAATCAGAAGAAGGAGAAGGAGAAGGTGAAGTCTGGAGGGTGAATCAGAAGAAGCAGAAGAAAGAGAAGGAGAAGGTGAAGACTGGAGGGTGAATCAGAAGAAGTAGAAGAAGGAGAAGGAGAAGATGAAGTCTGGAGGGTGAATCAGAAGAAGTAGAAGAAGGAGAAGGAGAAGGTGAGGTCAGGAGGGTGAATCAGAAGAAGCAGAAGAAGGAGAAGGAGAAGGTGAAGTCTGGAGGGTGAATCAGAAGAAGCAGAAGAAGGAGAAGGAGAAGATGAAGTCTGGAGGGTGAATCAGAAGAAGCAGAAGAAGGAGAAGGAGAAGGTGAGGTCAGGAGGGTGAATCAGAAGAAGCAGAAAAAGGAGAAGGAGAAGGTGAAGTTAGGAGGGTGAATCAGAAGAAGCAGAAGAAGGAGAAAGAGAAGTTGAAGTCAGGGGGGTGAAGCAGAAGAAGTAGAAGAAGGAGAAGGAGAAGGTGAAGTCAGGAAGGTAAAGGAGAAGAAGCAGAAGAAGGAGAAGGAGAAGGTGAAGTCTGGAGGGCGCAGCAGAAGAAGCAGAAGAAGGAGAAGGAGAAGGTGAAGTCTGAAGGGTGAATCAGAAGAAGTAGAAGAAGGAGAAGGAGAAGGTGAAGTCAGGAGTGTGAAGCAGAAGAAGCAGAAGAAGATGAAGTCTGGAGGGTGAATCAGAAGAAGCAGAAGAAGGAGAAGGAGAAGGTGAAGTCTGCAGGGTGAATCAGAAGAAGCAGAAGAAGGAGAAGGAGAAGGTGAGGTCAGGAGGCTGAAGCAGAAGAAGCAGAAGAAGGAGAAGGAGAAGGTGAAGTTAGGAGGGTGAATCAGAAGAAGCAGAAGAAGGAGAAGGAGAAGGTGAATTCAGGGGGGTGAAGCAGAAGAAGTAGAAGAAGGAGAAGGAGAAGGTGAAGTCAGGAAGGTGAAGCAGAAGAAGCAGAAGAAGGAGAAGGAGAAGGTGAAGTCTGGAGGGCGCAGAGAAGAAGCAGAAGAAGGAGAAGGAGAAGGTGAAGTCTGGAGGGTGAAGCAGAAGAAGCAGAAGAAGGAGAAGGAGAAGGTGAAGTCTGGAGGATGAAGCAGAAGAAGCAGAAGAAGGAGAAGGAGAAGGTGAAGTCTGGAGGGTGAAGCAAAAGAAGCAGAAGTGGAAAAGGAGAAGGTGAAGTCTGGAGGGTGAATCAGAAGAAGTAGAAGAAGGAGAAGGAGAAGGTGAAGTCAGGAGGGTGAAGCAGAAGAAGCAGAAGAAGGAGAAGGAGAAGATGAAGTCTGGAGGGTGAATCAGAAGAAGTAGAAGAAGGAGAAGGAGAAGGTGAAGTCTGGAGGGTGAATCAGAAGAAGCAGAAGAAGGAGAAGGAGAAGGTGAAGTCTGGAGGGTGAATCAGAAGAAGCAGAAGAAGGAGAAGGAGAAGGTGAAGTCTGGAGGGTGAATCAGAAGAAGCAGAATAAGAAGGAGAAGGTGAAGTCTGGAGGGTGAATCAGAAGAAGCAGACGAAGGAGAAGGAGAAGGTGAAGTCTGGAGGGTGAATCAGAAGAAGTAGAAGAAGGAGAAGGAGAAGGTGAAGTCAGGAGGGTGAAGCAGAAGAAGCAGAAGAAGGAGAAGGAGAAGATGAAGTCTGGAGGGTGAATCAGAAGAAGTAGAAGAAGGAGAAGGAGAAGGTGAAATCTGGAGGGTGAATCAGAAGAAGCAGAAGAAGGAGAAGGAGAAGGTGAAGTCTGGAGGGTGAATCAGAAGAAGCAGAAGAAGGAGAAGGAGAAGGTGAAGTCTGGAGGGTGAATCAGAAGAAGCAGAATAAGAAGGAGAAGGTGAAGTCTGGAGGGTGAATCAGAAGAAGCAGACGAAGGAGAAGGAGGAGGTGAAGTCTGGAGGGTGAATCAGAAGAAGTAGAAGAAGGAGAAGGAGAAGGTGAAGTCTGGAGGGTGAAGCAGAAGAAGGAGAAGAAGGAGAAGGAGAAGGTGAAGACTGGAGGGTGAATCAGAAGAAGTAGAAGAAGGAGAAGGAGAAGGTGAAGTCTGGAGGGTGAATCAGAAGAAGTAGAAGAAGGAGAAGGAGAAGGTGAAGTCTGGAGGGTGAATCAGAAGAAGCAGAAGAAGGAGAAGGAGAAGGTGAAGTCTGGAGGGTGAATCAGAAGAAGCAGAAGAAGGAGAAGGCGAACATGAAGTCTGGAGGGTGAATCAGAAGAAGTAGAAGAAGGAGAAGGAGAAGGTGAGGTCAGGAGGGTGAATCAGAAGAAGCAGAAGAAGGAGAAGGAGAAGGTGAAGTCTGGAGGGTGAATCAGAAGAAGCAGAAGAAGGAGAAGGAGAAGGTGAAGTCTGGAGGGTGAATCAGAAGAAGTAGAAGAAGGAGAAGGAGAAGGTGAAGTCTGGAGGGTGAATCAGAAGAATTAGAAGAAGGAGAAGGAGAAGGTGAAGTCTGGAGGGTGTATCAGAAGAAGCAGAAGAAGGAGAAGGAGAAGGTGAAGTCTGGAGGGTGAATCAGAAGAAGCAGAAGAAGGAGAAGGAGAAGATGAAATCTGGAGGGCGAATCAGAAGAAGCAGAAGAAGGAGAAGGAGAAGGTGAAGTCTGAAGGGTGTATCAGAAGAAGCAGAAGAAGGAGAAGGAGAAGGTGAAGTCTGGAGGGTGAATCAGAAGAAGCAGAAAAAGGAGAAGGAGAAGGTGAAGTCTGGAGGGTGAATCAGAAGAAGCAGAAGAAGGAGAAGGAGATGGTGCAGTCTGGAGGGTGAATCAGAAGAAGTAGAAGAAGGAGAAGGAGAAGGTGAAGTCTGGAGGGTGAATCAGAAGAAGTAGAAGAAGGAGAAGGAGAAGGTGATGTCTGGAGGGTGAATCAGAAGAAGCAGAAGAAGGAGAAGGAGAAGGTGAAGTCTGGAGGGTGAATCAGAAGAAGCAGAATAAGGAGAAGGAGAAGGTGAAGTCTGGAGGGTGAATCAGAAGAAGCAGAAGAAGGAGAAGGAGAAGGTGAAGGCTGGAGGTTGAATCAGAAGAAGTAGAAGAAGGAGAAGGAGAAGTTGAAGTCTGGAGGGTGAAGCAGAAGAAGTAGAAGAAGGAGAAGGAGAAGGTGAAGTCAGGAGGGTGAATCAGAAGAAGTAGAAGAAGGAGAAGGAGAAGGTGAAGTCAGGAGGGTGAATCAGAAGAAGCAGAAGAAGGAGAAGGAGAAGGTGAAGTCTGGAAGGTGAATCAGAAGAATCAGAAGAAGGAGAAGGAGAAGGTGAAGTCTGGAGGGTGAATCAGAAGAAGCAGAAGAAAGAGAAGGAGAAGGTGAAGTCTGGAGGGTGAAGCAGAAGAAGCAGAAGAAGGAGAAGGAGAAGGTGAAGACTGGAGGGTGAATCAGAAGAAGTAGAAGAAGGAGAAGGAGAAGATGAAGTCTGGAGGGTGAATCAGAAGAAGTAGAAGAAGGAGAAGGAGAAGGTGAGGTCAGGAGGGTGAATCAGAAGAAGCAGAAGAAGGAGAAGGAGAAGGTGAAGTCTGGAGGGTGAATCAGAAGAAGCAGAAGAAGGAGAAGGAGAAGATGAAGTCTGGAGGGTGAATCAGAAGAAGCAGAAGAAGGAGAAGGAGAAGGTGAGGTCAGGAGGGTGAATCAGAAGAAGCAGAAAAAGGAGAAGGAGAAGGTGAAGTTAGTAGGGTGAATCAGAAGAAGCAGAAGAAGGAGAAGGAGAAGTTGAAGTCAGGGGGGTGAAGCAGAAGAAGTAGAAGAAGGAGAAGGAGAAGGTGAAGTCAGGAAGGTAAAGGAGAAGAAGCAGAAGAAGGAGAAGGAGAAGGTGAAGTCTGGAGGGCGCAGCAGAAGAAGCAGAAGAAGGAGAAGGAGAAGGTGAAGTCTGAAGGGTGAATCAGAAGAAGTAGAAGAAGGAGAAGGAGAAGGTGAAGTCAGGAGTGTGAAGCAGAAGAAGCAGAAGAAGATGAAGTCTGGAGGGTGAATCAGAAGAAGCAGAAGAAGGAGAAGGAGAAGGTGAAGTCTGCAGGGTGAATCAGAAGAAGCAGAAGAAGGAGAAGGAGAAGGTGAGGTCAGGAGGCTGAATCAGAAGAAGCAGAAGAAGGAGAAGGAGAAGGTGAAGTTAGGAGGGTGAATCAGAAGAAGCAGAAGAAGGAGAAGGAGAAGGTGAATTCAGGGGGGTGAAGCAGAAGAAGTAGAAGAAGGAGAAGGAGAAGGTGAAGTCAGGAAGGTGAAGCAGAAGAAGCAGAAGAAGGAGAAGGAGAAGGTGAAGTCTGGAGGGCGCAGAGAAGAAGCAGAAGAAGGAGAAGGAGAAGGTGAAGTCTGGAGGGTGAAGCAGAAGAAGCAGAAGAAGGAGAAGGAGAAGGTGAAGTCTGGAGGATGAAGCAGAAGAAGCAGAAGAAGGAGAAGGAGAAGGTGAAGTCTGGAGGGTGAAGCAAAAGAAGCAGAAGTGGAAAAGGAGAAGGTGAAGTCTGGAGGGTGAATCAGAAGAAGTAGAAGAAGGAGAAGGAGAAGGTGAAGTCAGGAGGGTGAAGCAGAAGAAGCAGAAGAAGGAGAAGGAGAAGATGAAGTCTGGAGGGTGAATCAGAAGAAGTAGAAGAAGGAGAAGGAGAAGGTGAAGTCTGGAGGGTGAATCAGAAGAAGCAGAAGAAGGAGAAGGAGAAGGTGAAGTCTGGAGGGTGAATCAGAAGAAGCAGAAGAAGGAGAAGGAGAAGGTGAAGTCTGGAGGGTGAATCAGAAGAAGCAGAATAAGAAGGAGAAGGTGAAGTCTGGAGGGTGAATCAGAAGAAGCAGACGAAGGAGAAGGAGAAGGTGAAGTCTGGAGGGTGAATCAGAAGAAGTAGAAGAAGGAGAAGGAGAAGGTGAAGTCAGGAGGGTGAAGCAGAAGAAGCAGAAGAAGGAGAAGGAGAAGATGAAGTCTGGAGGGTGAATCAGAAGAAGTAGAAGAAGGAGAAGGAGAAGGTGAAATCTGGAGGGTGAATCAGAAGAAGCAGAAGAAGGAGAAGAGAAGGTGAAGTCTGGAGGGTGAATCAGAAGAAGCAGAAGAAGGAGAAGGAGAAGGTGAAGTCTGGAGGGTGAATCAGAAGAAGCAGAATAAGAAGGAGAAGGTGAAGTCTGGAGGGTGAATCAGAAGAAGCAGACGAAGGAGAAGGAGAAGGTGAAGTCTGGAGGGTGAATCAGAAGAAGTAGAAGAAGGAGAAGGAGAAGGTGAAGTCTGGAGGGTGAAGCAGAAGAAGGAGAAGAAGGAGAAGGAGAAGGTGAAGACTGGAGGGTGAATCAGAAGAAGTAGAAGAAGGAGAAGGAGAAGGTGAAGTCTGGAGGGTGAATCAGAAGAAGTAGAAGAAGGAGAAGGAGAAGGTGAAGTCTGGAGGGTGAATCAGAAGAAGCAGAAGAAGGAGAAGGAGAAGGTGAAGTCTGGAGGGTGAATCAGAAGAAGCAGAAGAAGGAGAAGGCGAACATGAAGTCTGGAGGGTGAATCAGAAGAAGTAGAAGAAGGAGAAGGAGAAGGTGAGGTCAGGAGGGTGAATCAGAAGAAGCAGAAGAAGGAGAAGGATAAGGTGAAGTGTGGAGGGTGAATCAGAAGAAGCAGAAGAAGGAGAAGGAGAAGGTGAAGTCTGGAGGGTGAATCAGAAGAAGCAGAAGAAGGAGAAGGAGAAGGTGAGGTCAGGAGGGTGAATCAGAAGAAGCAGAAAAAGGAGAAGGAGAAGGTGAAGTTAGTAGGGTGAATCAGAAGAAGCAGAAGAAGGAGAAGGAGAAGTTGAAGTCAGGGGGGTGAAGCAGAAGAAGTAGAAGAAGGAGAAGGAGAAGGTGAAGTCAGGAAGGTAAAGGAGAAGAAGCAGAAGAAGCAGAAGGAGAAGGTGAAGTCTGGAGGGCGCAGCAGAAGAAGCAGAAGAAGGAGAAGGAGAAGGTGAAGTCTGAAGGGTGAATCAGAAGAAGTAGAAGAAGGAGAAGGAGAAGGTGAAGTCAGGAGTGTGAAGCAGAAGAAGCAGAAGAAGATGAAGTCTGGAGGGTGAATCAGAAGAAGCAGAAGAAGGAGAAGGAGAAGGTGAAGTCTGGAGGGTGAATCAGAAGAAGCAGAAGAAGGAGAAGGAGAAGGTGAGGTCAGGAGGCTGAATCAGAAGAAGCAGAAGAAGGAGAAGGAGAAGGTGAAGTTAGGAGGGTGAATCAGAAGAAGCAGAAGAAGGAGAAGGAGATGGTGAATTCAGGGGGGTGAAGCAGAAGAAGTAGAAGAAGGAGAAGGAGAAGGTGAAGTCAGGAAGGTGAAGCAGAAGAAGCAGAAGAAGGAGAAGGAGAAGGTGAAGTCTGGAGGGTGCAGAGAAGAAGCAGAAGAAGGAGAAGGAGAAGGTGAAGTCTGGAGGGTGAAGCAGAAGAAGCAGAAGAAGGAGAAGGAGAAGGTGAAGTCTGTAGGGTGAATCAGAAGAAGTCGAAGAAGGAGAAGGAGAAGGTGAAGTCTAGAGGGTGAAGGAGAAGAAACAGAAGAAGGAGATGGAGAAGGTGAAGTCAGGAGGGTGAATCGGAAGAAGTAGAAGAAGGAGAAGGAGAAGGTGAAGTCTGGAGGGTGAATCAGACGAAGTAGAAGAAGGAGAAGGAGAAGGTGAAGTCTGGAGGGTGAAGCAGAAGAAGCAGAAGAAGGAGAAGGAGAAGGTGTAGTCTGGAGGGTGAATCCGAAGAAGTAGACGAAGGAGAAGGAGAAGGTGAAGTCTGGAGGGTGAATCAGAAGAAGCAGAAGAAGGAGAAGGGAAAGGTGAAGTCTGGAGGGTGAATCAGAAGAAGTAGAAGAAGGAGAAGGAGAAGGTGAAGTCTGGAGGGTGAATCAGAAGAAGCAGAAGAAGGAGAAGGAGAAGGTGAAGTCTGGAGAGTGAATCAGAAGAAGCAGAAGAAGGAGAAGGAGAAGGTGAAGTCTGGAGAGTGAATCAGAAGAAGCAGAAGAAGGAGAAGGAGAAGGTGAAGTCTGGAGGGTGAATCAGAAGAAGGAGAAGAAGTAGAAGGAGAAGGTGAAGTCTGGATGGTGAATCAGAAGAAGTAGAAGAAGGAGAAGGAGAAGGTGAAGTCTGGAGGGTGAATCAGAAGAAGCAGAAGAAGGAGAAGGAGAAGGTGAAGTCAGGAGGGTGAATCAGAAGAAGCAGAAGAAGGAGAAGGAGAAGGTGAAGTCTGGAGGGTGAATCAGAAGAAGCAGAAGAAGGAGAAGGAGAAGGTGAAGACTGGAGAGTGAATCAGAAGAAGTAGAAGAAGGAGAAGAAGAAGGTGAAGTCTGGAGGGTGAATCAGAAGAAGTAGAAGAAGGAGAAGGAGAAGGTGAAGTCTGGAGGGTGAATCAGAAGAAGCAGAAGAAGGAGAAGGAGAAGATGAAGTCTGGAGGGTGAATCAGAAGAAGCAGAAGAAGGAGAAGGAGAAGGTGAAGTCTGGACGGTGAATCAGAAGAAGCAGAAGAAGGAGAAGGAGAAGGTGAAGTCTCGAGGGTGAAGCAGAAGAAGCAGAAGAATGAGAAGGAGAAGGTGAAGTCTGGAGGGTGAATCAGAAGAAGTAGAAGACGGAGAAGGAGAAGGTGATGTCTGGGGGGTGAATCAGAAGAAGCAGAAGAAGTAGAAGGAGAAGGTGAAGTCTGGAGGGTGAATCAGAAGAAGTAGAAGAAGGAGAAGGAGAAGGCGAAGTCTGGAGGGTGAATCAGAAGTCGCAGAAGAAGGAAAAGGAGAAGGTGAAGTCTGGAGGGTGAATCAGAAGAAGCAGAAGAAGGAGAAGGCGAACATGAAGTCTGGAGGGTGAATCAGAAGAAGTAGGAGAAGGAGAAGGAGAAGGTGAGGTCAGGAGGGTGAATCAGAAGAAGCAGAAGAAGGAGAAGGATAAGGTGAAGTCTGGAGGGTGAATCAGAAGAAGCAGAAGAAGGAGAAGGAGAAGGTGAAGTCTGGAGGGTGAATCAGAAGAAGCAGAAGAAGGAGAAGGAGAAGGTGAGGTCAGGAGGGTGAATCAGAAGAAGCAGAAAAAGGAGAAGGAGAAGGTGAAGTTAGTAGGGTGAATCAGAAGAAGCAGAAGAAGGAGAAGGAGAAGTTGAAGTCAGGAAGGTAAAGGAGAAGAAGCAGAAGAAGGAGAAGGAGAAGGTGAAGTCTGGAGGGCGCAGCAGAAGAAGCAGAAGAAGGAGAAGGAGAAGGTGAAGTCTGAAGGGTGAATCAGAAGAAGTAGAAGAAGGAGAAGGAGAAGGTGAAGTCAGGAGTGTGAAGCAGAAGAAGCAGAAGAAGATGAAGTCTGGAGGGTGAATCAGAAGAAGCAGAAGAAGGAGAAGGAGAAGGTGAAGTCTGGAGGGTGAATCAGAAGAAGCAGAAGAAGGAGAAGGAGAAGGTGAGGTCAGGAGGCTGAATCAGAAGAAGCAGAAGAAGGAGAAGGAGAAGGTGAAGTTAGGAGGGTGAATCAGAAGAAGCAGAAGAAGGAGAAGGAGAAGGTGAATTCAGGGGGGTGAAGCAGAAGAAGTAGAAGAAGGAGAAGGAGAAGGTGAAGTCAGGAAGGTGAAGCAGAAGAAGCAGAAGAAGGAGAAGGAGAAGGTGAAGTCTGGAGGGTGCAGAGAAGAAGCAGAAGAAGGAGAAGGAGAAGGTGAAGTCTGGAGGGTGAAGCAGAAGAAGCAGAAGAAGGAGAAGGAGAAGGTGAAGTCTGGAGGGTGAATCAGAAGAAGTCGAAGAAGGAGAAGGAGAAGGTGAAGTCAGGAGGGTGAAGCAGAAGAAGCAGAAGAAGGAGAAGGAGAAGGTGAAGTCTGGAGGGTGAAGCAAAAGAAGCAGAAGTGGAAAAGGAGAAGGTGAAGTCTGGAGGGCGAAGCAGAAGAAGCAGAAGAAGGAGAAGGAGAAGGTGAAGTCTGGAGGGTGAAGCAGAAGAAGCAGAAGAAGGAGAAGGCGAAGATGAAGTCTGGAGGGTGAATCAGAAGAAGTAGAAGAAGGAGAAGGAGAAGGTGAAGTCAGGAGGGTGAAGCAGAAGAAGCAGAAGAAGGAGAAGGAGAAGGTGAAGTCTGGAGGGTGAAGCAGAAGAAGCAGAAGAAGGAGAAGGAGAAGGTGAAGTCTAGAGGGTGAAGGAGAAGAAACAGAAGAAGGAGATGGAGAAGGTGAAGTCAGGAGGGTGAATCAGAAGAAGTAGAAGAAGGAGAAGGAGAAGGTGAAGTCTGGAGGGTGAATCAGACGAAGTAGAAGAAGGAGAAGGAGAAGGTGAAGTCTGGAGGGTGAAGCAGAAGAAGCAGAAGAAGGAGAAGGAGAAGGTGTAGTCTGGAGGGTGAATCCGAAGAAGTAGACGAAGGAGAAGGAGAAGGTGAAGTCTGGAGGGTGAATCAGAAGAAGCAGAAGAAGGAGAAGGGAAAGGTGAAGTCTGGAGGGTGAATCAGAAGAAGTAGAAGAAGGAGAAGGAGAAGGTGAAGTCTGGAGGGTGAATCAGAAGAAGCAGAAGAAGGAGAAGGAGAAGGTGAAGTCTGGAGAGTGAATCAGAAGAAGCAGAAGAAGGAGAAGGAGAAGGTGAAGTCTGGAGAGTGAATCAGAAGAAGCAGAAGAAGGAGAAGGAGAAGGTGAAGTCTGGAGGGTGAATCAGAAGAAGGAGAAGAAGTAGAAGGAGAAGGTGAAGTCTGGATGGTGAATCAGAAGAAGTAGAAGAAGGAGAAGGAGAAGGTGAAGTCTGGAGGGTGAATCAGAAGAAGCAGAAGAAGGAGAAGGAGAAGGTGAAGTCAGGAGGGTGAATCAGAAGAAGCAGAAGAAGGAGAAGGAGAAGGTGAAGTCTGGAGGGTGAATCAGAAGAAGCAGAAGAAGGAGAAGGAGAAGGTGAAGACTGGAGAGTGAATCAGAAGAAGTAGAAGAAGGAGAAGGAGAAGGTGAAGTCTGGAGGGTGAATCAGAAGAAGTAGAAGGAGGAGAAGGAGAAGGTGAAGTCTGGAGGGTGAATCAGAAGAAGCAGAAGAAGGAGAAGGAGAAGATGAAGTCTGGAGGGTGAATCAGAAGAAGCAGAAGAAGGAGAAGGAGAAGGTGAAGTCTGGAGGGTGAATCAGAAGAAGCAGAAGAAGGAGAAGGAGAAGGTGAAGTCTCGAGGGTGAAGCAGAAGAAGCAGAAGAATGAGAAGGAGAAGATGAAGTCTGGAGGGTGAATCAGAAGAAGTAGAAGAAGGAGAAGGAGAAGGTGATGTCTGGGGGGTGAATCAGAAGAAGCAGAAGAAGTAGAACGAGAAGGTGAAGTCTGGAGGGTGAATCAGAAGAAGTAGAAGAAGGAGAAGGAGAAGGCGAAGTCTGGAGGGTGAATCAGAAGTCGCAGAAGAAGGAAAAGGAGAAGGTGAAGTCTGGAGGGTGAATCAGAAGAAGCAGAAGAAGGAGAAGGAGAAGATGAAGTCTGGAGGGTGAATCAGAAGAAGTAGAAGAAGAAGGAGAAGGTGAAGTCTGGAGGGTGAATCAGAAGAAGTAGAAGAAGGAGAAGGAGAAGATGAAGTCTGGAGGGTGAATCAGAAGTAGCAGAAGAAGGAAAAGGAGAAGGTGAAGTCTGGAGGGTGAATCAGAAGAAGTAGAAGAAGGAGAAGGAGAAGGCGAAGTCTGGAGGGTGAATCAGAAGTAGCAGAAGAAGGAAAAGGAGAAGGTGAAGTCTGGAGGGTGAATCAGAAGAAGCAGAAGAAGGAGAAGGAGAAGATGAAGTCTGGAGGGTGAATCAGAAGAAGCAGAAGAAGGAGAAGGAGAAGGTGAAGTCTGGAGGGTGAATCAGAAGAAGCAGAAGAAGGAGAAGGAGAAGGTGAAGTCTGGAGGGTGAATCAGAAGAAGTAGAAGAAGGAGAAGGAGAAGGTGAAGTCTGGAGGGTGAATCAGAAGAAGTAGAAGAAGGAGAAGGAGAAGGTGAAGTCTGGAGGGTGAATCAGAAGAAGCAGAAGAAGGAGAAGGAGAAGGTGAAGTCTGGAGGGTGAATCAGAAGAAGCAGAAGAAGGAGAAGGAGAAGATGAAGTCTGGAGGGTGAATCAGAAGAAGCAGAAGAAGGAGAAGGAGAAGGTGAAGTCTGAAGGGTGTATCAGAAGAAGCAGAAGAAGGAGAAGGAGAAGGTGAAGTCTGGAGGGTGAATCAGAAGAAGCAGAAAAAGGAGAAGGAGAAGGTGAAGTCTGGAGGGTGAATCAGAAGAAGCAGAAGAAGGAGAAGGAGATGGTGCAGTCTGGAGGGTGAATCAGAAGAAGTAGAAGAAGGAGAAGGAGGAGGTGAAGTCTGGAGGGTGAATCAGAAGAAGTAGAAGAAGGAGAAGGAGAAGGTGATGTCTGGAGGGTGAATCAGAAGAAGCAGAAGAAGGAGAAGGAGAAGGTGAAGTCTGGAGGGTGAATCAGAAGAAGCAGAATAAGGAGAAGGAGAAGGTGAAGTCTGGAGGGTGAATCAGAAGAAGCAGAAGAAGGAGAAGGAGAAGGTGAAGGCTGGAGGGTGAATCAGAAGAAGTAGAAGAAGGAGAAGGAGAAGGTGAAGTCTGGAGGGTGAAGCAGAAGAAGTAGAAGAAGGAGAAGGAGAAGGTGAAGTCAGGAGGGTGAATCAGAAGAAGTAGAAGAAGGAGAAGGAGAAGGTGAAGTCAGGAGGGTGAATCAGAAGAAGCAGAAGAAGGAGAAGGAGAAGGTGAAGTCTGGAAGGTGAATCAGAAGAATCAGAAGAAGGAGAAGGAGAAGGTGAAGTCTGGAGGGTGAATCAGAAGAAGCAGAAGAAAGAGAAGGAGAAGGTGAAGTCTGGAGGGTGAAGCAGAAGAAGCAGAAGAAGGAGAAGGAGAAGGTGAAGACTGGAGGGTGAATCAGAAGAAGTAGAAGAAGGAGAAGGAGAAGGTGAAATCTGGAGGGTGAATCAGAAGAAGCAGAAGAAGGAGAAGGAGAAGGTGAAGTCTGGAGGGTGAATCAGAAGAAGCAGAAGAAGGAGAAGGAGAAGGTGAAGTCTGGAGGGTGAATCAGAAGAAGCAGAATAAGAAGGAGAAGGTGAAGTCTGGAGGGTGAATCAGAAGAAGCAGAATAAGAAGGAGAAGGTGAAGTCTGGAGGGTGAATCAGAAGAAGCAGACGAAGGAGAAGGAGAAGGTGAAGTCTGGAGGGTGAATCAGAAGAAGTAGAAGAAGGAGAAGGAGAAGGTGAAGTCTGGAGGGTGAAGCAGAAGAAGGAGAAGAAGGAGAAGGAGAAGGTGAAGACTGGAGGGTGAATCAGTAGAAGTAGAAGAAGGAGAAGGAGAAGGTGAAGTCTGGAGGGTGAATCAGAAGAAGCAGAAGAAGGAGAAGGAGAAGGTGAAGTCTGGAGGGTGAATCAGAAGAAGCAGAAGAAGGAGAAGGAGAAGGTGAAGTCTGGAGGGTGAATCAGAAGAAGCAGAATAAGAAGGAGAAGGTGAAGTCTGGAGGGTGAATCAGAAGAAGCAGAATAAGAAGGAGAAGGTGAAGTCTGGAGGGTGAATCAGAAGAAGCAGAAGAAGGAGAAGGAGAAGGTGAAGTCTGGAGGGTGAATCAGAAGAAGCAGAAGAAGGAGAAGGCGAACATGAAGTCTGGAGGGTGAATCAGAAGAAGTAGAAGAAGGAGAAGGAGAAGGTGAGGTCAGGAGGGTGAATCAGAAGAAGCAGAAGAAGGAGAAGGATAAGGTGAAGTGTGGAGGGTGAATCAGAAGAAGCAGAAGAAGGAGAAGGAGAAGGTGAAGTCTGGAGGGTGAATCAGAAGAAGCAGAAGAAGGAGAAGGAGAAGGTGAGGTCAGGAGGGTGAATCAGAAGAAGCAGAAAAAGGAGAAGGAGAAGGTGAAGTTAGTAGGGTGAATCAGAAGAAGCAGAAGAAGGAGAAGGAGAAGTTGAAGTCAGGGGGGTGAAGCAGAAGAAGTAGAAGAAGGAGAAGGAGAAGGTGAAATCAGGAAGGTAAAGGAGAAGAAGCAGAAGAAGCAGAAGGAGAAGGTGAAGTCTGGAGGGCGCAGCAGAAGAAGCAGAAGAAGGAGAAGGAGAAGGTGAAGTCTGAAGGGTGAATCAGAAGAAGTAGAAGAAGGAGAAGGAGAAGGTGAAGTCAGGAGTGTGAAGCAGAAGAAGCAGAAGAAGATGAAGTCTGGAGGGTGAATCAGAAGAAGCAGAAGAAGGAGAAGGAGAAGGTGAAGTCTGGAGGGTGAATCAGAAGAAGCAGAAGAAGGAGAAGGAGAAGGTGAGGTCAGGAGGCTGAATCAGAAGAAGCAGAAGAAGGAGAAGGAGAAGGTGAAGTTAGGAGGGTGAATCAGAAGAAGCAGAAGAAGGAGAAGGAGATGGTGAATTCAGGGGGGTGAAGCAGAAGAAGTAGAAGAAGGAGAAGGAGAAGGTGAAGTCAGGAAGGTGAAGCAGAAGAAGCAGAAGAAGGAGAAGGAGAAGGTGAAGTCTGGAGGGTGCAGAGAAGAAGCAGAAGAAGGAGAAGGAGAAGGTGAAGTCTGGAGGGTGAAGCAGAAGAAGCAGAAGAAGGAGAAGGAGAAGGTGAAGTCTGGAGGGTGAATCAGAAGAAGTCGAAGAAGGAGAAGGAGAAGGTGAAGTCTAGAGGGTGAAGGAGAAGAAACAGAAGAAGGAGATGGAGAAGGTGAAGTCAGGAGGGTGAATCGGAAGAAGTAGAAGAAGGAGAAGGAGAAGGTGAAGTCTGGAGGGTGAATCAGACGCAGTAGAAGAAGGAGAAGGAGAAGGTGAAGTCTGGAGGGTGAAGCAGAAGAAGCAGAAGAAGGAGAAGGAGAAGGTGTAGTCTGGAGGGTGAATCCGAAGAAGTCGACGAAGGAGAAGGAGAAGGTGAAGTCTGGAGGGTGAATCAGAAGAAGCAGAAGAAGGAGAAGGGAAAGGTGAAGTCTGGAGGGTGAATCAGAAGAAGTAGAAGAAGGAGAAGGAGAAGGTGAAGTCTGGAGGGTGAATCAGAAGAAGCAGAAGAAGGAGAAGGAGAAGGTGAAGTCTGGAGAGTGAATCAGAAGAAGCAGAAGAAGGAGAAGGAGAAGGTGAAGTCTGGAGAGTGAATCAGAAGAAGCAGAAGAAGGAGAAGGAGAAGGTGAAGTCTGGAGGGTGAATCAGAAGAAGGAGAAGAAGTAGAAGGAGAAGGTGAAGTCTGGATGGTGAATCAGAAGAAGTAGAAGAAGGAGAAGGAGAAGGTGAAGTCTGGAGGGTGAATCAGAAGAAGCAGAAGAAGGAGAAGGAGAAGGTGAAGTCAGGAGGGTGAATCAGAAGAAGCAGAAGAAGGAGAAGGAGAAGGTGAAGTCTGGAGGGTGAATCAGAAGAAGCAGAAGAAGGAGAAGGAGAAGGTGAAGACTGGAGAGTGAATCAGAAGAAGTAGAAGAAGGAGAAGGAGAAGGTGAAGTCTGGAGGGTGAATCAGAAGAAGTAGAAGAAGGAGAAGGAGAAGGTGAAGTCTGGAGGGTGAATCAGAAGAAGCAGAAGAAGGAGAAGGAGAAGATGAAGTCTGGAGGGTGAATCAGAAGAAGCAGAAGAAGGAGAAGGAGAAGGTGAAGTCTGGAGGGTGAATCAGAAGAAGCAGAATAAGGAGAAGGAGAAGGTGAAGTCTCGAGGGTGAAGCAGAAGAAGCAGAAGAATGAGAAGGAGAAGGTGAAGTCTGGAGGGTGAATCAGAAGAAGTAGAAGAAGGAGAAGGAGAAGGTGATGTCTGGGGGGTGAATCAGAAGAAGCAGAAGAAGTAGAAGGAGAAGGTGAAGTCTGGAGGGTGAATCAGAAGAAGTAGAAGAAGGAGAAGGAGAAGGCGAAGTCTGGAGGGTGAATCAGAAGTCGCAGAAGAAGGAAAAGGAGAAGGTGAAGTCTGGAGGGTGAATCAGAAGAAGCAGAAGAAGGAGAAGGCGAACATGAAGTCTGGAGGGTGAATCAGAAGAAGTAGGAGAAGGAGAAGGAGAAGGTGAGGTCAGGAGGGTGAATCAGAAGAAGCAGAAGAAGGAGAAGGATAAGGTGAAGTCTGGAGGGTGAATCAGAAGAAGCAGAAGAAGGAGAAGGAGAAGGTGAAGTCTGGAGGGTGAATCAGAAGAAGCAGAAGAAGGAGAAGGAGAAGGTGAGGTCAGGAGGGTGAATCAGAAGAAGCAGAAAAAGGAGAAGGAGAAGGTGAAGTTAGTAGGGTGAATCAGAAGAAGCAGAAGAAGGAGAAGGAGAAGTTGAAGTCAGGAAGGTAAAGGAGAAGAAGCAGAAGAAGGAGAAGGAGAAGGTGAAGTCTGGAGGGCGCAGCAGAAGAAGCAGAAGAAGGAGAAGGAGAAGGTGAAGTCTGAAGGGTGAATCAGAAGAAGTAGAAGAAGGAGAAGGAGAAGGTGAAGTCAGGAGTGTGAAGCAGAAGAAGCAGAAGAAGATGAAGTCTGGAGGGTGAATCAGAAGAAGCAGAAGAAGGAGAAGGAGAAGGTGAAGTCTGGAGGGTGAATCAGAAGAAGCAGAAGAAGGAGAAGGAGAAGGTGAGGTCAGGAGGCTGAATCAGAAGAAGCAGAAGAAGGAGAAGGAGAAGGTGAAGTTAGGAGGGTGAATCAGAAGAAGCAGAAGAAGGAGAAGGAGAAGGTGAATTCAGGGGGGTGAAGCAGAAGAAGTAGAAGAAGGAGAAGGAGAAGGTGAAGTCAGGAAGGTGAAGCAGAAGAAGCAGAAGAAGGAGAAGGAGAAGGTGAAGTCTGGAGGGTGCAGAGAAGAAGCAGGAGAAGGAGAAGGTGAAGTCTGGAGGGTGAAGCAGAAGAAGCAGAAGAAGGAGAAGGAGAAGGTGAAGTCTGGAGGGTGAATCAGAAGAAGTCGAAGAAGGAGAAGGAGAAGGTGAAGTCAGGAGGGTGAAGCAGAAGAAGCAGAAGAAGGAGAAGGAGAAGGTGAAGTCTGCAGGGTGAAGCAAAAGAAGCAGAAGTGGAAAAGGAGAAGGTGAAGTCTGGAGGGCGAAACAGAAGAAGCAGAAGAAGGAGAAGGAGAAGGTGAAGTCTGGAGGGTGAAGCAGAAGAAGCAGAAGAAGGAGAAGGCGAAGATGAAGTCTGGAGGGTGAATCAGAAGAAGTAGAAGAAGGAGAAGGAGAAGGTGAAGTCAGGAGGGTGAAGCAGAAGAAGGAGAAGGAGAAGGTGAAGTCTGGAGGGTGAAGCAGAAGAAGCAGAAGAAGGAGAAGGAGAAGGTGAAGTCTAGAGGGTGAAGGAGAAGAAACAGAAGAAGGAGATGGAGAAGGTGAAGTCAGGAGGGTGAATCAGAAGAAGTAGAAGAAGGAGAAGGAGAAGGTGAAGTCTGGAGGGTGAATCAGACGAAGTAGAAGAAGGAGAAGGAGAAGGTGAAGTCTGGAGGGTGAAGCAGAAGAAGCAGAAGAAGGAGAAGGAGAAGGTGTAGTCTGGAGGGTGAATCCGAAGAAGTAGACGAAGGAGAAGGAGAAGGTGAAGTCTGGAGGGTGAATCAGAAGAAGCAGAAGAAGGAGAAGGGAAAGGTGAAGTCTGGAGGGTGAATCAGAAGAAGTAGAAGAAGGAGAAGGAGAAGGTGAAGTCTGGAGGGTGAATCAGAAGAAGCAGAAGAAGGAGAAGGAGAAGGTGAAGTCTGGAGAGTGAATCAGAAGAAGCAGAAGAAGGGGAAGGAGAAGGTGAAGTCTGGAGAGTGAATCAGAAGAAGCAGAAGAAGGAGAAGGAGAAGGTGAAGTCTGGAGGGTGAATCAGAAGAAGGAGAAGAAGTAGAAGGAGAAGGTGAAGTCTGGATGGTGAATCAGAAGAAGTAGAAGAAGGAGAAGGAGAAGGTGAAGTCTGGAGGGTGAATCAGAAGAAGCAGAAGAAGGAGAAGGAGAAGGTGAAGTCAGGAGGGTGAATCAGAAGAAGCAGAAGAAGGAGAAGGAGAAGGTGAAGTCTGGAGGGTGAATCAGAAGAAGCAGAAGAAGGAGAAGGAGAAGGTGAAGACTGGAGAGTGAATCAGAAGAAGTAGAAGAAGGAGAAGGAGAAGGTGAAGTCTGGAGGGTGAATCAGAAGAAGTAGAAGAAGGAGAAGGAGAAGGTGAAGTCTGGAGGGTGAATCAGAAGAAGCAGAAGAAGGAGAAGGAGAAGATGAAGTCTGGAGGGTGAATCAGAAGAAGCAGAAGAAGGAGAAGGAGAAGGTGAAGTCTGGAGGGTGAATCAGAAGAAGCAGAAGAAGGAGAAGGAGAAGGTGAAGTCTCGAGGGTGAAGCAGAAGAAGCAGAAGAATGAGAAGGAGAAGATGAAGTCTGGAGGGTGAATCAGAAGAAGTAGAAGAAGGAGAAGGAGAAGGTGATGTCTGGGGGGTGAATCAGAAGAAGCAGAAGAAGTAGAACGAGAAGGTGAAGTCTGGAGGGTGAATCAGAAGAAGTAGAAGAAGGAGAAGGAGAAGGCGAAGTCTGGAGGGTGAATCAGAAGTCGCAGAAGAAGGAAAAGGAGAAGGTGAAGTCTGGAGGGTGAATCAGAAGAAGCAGAAGAAGGAGAAGGAGAAGATGAAGTCTGGAGGGTGAATCAGAAGAAGTAGAAGAAGAAGGAGAAGGTGAAGTCTGGAGGGTGAATCAGAAGAAGTAGAAGAAGGAGAAGGAGAAGATGAAGTCTGGAGGGTGAATCAGAAGTAGCAGAAGAAGGAAAAGGAGAAGGTGAAGTCTGGAGGGTGAATCAGAAGAAGTAGAAGAAGGAGAAGGAGAAGGCGAAGTCTGGAGGGTGAATCAGAAGTAGCAGAAGAAGGAAAAGGAGAAGGTGAAGTCTGGAGGGTGAATCAGAAGAAGCAGAAGAAGGAGAAGGAGAAGATGAAGTCTGGAGGGTGAATCAGAAGAAGCAGAAGAAGGAGAAGGAGAAGGTGAAGTCTGGAGGGTGAATCAGAAGAAGCAGAAGAAGGAGAAGGAGAAGGTGAAGTCTGGAGGGTGAATCAGAAGAAGTAGAAGAAGGAGAAGGAGAAGGTGAAGTCTGGAGGGTGAATCAGAAGAAGTAGAAGAAGGAGAAGGAGAAGGTGAAGTCTGGAGGGTGAATCAGAAGAAGCAGAAGAAGGAGAAGGAGAAGGTGAAGTCTGGAGGCTGAATCAGAAGAAGCAGAAGAAGGAGAAGGAGAAGATGAAGTCTGGAGGGTGAATCAGAAGAAGCAGAAGAAGGAGAAGGAGAAGGTGAAGTCTGAAGGGTGTATCAGAAGAAGCAGAAGAAGGAGAAGGAGAAGGTGAAGTCTGGAGGGTGAATCAGAAGAAGCAGAAAAAGGAGAAGGAGAAGGTGAAGTCTGGAGGGTGAATCAGAAGAAGCAGAAGAAGGAGAAGGAGATGGTGCAGTCTGGAGGGTGAATCAGAAGAAGTAGAAGAAGGAGAAGGAGAAGGTGAAGTCTGGAGGGTGAATCAGAAGAAGTAGAAGAAGGAGAAGGAGAAGGTGATGTCTGGAGGGTGAATCAGAAGAAGCAGAAGAAGGAGAAGGAGAAGGTGAAGTCTGGAGGGTGAATCAGAAGAAGCAGAATAAGGAGAAGGAGAAGGTGAAGTCTGGAGGGTGAATCAGAAGAAGCAGAAGAAGGAGAAGGAGAAGGTGAAGGCTGGAGGGTGAATCAGAAGAAGTAGAAGAAGGAGAAGGAGAAGGTGAAGTCTGGAGGGTGAAGCAGAAGAAGTAGAAGAAGGAGAAGGAGAAGGTGAAGTCAGGAGGGTGAATCAGAAGAAGTAGAAGAAGGAGAAGGAGAAGGTGAAGTCAGGAGGGTGAATCAGAAGAAGCAGAAGAAGGAGAAGGAGAAGGTGAAGTCTGGAAGGTGAATCAGAAGAATCAGAAGAAGGAGAAGGAGAAGGTGAAGTCTGGAGGGTGAATCAGAAGAAGCAGAAGAAAGAGAAGGAGAAGGTGAAGTCTGGAGGGTGAAGCAGAAGAAGCAGAAGAAGGAGAAGGAGAAGGTGAAGACTGGAGGGTGAATCAGAAGAAGTAGAAGAAGGAGAAGGAGAAACTGAAGTCTGGAGGGTGAATCAGAAGAAGTAGAAGAAGGAGAAGGAGAAGGTGAAGTCTGGAGGGTGAATCAGAAGAAGCAGAAGAAGGAGAAGGAGAAGGTGAATTCTGGAGGGTGAATCAGAAGAAGCAGAAGAAGGAGAAGGAGAAGATGAAGTCTGGAGGGTGAATCAGAAGAAGTAGAAGAAGGAGAAGGAGAAGGTGAGGTCTGGGGGTTGAATCAGAAGAAGCAGAAGAAGGAGAAGGAGAAGGTGAAGTCTGGAGGGTGAATCAGAAGAAGCAGAAGAAGGAGAAGGAGAAGGTGAAGACTGGAGGGTGAATCAGAAGAGGTAGAAGAAGGAGAAGGAGAAGGTGAAGTCTGGAGGGTGAATCAGAAGAAGTAGAAGAAGGAGAAGGAAAAGGCGAAGTCTGGAGGGTGAATCAGAAGAAGCAGAAGAAGGAGAAGGAGAAGGTGAAGTCTGGAGGGTGAATCAGAAGAAGCAGAAGAAGGAGAAGGAGAAGATGAAGTCTGGAGGGTGAATCAGAAGAAGCAGAAGAAGGAGAAGGAGAAGGTGAAGTCTGGAGGGTGAATCAGAAGAAGCAGAAGAAGGAGAAGGAGTTGGTGAAGGCTCGAGGGTGAAGCAGAAGAAGCAGAAGAAGGAGAAGGAGAAGGTGAAGTCTGGAGCGTGAATCAGAAGAAGTAGAAGAAGGAGAAGGAGAAGGTGATGTCTGGGGGGTGAATCAGAAGAAGCAGAAGAAGTAGAAGGAGAAGGTGAAGTCTGGAGGGTGAATCAGAAGAAGTAGAAGAAGGAGAAGGAGAAGGTGATGTCTGGAGGGTGAATCAGGAGAAGCAGAAGAAGGAGAAGGAGAAGGTGAAGTCAGGAGGGTGAATCAGAAGAAGCAGAAGAAGGAGAAGGAGAAGGTGCAGTCTGGAGGGTGAATCAGAAGAAGCAGAAGAAGGAGAAGGAGAAGGTGAAGACTGGAGGGTGAATCAGAAGAAGTAGAAGAAGAAGGAGAAGGTGAAGTCTGGAGGGTGAATCAGAAGAAGTAGAAGAAGGAGAAGGAGAAGGCGAAGTCTGGAGGGTGAATCAGAAGTAGCAGAAGAAGGAAAAGGAGAAGGTGAAGTCTGGAGGGTGAATCAGAAGAAGCAGAAGAAGGAGAAGGAGATGATCAAGTCTGGAGGGTGAATCAGAAGAAGCAGAAGAAGGAGAAGGAGAAGGTGAAGTCTGGAGGGTGAATCAGAAGAAGCAGAAGAAGGAGAAGGAGAAGGTGAAGTCTGGAGGGTGAATCAGAAGAAGTAGAAGAAGGAGAAGGAGAAGGTGAAGTCTGGAGGGTGAATCAGAAGAAGTAGAAGAAGGAGAAGGAGAAGGTGAAGTCTGGAGGGTGAATCAGAAGAAGCAGAAGAAGGAGAAGGAGAAGGTGAAGTCTGGAGGGTGAATCAGAAGAAGCAGAAGAAGGAGAAGGAGAAGATGAAGTCTGGAGGGTGAATCAGAAGAAGTAGAAGAAGGAGAAGGAGAAGGTGAGGTCTGGAGGGTGAATCAGAAGAAGCAGAAGAAGGAGAAGGAGAAGGTGAAGTCTGAAGGGTTTATCAGAAGAAGCAGAAGAAGGAGAAGGAGAAGGTGAAGTCTGGAGGGTGAATCAGAAGAAGCAGAAAAAGGAGAAGGAGAAGGTGAAGTCTGGAGGGTGAATCAGAAGAAGCAGAAGAAGGAGAAGGAGATGGTGCAGTCTGGAGGGTGAATCAGAAGAAGTAGAAGAAGGAGAAGGAGAAGGTGAAGTCTGGAGGGTGAATCAGAAGAAGTAGAAGAAGGAGAAGGAGAAGGTGATGTCTGGAGGGTGAATCAGAAGAAGCAGAAGAAGGAGAAGGAGAAGGTGAAGTCTGGAGGGTGAATCAGAAGAAGCAGAATAAGGAGAAGGAGAAGGTGAAGTCTGGAGGGTGAAGCAGAAGAAGTAGAAGAAGGAGAAGGAGAAGGTGAAGTCAGGAGGGTGAATCAGAAGAAGTAGAAGAAGGAGAAGGAGAAGGTGAAGTCAGGAGGGTGAATCAGAAGAAGCAGAAGAAGGAGAAGGAGAAGGTGAAGTCTGGAAGGTGAATCAGAAGAATCAGAAGAAGGAGAAGGAGAAGGTGAAGTCTGGAGGGTGAATCAGAAGAAGCAGAAGAAAGAGAAGGAGAAGGTGAAGTCTGGAGGGTGAAGCAGAAGAAGCAGAAGAAGGAGAAGGAGAAGGTGAAGACTGGAGGGTGAATCAGAAGAAGTAGAAGAAGGAGAAGGAGAAACTGAAGTCTGGAGGGTGAATCAGAAGAAGTAGAAGAAGGAGAAGGAGAAGGTGAAGTCTGGAGGGTGAATCAGAAGAAGCAGAAGAAGGAGAAGGAGAAGGTGAATTCTGGAGGGTGAATCAGAAGAAGCAGAAGAAGGAGAAGGAGAAGATGAAGTCTGGAGGGTGAATCAGAAGAAGTAGAAGAAGGAGAAGGAGAAGGTGAGGTCTGGGGGTTGAATCAGAAGAAGCAGAAGAAGGAGAAGGAGAAGGTGAAGTCTGGAGGGTGAATCAGAAGAAGCAGAAGAAGGAGAAGGAGAAGGTGAAGACTGGAGGGTGAATCAGAAGAGGTAGAAGAAGGAGAAGGAGAAGGTGAAGTCTGGAGGGTGAATCAGAAGAAGTAGAAGAAGGAGAAGGAAAAGGCGAAGTCTGGAGGGTGAATCAGAAGAAGCAGAAGAAGGAGAATGAGAAGGTGAAGTCTGGAGGGTGAATCAGAAGAAGCAGAAGAAGGAGAAGGAGAAGATGAAGTCTGGAGGGTGAATCAGAAGAAGCAGAAGAAGGAGAAGGAGAAGGTGAAGTCTGGAGGGTGAATCAGAAGAAGCAGAAGAAGGAGAAGGAGTTGGTGAAGGCTCGAGGGTGAAGCAGAAGAAGCAGAAGAAGGAGAAGGAGAAGGTGAAGTCTGGAGCGTGAATCAGAAGAAGTAGAAGAAGGAGAAGGAGAAGGTGATGTCAGGAGGGTGAATCAGAAGAAGTAGAAGAAGGAGAAGGAGAAGGTGAAGTCAGGAGGGTGAATCAGAAGAAGCAGAAGAAGGAGAAGGAGAAGGTGAAGTCTGGAAGGTGAATCAGAAGAATCAGAAGAAGGAGAAGGAGAAGGTGAAGTCTGGAGGGTGAATCAGAAGAAGCAGAAGAAAGAGAAGGAGAAGGTGAAGTCTGGAGGGTGAAGCAGAAGAAGCAGAAGAAGGAGAAGAAGAAGGTGAAGACTGGAGGGTGAATCAGAAGAAGTAGAAGAAGGAGAAGGAGAAACTGAAGTCTGGAGGGTGAATCAGAAGAAGTAGAAGAAGGAGAAGGAGAAGGTGAAGTCTGGAGGGTGAATCAGAAGAAGCAGAAGAAGGAGAAGGAGAAGGTGAATTCTGGAGGGTGAATCAGAAGAAGCAGAAGAAGGAGAAGGAGAAGATGAAGTCTGGAGGGTGAATCAGAAGAAGTAGAAGAAGGAGAAGGAGAAGGTGAGGTCTGGGGGTTGAATCAGAAGAAGCAGAAGAAGGAGAAGGAGAAGGTGAAGTCTGGAGGGTGAATCAGAAGAAGCAGAAGAAGGAGAAGGAGAAGGTGAAGACTGGAGGGTGAATCAGAAGAGGTAGAAGAAGGAGAAGGAGAAGGTGAAGTCTGGAGGGTGAATCAGAAGAAGTAGAAGAAGGAGAAGGAAAAGGCGAAGTCTGGAGGGTGAATCAGAAGAAGCAGAAGAAGGAGAAGGAGAAGGTGAAGTCTGGAGGGTGAATCAGAAGAAGCAGAAGAAGGAGAAGGAGAAGATGAAGTCTGGAGGGTGAATCAGAAGAAGCAGAAGAAGGAGAAGGAGAAGGTGAAGTCTGGAGGGTGAATCAGAAGAAGCAGAAGAAGGAGAAGGAGTTGGTGAAGGCTCGAGGGTGAAGCAGAAGAAGCAGAAGAAGGAGAAGGAGAAGGTGAAGTCTGGAGCGTGAATCAGAAGAAGTAGAAGAAGGAGAAGGAGAAGGTGATGTCTGGGGGGTGAATCAGAAGAAGCAGAAGAAGTAGAAGGAGAAGGTGAAGTCTGGAGGGTGAATCAGAAGAAGTAGAAGAAGGAGAAGGAGAAGGTGATGTCTGGAGGGTGAATCAGGAGAAGCAGAAGAAGGAGAAGGAGAAGGTGAAGTCAGGAGGGTGAATCAGAAGAAGCAGAAGAAGGAGAAGGAGAAGGTGAAGTCTGGAGGGTGAATCAGAAGAAGCAGAAGAAGGAGAAGGAGAAGGTGAAGACTGGAGGGTGAATCAGAAGAAGTAGAAGAAGAAGGAGAAGGTGAAGTCTGGAGGGTGAATCAGAAGAAGTAGAAGAAGGAGAAGGAGAAGGCGAAGTCTGGAGGGTGAATCAGAAGTAGCAGAAGAAGGAAAAGGAGAAGGTGAAGTCTGGAGGGTGAATCAGAAGAAGCAGAAGAAGGAGAAGGAGATGATCAAGTCTGGAGGGTGAGTCAGAAGAAGCAGAAGAAGGAGAAGGAGAAGGTGAAGTCTGGAGGGTGAATCAGAAGAAGCAGAAGAAGGAGAAGGAGAAGGTGAAGTCTGGAGGGTGAATCAGAAGAAGTAGAAGAAGGAGAAGGAGAAGGTGAAGTCTGGAGGGTGAATCAGAAGAAGTAGAAGAAGGAGAAGGAGAAGGTGAAGTCTGGAGGGTGAATCAGAAGAAGCAGAAGAAGGAGAAGGAGAAGGTGAAGTCTGGAGGGTGAATCAGAAGAAGCAGAAGAAGGAGAAGGAGAAGATGAAGTCTGGAGGGTGAATCAGAAGAAGTAGAAGAAGGAGAAGGAGAAGGTGAGGTCTGGAGGGTGAATCAGAAGAAGCAGAAGAAGGAGAAGGAGAAGGTGAAGTCTGAAGGGTGTATCAGAAGAAGCAGAAGAAGGAGAAGGAGAAGGTGAAGTCTGGAGGGTGAATCAGAAGAAGCAGAAAAAGGAGAAGGAGAAGGTGAAGTCTGGAGGGTGAATCAGAAGAAGCAGAAGAAGGAGAAGGAGATGGTGCAGTCTGGAGGGTGAATCAGAAGAAGTAGAAGAAGGAGAAGGAGAAGGTGAAGTCTGGAGGGTGAATCAGAAGAAGTAGAAGAAGGAGAAGGAGAAGGTGATGTCTGGAGGGTGAATCAGAAGAAGCAGAAGAAGCAGAAGGAGAAGGTGAAGTCTGGAGGGTGAATCAGAAGAAGCAGAATAAGGAGAAGGAGAAGGTGAAGTCTGGAGCGTGAATCAGAAGAAGCAGAAGAAGGAGAAGGAGAAGGTGAAGTCTGGAGGGTGAATCAGAAGAAGTAGAAGAAGGAGAAGGAGAAGGTGAAGTCTGGAGGGTGAAGCAGAAGAAGTAGAAGAAGGAGAAGGAGAAGGTGAAGTCAGGAGGGTGAATCAGAAGAAGTAGAAGAAGGAGAAGGAGAAGGTGAAGTCAGGAGGGTGAATCAGAAGAAGTAGAAGAAGGAGAAGGAGAAGGTGAAGTCTGGAGGATGAATCAGAAGAAGCAGAAGAAGGAGAAGGAGAAGGTGAAGTCTGGAGGGTGAATCAGAAGAAGCAGAAGAAGGAGAAGGAGAAGATGAAGTCTGGAGGGTGAATCAGAAGAAGTAGAAGAAGGAGAAGGAGAAGGTGAGGTCTGGAGGGTGAATCAGAAGAAGCAGAAGAAGGAGAAGGAGAAGGTGAAGTCTGAAGGGTGTATCAGAAGAAGCAGAAGAAGGAGAAGGAGAAGGTGAAGTCTGGAGGGTGAATCAGAAGAAGCAGAAAAAGGAGAAGGAGAAGGTGAAGTCTGGAGGGTGAATCAGAAGAAGCAGAAGAAGGAGAAGGAGATGGTGCAGTCTGGAGGGTGAATCAGAAGAAGTAGAAGAAGGAGAAGGAGAAGGTGAAGTCTGGAGGGTGAATCAGAAGAAGTAGAAGAAGGAGAAGGAGAAGGTGATGTCTGGAGGGTGAATCAGAAGAAGCAGAAGAAGGAGAAGGAGAAGGTGAAGTCTGGAGGGTGAATCAGAAGAAGCAGAATAAGGAGAAGGAGAAGGTGAAGTCTGGAGGGTGAATCAGAAGAAGCAGAAGAAGGAGAAGGAGAAGGTGAAGTCTGGAGGGTGAATCAGAAGAATCAGAAGAAGGAGAAGGAGAAGGTGAAGTCTGGAGGGTGAATCAGAAGAAGCAGAAGAAAGAGAAGGAGAAGGTGAAGTCTGGAGGGTGAAGCAGAAGAAGCAGAAGAAGGAGAAGGAGAAGGTGAAGACTGGAGGGTGAATCAGAAGAAGTAGAAGAAGGAGAAGGAGAAACTGAAGTCTGGAGGGTGAATCCGAAGAAGTAGAAGAAGGAGAAGGAGAAGGTGAAGTCTGGAGGGTGAATCAGAAGAAGCAGAAGAAGGAGAAGGAGAAGGTGAAGTCTGGAGGGTGAATCAGAAGAAGCAGAAGAAGGAGAAGGAGATGATGAAGTCTGGAGGGTGAATCAGAAGAAGTAGAAGAAGGAGAAGGAGAAGGTGAGGTCTGGGGGGTGAATCAGAAGAAGCAGAAGAAGGAGAAGGAGAAGGTGAAGTCTGGAGGGTGAATCAGAAGAAGCAGAAGAAGGAGAAGGAGAAGGTGAAGTCTGGAGGGTGAATCAGAAGAAGCAGAAGAAGGAGAAGGAGAAGGTGACGTCAGGAGGGTGAATCAGAAGAAGCAGAAGAAGGAGAAGGAGAAGGTGAAGTTAGGAGGGTGAATCAGAAGAAGCAGAAGAAGGAGAAGGAGAAGGTGAAGTCAGGGGCGTGAAGCAGAAGAAGTAGAGGAAGGAGAAGGAGAAGGTGAAGTCTGGAGGGTGAAGCAGAAGAAGCAGAAGAAGGAGAAGGAGAAGGTGAAGTCTGGAGGGCGCAGCAGAAGAAGCAGAAGAAGGAGAAGGAGAAGGTGAAGTCTGGAGGGTGAAGCAGAAGAAGCAGAAGAAGGAGAAGGAGAAGGTGAAGTCTGGAGGGTGAAGCAGAAGAAGCAGAAGAAGGAGAAGGAGAAGGTGAAGTCTGGAGGGTGAATCAGAAGAAGTAGATGAAGGAGAAGGAGAAGGTGAAGTCAGGAGGGTGAAGCAGAAGAAGCAGAAGAAGGAGAAGGAGAAGGTGAAGTCTGGAGGGTGAATCAGAAGAAGTAGATGAAGGAGAAGGAGAAGGTGAAGTCAGGAGGGTGAAGCCGAAGAAGCAGAAGAAGGAGAAGGAGAAGGTGCGGTCTGGAGGGTGAATCAGAAGAAGTAGAAGAAGGAGAAGGAGAAGATGAAGTCTGGAGGGTGAATCAGAAGAATTAGAAGAAGGAGAAGGAGAAGGTGAAGTCTGGAGGGTGAATCAGAAGAAGCAGAAGAAGGAGAAGGAGAAGGTGAAGTCTGGAGGGTGAATCAGAAGAAGCAGAACAAGGAGAAGGAGAAGATGAAGTCTGGAGGGTGAATCAGAAGAAGTAGAAGAAGGAGAAGGAGAAGGTGAGGTCTGGAGGGTGAATCAGAAGAAGCAGAAGAAGGAGAAGGAGAAGGTGAAGTCTGAAGGGTGTATCAGGAGAAGCAGAAGAAGGAGAAGGAGAAGGTGAAGTCTGGAGGGTGAATCAGAAGAAGCAGAAGAAGGAGAAGGAGAAGGTGAAGTCTGGAGGGTGAATCAGAAGAAGTAGAAGAAGGAGAAGGAGAAGGTGAAGTCTGGAGGGTGAATCAGAAGAAGCAGAAGAAAGAGAAGGAGAAGGTGAAGTCTGGAGGGTGAAGCAGAAGAAGGAGAAGAAGGAGAAGGAGAAGGTGAAGACTGGAGGGTGAATCAGAAGAAGTAGAAGAAGGAGAAGGAGAAACTGAAGTCTGGAGGGTGAAGCAGAAGAAGCAGAAGAAGGAGAAGGAGAAGGTGAAGTCTGGAGGGTGAATCAGAAGAAGTAGAAGAAGGAGAAGGAGAAGGTGAAGTCAGGAGGGTGAAGCAGAAGAAGCAGAAGAAGGAGAAGGAGAAGGTGAAGTCTGGAGGGTGAAGCAGAAGAAGCAGAAGAAGGAGATGGAGAAGGTGAAGTCTGGAGGGCGAAGCAGAAGAAGCAGAAGAAGGAGAAGGAGAAGGTGAAGTCTGGAGGGTGAAGCAGAAGAAGCAGAAGAAGGAGAAGGAGAAGGTGAAGTCTGGAGGGTGAATCAGAAGAAGTAGATGAAGGAGAAGCAGAAGGTGAAGTCAGGAGGGTGAAGCAGAAGAAGCAGAAGAAGGAGAAGGAGAAGGTGAAGTCTGGAGGGTGAATCAGAAGAAGCAGAAGAAGGAGAAGGAGAAGGTGCAGTCTGGAGGGTGAATCAGAAGAAGTAGAAGAAGGAGAAGGAGAAGATGAAGTCTGGAGGGTGAATCAGAAGAATTAGAAGAAGGAGAAGGAGAAGGTGAAGTCTGGAGGGTGAATCAGAAGAAGCAGAAGAAGGAGAAGGAGAAGGTGAAGTCTGGAGGGTGAATCAGAAGAAGCAGAAAAAGGAGAAGGAGAAGATGAAGTCTGGAGGGTGAATCAGAAGAAGTAGAAGAAGGAGAAGGAGAAGGTGAGGTCTGGAGGGTGAATCAGAAGAAGCAGAAGAAGGAGAAGGAGAAGGTGAAGTCTGAAGGGTGTATCAGGAGAAGCAGAAGAAGGAGAAGGAGAAGGTGAAGTCTGGAGGGTGAATCAGAAGAAGCAGAAGAAGGAGAAGGAGAAGGTGAAGTCTGGAGGGTGAATCAGAAGAAGTAGAAGAAGGAGAAGTAGAAGGTGAAGTCTGGAGGGTGAATCAGAAGAAGCAGAAGAAGGAGAAGGAGAAGGTGAAGTCTGGAGGGTGAATCAGAAGAAGCAGAAGAAGGAGAAGGAGAAGGTGAAGTCTGGAGGGTGAATCAGAAGAAGCAGAAGAAGGAGAAGGAGAAGGTGAAGTCTGGAGGGTGAATCAGAAGAAGTAGAAGAAGAAGAAGGAGAAGGTGAAGTCTGGAGGGTGAAGCAGAAGACGTAGAAGAAGGAGAAGGAGAAGGTGAAGTCAGGAGGGTGAATCAGAAGAAGTAGAAGAAGGAGAAGGAGAAGGTGAAATCAGGAGGGTGAATCAGAAGAAGCAGAAGAAGGAGAAGGAGAAGGTGAAGTCTGGAGGGTGAATCAGAAGAATCAGGAGAAGGAGAAGGAGAAGGTGAAGTCTGGAGGGTGAATCAGAAGAAGCAGAAGAAAGAGAAGGAGAAGGTGAAGTCTGGAGGGTGAAGCAGAAGAAGGAGAAGAAGGAGAAGGAGAAGGTGAAGACTGGAGGGTGAATCAGAAGAAGTAGAAGAAGGAGAAGGAGAAACTGAAGTCTGGAGGGTGAATCAGAAGAAGTAGAAGAAGGAGAAGGAGAAGGTGAAGTCTGGTGGGTGAATCAGAAGAAGCAGAAGAAGGAGAAGGAGAAGGTGAAGTCTGGAGGGTGAATCAGAAGAAGCAGAAGAAGGAGAAGGAGAAGATGAAGTCTGGAGGGTGAATCAGAAGAAGGAGAAGAAGGAGAAGGAGAAGGTGAAGTTTGGGGGGTGAATCAGAAGAAGCAGAAGAAGGAGAAGGAGAAGGTGAAGTCTGGAGGGTGAATCAGAAGAAGCAGAAGAAGGAGAAGGAGAAGGTGAAGTCTGGAGGGTGAATCAGAAGAAGCAGAAGAAGGAGAAGGAGAAGGTGAAGTCAGGAGGGTGAATCAGAAGAAGCAAAAGAAGGAGAAGGAGAAGGTGAAGTTAGGAGGGTGAATCAGAAGAAGCAGAAAAAGGAGAAGGAGAAGATGAAGTCTGGAGGGTGAATCAGAAGAAGTAGAAGAAGGAGAAGGAGAAGGTGAGGTCTGGAGGGTGAATCAGAAGAAGCAGAAGAAGGAGAAGGAGAAGGTGAAGTCTGAAGGGTGTATCAGGAGAAGCAGAAGAAGGAGAAGGAGGAGGTGAAGTCTGGTGGGTGAATTAGAAGAAGCAGAAAAAGGAGAAGGAGAAGGTGAAGTCTGGAGGGTGAATCAGAAGAAGCAGAAGAAGGAGAAGGAGATGGTGCAGTCTGGAGGGTGAATCAGAAGAAGTAGAAGAAGGAGAAGGAGAAGGTGAAGTCTGGAGGGTGAATCAGAAGAAGTAGAAGAAGGAGAAGGAGAAGGTGAAGTCTGGAGGGTGAATCAGAAGAAGCAGAAGAAGGAGAAGGAGAAGGTGAAGTCTGGAGGGTGAATCAGAAGAAGCAGAAGAAGGAGAAGGAGAAGGTGAAGTCTGGAGGGTGAATCAGAAGAATCAGGAGAAGGAGAAGGAGAAGGTGAAGTCTGGAGGGTGAATCAGAAGAAGCAGAAGAAAGAGAAGGAGAAGGTGAAGTCTGGAGGGTGAAGCAGAAGAAGGAGAAGAAGGAGAAGGAGAAGGTGAAGACTGGAGGGTGAATCAGAAGAAGTAGAAGAAGGAGAAGGAGAAACTGAAGTCTGGAGGGTGAATCAGAAGAAGTAGAAGAAGGAGAAGGAGAAGGTGAAGTCTGGTGGGTGAATCAGAAGAAGCAGAAGAAGGAGAAGGAGAAGGTGAAGTCTGGAGGGTGAATCAGAAGAAGCAGAAGAAGGAGAAGGAGAAGATGAAGTCTGGAGGGTGAATCAGAAGAAGGAGAAGAAGGAGAAGGAGAAGGTGAAGTTTGGGGGGTGAATCAGAAGAAGCAGAAGAAGGAGAAGGAGAAGGTGAAGTCTGGAGGGTGAATCAGAAGAAGCAGAAGAAGGAGAAGGAGAAGGTGAAGTCTGGAGGGTGAATCAGAAGAAGCAGAAGAAGGAGAAGGAGAAGGTGAAGTCAGGAGGGTGAATCAGAAGAAGCAAAAGAAGGAGAAGGAGAAGGTGAAGTTAGGAGGGTGAATCAGAAGAAGCAGAAAAAGGAGAAGGAGAAGGTGAGGTCTGGAGGGTGAATCAGAAGAAGCAGAAGAAGGAGAAGGAGAAGGTGAAGTCTGAAGGGTGTATCAGGAGAAGCAGAAGAAGGAGAAGGAGGAGGTGAAGTCTGGTGGGTGAATTAGAAGAAGCAGAAAAAGGAGAAGGAGAAGGTGAAGTCTGGAGGGTGAATCAGAAGAAGCAGAAGAAGGAGAAGGAGATGGTGCAGTCTGGAGGGTGAATCAGAAGAAGTAGAAGAAGGAGAAGGAGAAGGTGAAGTCTGGAGGGTGAATCAGAAGAAGTAGAAGAAGGAGAAGGAGAAGGTGAAGTCTGGAGGGTGAATCAGAAGAAGCAGAAGAAGGAGAAGGAGAAGGTGAAGTCTGGAGGGTGAATCAGAAGAAGCAGAAGAAGGAGAAGGAGAAGGTGAAGTCTGGAGGGTGAATCAGAAGAAGCAGAAGAAGGAGAAGGAGAAGGTGAAGTCTGGAGGGTGAATCAGAAGAAGTAGAAGAAGGAGAAGGAGAAGGTGAAGTCTGGAGGGTGAAGCAGAAGAAGTAGAAGAAGGAGAAGGAGAAGGTGAAGTCAGGATGGTGAATCAGAAGAAGTAGAAGAAGGAGAAGGAGAAGGTGAAATCAGGAGGGTGAATCAGAAGAAGCAGAAGAAGGAGAAGGAGAAGGTGAAGTCTGGAGGGTGAATCAGAAGAATCAGGAGAAGGAGAAGGAGAAGTTGAAGTCTGGAGGGTGAATCAGAAGAAGCAGAAGAAAGAGAAGGAGAAGGTGAAGTCTGGAGGGTGAAGCAGAAGAAGGAGAAGAAGGAGAAGGAGAAGGTGAAGACTGGAGGGTGAATCAGAAGAAGTAGAAGAAGGAGAAGGAGAAACTGAAGTCTGGAGGGTGAATCAGAAGAAGTAGAAGAAGGAGAAGGTGAAGTCTGGAGGGTGAATCAGAAGAAGCAGAAGAAGGAGAAGGAGAAGGTGAAGTCTGGAGGGTGAATCAGAAGAAGCAGAAGAAGGAGAAGGAGAAGATGAAGTCTGGAGGGTGAATCAGAAGAAGGAGAAGAAGGAGAAGGAGAAGGTGAGGTTTGGGGGGTGAATCAGAAGAAGCAGAAGAAGGAGAAGGAGAAGGTGAAGTCTGGAGGGTGAATCAGAAGAAGCAGAAGAAGGAGAAGGAGAAGGTGAAGTCTGGAGGGTGAATCAGAAGAAGCAGAAGAAGGAGAAGGAGAAGGTGAAGTCAGGAGGGTGAATCAGAAGAAGCAGAAGAAGGAGAAGTAGAAGGTGAAGTTAGGAGGGTGAATCAGAAGAAGCAGAAGAAGGAGAAGGAGAAGGTGAAGTCAGGGGGGTGAAGCAGAAGAAGTAGAAGAAGGAGAAGGAGAAGGTGAAGTCTGGAGGGTGAAGCAGAAGAAGCAGAAGAAGGAGAAGGAGAAGGTGAAGTCTGGAGGGCGCAGCAGAAGAAGCAGAAGAAGGAGAAGGAGAAGGTGAAGTCTGGAGGGTGAAGCAGAAGAAGCAGAAGAAGGAGAAGGAGAAGGTGAAGTCTGAAGGGTGAATCAGAAGAAGTAGAAGAAGGAGAAGGAGAAGGTGAAGTCAGGAGTGTGAATCAGAAGAAGAAGAAGAAGGAGAAGGAGAAGGGGAAGTCTGGAGGGCGCAGCAGAAGAAGCAGAAGAAGGAGAAGGAGAAGGTGAAGTCTGGAGGGTGAAGCAGAAGAAGCAGAAGAAGGAGAAGGAGAAGGTGAAGTCTGGAGGGTGAATCAGAAGAAGTTGAAGAAGGAGAAGGAGAAGGTGAAGTCAGGAGGGTGAAGCAGAAGAAGCAGAAGAAGGAGAAGGAGAAGGTGAAGTCTGGAGGGTGAAGCAGAAGAAGCAGAAGTGGAAAAGGAGAAGGTGAAGTCTGGAGGGCGAAGCAGAAGAAGCAGAAGAAGGAGAAGGAGAAGGTGAAGTCTGGAGGGTGAAGCAGAAGAAGCAGAAGAAGGAGAAGGCGAAGGTGAAGTCTGGAGGGTGAATCAGAAGAAGTAGAAGAAGGAGAAGGAGAAGGTGAAGTCAGGAGGGTTAAGCAGAAGAAGCAGAAGAAGGAGAAGGAGAAGGTGAAGTCTGGAGGGTGAAGCAGAAGAAGCAGAAGAAGGAGAAGGAGAAGTTGAAGTCTGGAGGGTGAAGCAGAAGAAGCAGAAGAAGGAGATGGAGAAGGTGAAGTCAGGAGGGTGAATCAGAAGAAGTAGAAGAAGGAGAAGGAGAAGGTGAAGTCTGGAGGGTGAATCAGACGAAGTAGAAGAAGGAGAAGGAGAAGGTGAAGTCTGGAGGGTGAAGCAGAAGAAGCAGCAGAAGGAGAAGGAGAAGGTGTAGTCTGGAGGGTGAATACGAAGAAGTAGACGAAGGAGAATTTAGAAGGTGAAGTCTGGAGGGTGAATCAGAAGAAGCAGAAGAAGGAGAAGGAGAATGTGAAGTCTGGAGGGTGAATCAGAAGAAGCAGAAGAAGGAGAAGGAGAAGGTGAAGTCTGGAGGGTGAATCAGAAGAAGTAGAAGAAGGAGAAGGAGAAGGTGAAGTCTGGAGGGTGAAGCAGAAGAAGGAGAAGAAGGAGAAGAACAAGGTGAAGTCAGGAGGGTGAATCAGAAGAAGTAGAAGAAGGAGAAGGAGAAGGTGAAGTCAGGAGGGTGAATCAGAAGAAGCAGAAGAAGGAGAAGGAGAAGGTGAAGTCTGGAGGGTGAATCAGAAGAATCAGAAGAAGGAGAAGGAGAAGATGAAGTCTGGAGGGTGAATCAGAAGAAGTAGAAGAAGGAGAAGGAGAAGGTGAAGTCTGGAGGGTGAATCAGAAGAAGTAGAAGAAGGAGAAGGAGAAGGTGATGTCTGGAGGGTGAATCAGAAGAAGCAGAAGAAGGAGAAGGAGAAGGTGAAGTCTGGAGGGTGAATCAGAAGAAGCAGAATAAGGAGAAGGAGAAGGTGAAGTCTGGAGGGTGAATCAGAAGAAGCAGAAGAAGGAGAAGGAGAAGGTGAAGTCTGGAGGGTGAATCAGAAGAAGTAGAAGAAGGAGAAGGAGAAGGTGAAGTCTGGAGGGTGAAGCAGAAGAAGTAGAAGAAGGAGAAGGAGAAGATGAAGTCAGGAGGGTGAATCAGAAGAAGAAGAAGAAGGAGAAGGAGAAGGTGAAGTCAGGAGGGTGAATCAGAAGAAGCAGAAGAAGGAGAAGGAGAAGGTGAAGTCTGGAGGGTGAATCAGAAGAAGTAGAAGAAGGAGAAGGAGAAGGTGAAGTCAGGAGGGTGAATCAGAAGAAGTAGAAGAAGGAGAAGGAGAAGGTGAAGTCTGGAGGATGAATCAGAAGAAGCAGAAGAAGGAGAAGGAGAAGGTGAAGTCTGGAGGGTGAATCAGAAGAAGCAGAAGAAGGAGAAGGAGAAGATGAAGTCTGGAGGGTGAATCAGAAGAAGTAGAAGAAGGAGAAGGAGAAGGTGAGGTCTGGAGGGTGAATCAGAAGAAGCAGAAGAAGGAGAAGGAGAAGGTGAAGTCTGAAGGGTGTATCAGAAGAAGCAGAAGAAGGAGAAGGAGAAGGTGAAGTCTGGAGGGTGAATCAGAAGAAGCAGAAAAAGGAGAAGGAGAAGGTGAAGTCTGGAGGGTGAATCAGAAGAAGCAGAAGAAGGAGAAGGAGATGGTGCAGTCTGGAGGGTGAATCAGAAGAAGTAGAAGAAGGAGAAGGAGAAGGTGAAGTCTGGAGGGTGAATCAGAAGAAGTAGAAGAAGGAGAAGGAGAAGGTGATGTCTGGAGGGTGAATCAGAAGAAGCAGAAGAAGGAGAAGGAGAAGGTGAAGTCTGGAGGGTGAATCAGAAGAAGCAGAATAAGGAGAAGGAGAAGGTGAAGTCTGGAGGGTGAATCAGAAGAAGCAGAAGAAGGAGAAGGAGAAGGTGAAGTCTGGAGGGTGAATCAGAAGAATCAGAAGAAGGAGAAGGAGAAGGTGAAGTCTGGAGGGTGAATCAGAAGAAGCAGAAGAAAGAGAAGGAGAAGGTGAAGTCTGGAGGGTGAAGCAGAAGAAGCAGAAGAAGGAGAAGGAGAAGGTGAAGACTGGAGGGTGAATCAGAAGAAGTAGAAGAAGGAGAAGGAGAAACTGAAGTCTGGAGGGTGAATCCGAAGAAGTAGAAGAAGGAGAAGGAGAAGGTGAAGTCTGGAGGGTGAATCAGAAGAAGCAGAAGAAGGAGAAGGAGAAGGTGAAGTCTGGAGGGTGAATCAGAAGAAGCAGAAGAAGGAGAAGGAGATGATGAAGTCTGGAGGGTGAATCAGAAGAAGTAGAAGAAGGAGAAGGAGAAGGTGAGGTCTGGGGGGTGAATCAGAAGAAGCAGAAGAAGGAGAAGGAGAAGGTGAAGTCTGGAGGGTGAATCAGAAGAAGCAGAAGAAGGAGAAGGAGAAGGTGAAGTCTGGAGGGTGAATCAGAAGAAGCAGAAGAAGGAGAAGGAGAAGGTGACGTCAGGAGGGTGAATCAGAAGAAGCAGAAGAAGGAGAAGGAGAAGGTGAAGTTAGGAGGGTGAATCAGAAGAAGCAAAAGAAGGAGAAGGAGAAGGTGAAGTCAGGGGCGTGAAGCAGAAGAAGTAGAGGAAGGAGAAGGAGAAGGTGAAGTCTGGAGGGTGAAGCAGAAGAAGCAGAAGAAGGAGAAGGAGAAGGTGAAGTCTGGAGGGCGCAGCAGAAGAAGCAGAAGAAGGAGAAGGAGAAGGTGAAGTCTGGAGGGTGAAGCAGAAGAAGCAGAAGAAGGAGAAGGAGAAGGTGAAGTCTGGAGGGTGAAGCAGAAGAAGCAGAAGAAGGAGAAGGAGAAGGTGAAGTCTGGAGGGTGAATCAGAAGAAGTAGATGAAGGAGAAGGAGAAGGTGAAGTCAGGAGGGTGAAGCAGAAGAAGCAGAAGAAGGAGAAGGAGAAGGTGAAGTCTGGAGGGTGAATCAGAAGAAGTAGATGAAGGAGAAGGAGAAGGTGAAGTCAGGAGGGTGAAGCCGAAGAAGCAGAAGAAGGAGAAGGAGAAGGTGCGGTCTGGAGGGTGAATCAGAAGAAGTAGAAGAAGGAGAAGGAGAAGATGAAGTCTGGAGGGTGAATCAGAAGAATTAGAAGAAGGAGAAGGAGAAGGTGAAGTCTGGAGGGTGAATCAGAAGAAGCAGAAGAAGGAGAAGGAGAAGGTGAAGTCTGGAGGGTGAATCAGAAGAAGCAGAACAAGGAGAAGGAGAAGATGAAGTCTGGAGGGTGAATCAGAAGAAGTAGAAGAAGGAGAAGGAGAAGGTGAGGTCTGGAGGGTGAATCAGAAGAAGCAGAAGAAGGAGAAGGAGAAGGTGAAGTCTGAAGGGTGTATCAGGAGAAGCAGAAGAAGGAGAAGGAGAAGGTGAAGTCTGGAGGGTGAATCAGAAGAAGCAGAAGAAGGAGAAGGAGAAGGTGAAGTCTGGAGGGTGAATCAGAAGAAGTAGAAGAAGGAGAAGGAGAAGGTGAAGTCTGGAGGGTGAATCAGAAGAAGCAGAAGAAAGAGAAGGAGAAGGTGAAGTCTGGAGGGTGAAGCAGAAGAAGGAGAAGAAGGAGAAGGAGAAGGTGAAGACTGGAGGGTGAATCAGAAGAAGTAGAAGAAGGAGAAGGAGAAACTGAAGTCTGGAGGGTGAAGCAGAAGAAGCAGAAGAAGGAGAAGGAGAAGGTGAAGTCTGGAGGGTGAATCAGAAGAAGTAGAAGAAGGAGAAGGAGAAGGTGAAGTCAGGAGGGTGAAGCAGAAGAAGCAGAAGAAGGAGAAGGAGAAGGTGAAGTCTGGAGGGTGAAGCAGAAGAAGCAGAAGAAGGAGATGGAGAAGGTGAAGTCTGGAGGGCGAAGCAGAAGAAGCAGAAGAAGGAGAAGGAGAAGGTGAAGTCTGGAGGGTGAAGCAGAAGAAGCAGAAGAAGGAGAAGGAGAAGGTGAAGTCTGGAGGGTGAATCAGAAGAAGTAGATGAAGGAGAAGCAGAAGGTGAAGTCAGGAGGGTGAAGCAGAAGAAGCAGAAGAAGGAGAAGGAGAAGGTGAAGTCTGGAGGGTGAATCAGAAGAAGCAGAAGAAGGAGAAGGAGAAGGTGCAGTCTGGAGGGTGAATCAGAAGAAGTAGAAGAAGGAGAAGGAGAAGATGAAGTCTGGAGGGTGAATCAGAAGAATTAGAAGAAGGAGAAGGAGAAGGTGAAGTCTGGAGGGTGAATCAGAAGAAGCAGAAGAAGGAGAAGGAGAAGGTGAAGTCTGGAGGGTGAATCAGAAGAAGCAGAAAAAGGAGAAGGAGAAGATGAAGTCTGGAGGGTGAATCAGAAGAAGTAGAAGAAGGAGAAGGAGAAGGTGAGGTCTGGAGGGTGAATCAGAAGAAGCAGAAGAAGGAGAAGGAGAAGGTGAAGTCTGAAGGGTGTATCAGGAGAAGCAGAAGAAGGAGAAGGAGAAGGTGAAGTCTGGAGGGTGAATCAGAAGAAGCAGAAGAAGGAGAAGGAGAAGGTGAAGTCTGGAGGGTGAATCAGAAGAAGCAGAAGAAGGAGAAGGAGAAGGTGACGTCAGGAGGGTGAATCAGAAGAAGCAGAAGAAGGAGAAGGAGAAGGTGAAGTTAGGAGGGTGAATCAGAAGAAGCAAAAGAAGGAGAAGGAGAAGGTGAAGTCAGGGGCGTGAAGCAGAAGAAGTAGAGGAAGGAGAAGGAGAAGGTGAAGTCTGGAGGGTGAAGCAGAAGAAGCAGAAGAAGGAGAAGGAGAAGGTGAAGTCTGGAGGGCGCAGCAGAAGAAGCAGAAGAAGGAGAAGGAGAAGGTGAAGTCTGGAGGGTGAAGCAGAAGAAGCAGAAGAAGGAGAAGGAGAAGGTGAAGTCTGGAGGGTGAAGCAGAAGAAGCAGAAGAAGGAGAAGGAGAAGGTGAAGTCTGGAGGGTGAATCAGAAGAAGTAGATGAAGGAGAAGGAGAAGGTGAAGTCAGGAGGGTGAAGCAGAAGAAGCAGAAGAAGGAGAAGGAGAAGGTGAAGTCTGGAGGGTGAATCAGAAGAAGTAGATGAAGGAGAAGGAGAAGGTGAAGTCAGGAGGGTGAAGCCGAAGAAGCAGAAGAAGGAGAAGGAGAAGGTGCGGTCTGGAGGGTGAATCAGAAGAAGTAGAAGAAGGAGAAGGAGAAGATGAAGTCTGGAGGGTGAATCAGAAGAATTAGAAGAAGGAGAAGGAGAAGGTGAAGTCTGGAGGGTGAATCAGAAGAAGCAGAAGAAGGAGAAGGAGAAGGTGAAGTCTGGAGGGTGAATCAGAAGAAGCAGAACAAGGAGAAGGAGAAGATGAAGTCTGGAGGGTGAATCAGAAGAAGTAGAAGAAGGAGAAGGAGAAGGTGAGGTCTGGAGGGTGAATCAGAAGAAGCAGAAGAAGGAGAAGGAGAAGGTGAAGTCTGAAGGGTGTATCAGGAGAAGCAGAAGAAGGAGAAGGAGAAGGTGAAGTCTGGAGGGTGAATCAGAAGAAGCAGAAGAAGGAGAAGGAGAAGGTGAAGTCTGGAGGGTGAATCAGAAGAAGCAGAAGAAGGAGAAGGAGAAGGTGACGTCAGGAGGGTGAATCAGAAGAAGCAGAAGAAGGAGAAGGAGAAGGTGAAGTTAGGAGGGTGAATCAGAAGAAGCAAAAGAAGGAGAAGGAGAAGGTGAAGTCAGGGGCGTGAAGCAGAAGAAGTAGAGGAAGGAGAAGGAGAAGGTGAAGTCTGGAGGGTGAAGCAGAAGAAGCAGAAGAAGGAGAAGGAGAAGGTGAAGTCTGGAGGGCGCAGCAGAAGAAGCAGAAGAAGGAGAAGGAGAAGGTGAAGTCTGGAGGGTGAAGCAGAAGAAGCAGAAGAAGGAGAAGGAGAAGGTGAAGTCTGGAGGGTGAAGCAGAAGAAGCAGAAGAAGGAGAAGGAGAAGGTGAAGTCTGGAGGGTGAATCAGAAGAAGTAGATGAAGGAGAAGGAGAAGGTGAAGTCAGGAGGGTGAAGCAGAAGAAGCAGAAGAAGGAGAAGGAGAAGGTGAAGTCTGGAGGGTGAATCAGAAGAAGTAGATGAAGGAGAAGGAGAAGGTGAAGTCAGGAGGGTGAAGCCGAAGAAGCAGAAGAAGGAGAAGGAGAAGGTGCGGTCTGGAGGGTGAATCAGAAGAAGTAGAAGAAGGAGAAGGAGAAGATGAAGTCTGGAGGGTGAATCAGAAGAATTAGAAGAAGGAGAAGGAGAAGGTGAAGTCTGGAGGGTGAATCAGAAGAAGCAGAAGAAGGAGAAGGAGAAGGTGAAGTCTGGAGGGTGAATCAGAAGAAGCAGAACAAGGAGAAGGAGAAGATGAAGTCTGGAGGGTGAATCAGAAGAAGTAGAAGAAGGAGAAGGAGAAGGTGAGGTCTGGAGGGTGAATCAGAAGAAGCAGAAGAAGGAGAAGGAGAAGGTGAAGTCTGAAGGGTGTATCAGGAGAAGCAGAAGAAGGAGAAGGAGAAGGTGAAGTCTGGAGGGTGAATCAGAAGAAGCAGAAGAAGGAGAAGGAGAAGGTGAAGTCTGGAGGGTGAATCAGAAGAAGTAGAAGAAGGAGAAGGAGAAGGTGAAGTCTGGAGGGTGAATCAGAAGAAGCAGAAGAAAGAGAAGGAGAAGGTGAAGTCTGGAGGGTGAAGCAGAAGAAGGAGAAGAAGGAGAAGGAGAAGGTGAAGACTGGAGGGTGAATCAGAAGAAGTAGAAGAAGGAGAAGGAGAAACTGAAGTCTGGAGGGTGAAGCAGAAGAAGCAGAAGAAGGAGAAGGAGAAGGTGAAGTCTGGAGGGTGAATCAGAAGAAGTAGAAGAAGGAGAAGGAGAAGGTGAAGTCAGGAGGGTGAAGCAGAAGAAGCAGAAGAAGGAGAAGGAGAAGGTGAAGTCTGGAGGGTGAAGCAGAAGAAGCAGAAGAAGGAGATGGAGAAGGTGAAGTCTGGAGGGCGAAGCAGAAGAAGCAGAAGAAGGAGAAGGAGAAGGTGAAGTCTGGAGGGTGAAGCAGAAGAAGCAGAAGAAGGAGAAGGAGAAGGTGAAGTCTGGAGGGTGAATCAGAAGAAGTAGATGAAGGAGAAGCAGAAGGTGAAGTCAGGAGGGTGAAGCAGAAGAAGCAGAAGAAGGAGAAGGAGAAGGTGAAGTCTGGAGGGTGAATCAGAAGAAGCAGAAGAAGGAGAAGGAGAAGGTGCAGTCTGGAGGGTGAATCAGAAGAAGTAGAAGAAGGAGAAGGAGAAGATGAAGTCTGGAGGGTGAATCAGAAGAATTAGAAGAAGGAGAAGGAGAAGGTGAAGTCTGGAGGGTGAATCAGAAGAAGCAGAAGAAGGAGAAGGAGAAGGTGAAGTCTGGAGGGTGAATCAGAAGAAGCAGAAAAAGGAGAAGGAGAAGATGAAGTCTGGAGGGTGAATCAGAAGAAGTAGAAGAAGGAGAAGGAGAAGGTGAGGTCTGGAGGGTGAATCAGAAGAAGCAGAAGAAGGAGAAGGAGAAGGTGAAGTCTGAAGGGTGTATCAGGAGAAGCAGAAGAAGGAGAAGGAGAAGGTGAAGTCTGGAGGGTGAATCAGAAGAAGCAGAAGAAGGAGAAGGAGAAGGTGAAGTCTGGAGGGTGAATCAGAAGAAGTAGAAGAAGGAGAAGTAGAAGGTGAAGTCTGGAGGGTGAATCAGAAGAAGCAGAAGAAGGAGAAGGAGAAGGTGAAGTCTGGAGGGTGAATCAGAAGAAGCAGAAGAAGGAGAAGGAGAAGGTGAAGTCTGGAGGGTGAATCAGAAGAAGCAGAAGAAGGAGAAGGAGAAGGTGAAGTCTGGAGGGTGAATCAGAAGAAGTAGAAGAAGAAGAAGGAGAAGGTGAAGTCTGGAGGGTGAAGCAGAAGACGTAGAAGAAGGAGAAGGAGAAGGTGAAGTCAGGAGGGTGAATCAGAAGAAGTAGAAGAAGGAGAAGGAGAAGGTGAAATCAGGAGGGTGAATCAGAAGAAGCAGAAGAAGGAGAAGGAGAAGGTGAAGTCTGGAGGGTGAATCAGAAGAATCAGGAGAAGGAGAAGGAGAAGGTGAAGTCTGGAGGGTGAATCAGAAGAAGCAGAAGAAAGAGAAGGAGAAGGTGAAGTCTGGAGGGTGAAGCAGAAGAAGGAGAAGAAGGAGAAGGAGAAGGTGAAGACTGGAGGGTGAATCAGAAGAAGTAGAAGAAGGAGAAGGAGAAACTGAAGTCTGGAGGGTGAATCAGAAGAAGTAGAAGAAGGAGAAGGAGAAGGTGAAGTCTGGTGGGTGAATCAGAAGAAGCAGAAGAAGGAGAAGGAGAAGGTGAAGTCTGGAGGGTGAATCAGAAGAAGCAGAAGAAGGAGAAGGAGAAGATGAAGTCTGGAGGGTGAATCAGAAGAAGGAGAAGAAGGAGAAGGAGAAGGTGAAGTTTGGGGGGTGAATCAGAAGAAGCAGAAGAAGGAGAAGGAGAAGGTGAAGTCTGGAGGGTGAATCAGAAGAAGCAGAAGAAGGAGAAGGAGAAGGTGAAGTCTGGAGGGTGAATCAGAAGAAGCAGAAGAAGGAGAAGGAGAAGGTGAAGTCAGGAGGGTGAATCAGAAGAAGCAAAAGAAGGAGAAGGAGAAGGTGAAGTTAGGAGGGTGAATCAGAAGAAGCAGAAAAAGGAGAAGGAGAAGATGAAGTCTGGAGGGTGAATCAGAAGAAGTAGAAGAAGGAGAAGGAGAAGGTGAGGTCTGGAGGGTGAATCAGAAGAAGCAGAAGAAGGAGAAGGAGAAGGTGAAGTCTGAAGGGTGTATCAGGAGAAGCAGAAGAAGGAGAAGGAGGAGGTGAAGTCTGGTGGGTGAATTAGAAGAAGCAGAAAAAGGAGAAGGAGAAGGTGAAGTCTGGAGGGTGAATCAGAAGAAGCAGAAGAAGGAGAAGGAGATGGTGCAGTCTGGAGGGTGAATCAGAAGAAGTAGAAGAAGGAGAAGGAGAAGGTGAAGTCTGGAGGGTGAATCAGAAGAAGTAGAAGAAGGAGAAGGAGAAGGTGAAGTCTGGAGGGTGAATCAGAAGAAGCAGAAGAAGGAGAAGGAGAAGGTGAAGTCTGGAGGGTGAATCAGAAGAAGCAGAAGAAGGAGAAGGAGAAGGTGAAGTCTGGAGGGTGAATCAGAAGAATCAGGAGAAGGAGAAGGAGAAGGTGAAGTCTGGAGGGTGAATCAGAAGAAGCAGAAGAAAGAGAAGGAGAAGGTGAAGTCTGGAGGGTGAAGCAGAAGAAGGAGAAGAAGGAGAAGGAGAAGGTGAAGACTGGAGGGTGAATCAGAAGAAGTAGAAGAAGGAGAAGGAGAAACTGAAGTCTGGAGGGTGAATCAGAAGAAGTAGAAGAAGGAGAAGGAGAAGGTGAAGTCTGGTGGGTGAATCAGAAGAAGCAGAAGAAGGAGAAGGAGAAGGTGAAGTCTGGAGGGTGAATCAGAAGAAGCAGAAGAAGGAGAAGGAGAAGATGAAGTCTGGAGGGTGAATCAGAAGAAGGAGAAGAAGGAGAAGGAGAAGGTGAAGTTTGGGGGGTGAATCAGAAGAAGCAGAAGAAGGAGAAGGAGAAGGTGAAGTCTGGAGGGTGAATCAGAAGAAGCAGAAGAAGGAGAAGGAGAAGGTGAAGTCTGGAGGGTGAATCAGAAGAAGCAGAAGAAGGAGAAGGAGAAGGTGAAGTCAGGAGGGTGAATCAGAAGAAGCAAAAGAAGGAGAAGGAGAAGGTGAAGTTAGGAGGGTGAATCAGAAGAAGCAGAAAAAGGAGAAGGAGAAGATGAAGTCTGGAGGGTGAATCAGAAGAAGTAGAAGAAGGAGAAGGAGAAGGTGAGGTCTGGAGGGTGAATCAGAAGAAGCAGAAGAAGGAGAAGGAGAAGGTGAAGTCTGAAGGGTGTATCAGGAGAAGCAGAAGAAGGAGAAGGAGGAGGTGAAGTCTGGTGGGTGAATTAGAAGAAGCAGAAAAAGGAGAAGGAGAAGGTGAAGTCTGGAGGATGAATCAGAAGAAGCAGAAGAAGGAGAAGGAGATGGTGCAGTCTGGAGGGTGAATCAGAAGAAGTAGAAGAAGGAGAAGGAGAAGGTGAAGTCTGGAGGGTGAATCAGAAGAAGTAGAAGAAGGAGAAGGAGAAGGTGAAGTCTGGAGGGTGAATCAGAAGAAGCAGAAGAAGGAGAAGGAGAAGGTGAAGTCTGGAGGGTGAATCAGAAGAAGCAGAAGAAGGAGAAGGAGAAGGTGAAGTCTGGAGGGTGAATCAGAAGAAGCAGAAGAAGGAGAAGGAGAAGGTGAAGTCTGGAGGGTGAATCAGAAGAAGTAGAAGAAGGAGAAGGAGAAGGTGAAGTCTGGAGGGTGAAGCAGAAGAAGTAGAAGAAGGAGAAGGAGAAGGTGAAGTCAGGATGGTGAATCAGAAGAAGTAGAAGAAGGAGAAGGAGAAGGTGAAATCAGGAGGGTGAATCAGAAGAAGCAGAAGAAGGAGAAGGAGAAGGTGAAGTCTGGAGGGTGAATCAGAAGAATCAGGAGAAGGAGAAGGAGAAGTTGAAGTCTGGAGGGTGAATCAGAAGAAGCAGAAGAAAGAGAAGGAGAAGGTGAAGTCTGGAGGGTGAAGCAGAAGAAGGAGAAGAAGGAGAAGGAGAAGGTGAAGACTGGAGGGTGAATCAGAAGAAGTAGAAGAAGGAGAAGGAGAAACTGAAGTCTGGAGGGTGAATCAGAAGAAGTAGAAGAAGGAGAAGGTGAAGTCTGGAGGGTGAATCAGAAGAAGCAGAAGAAGGAGAAGGAGAAGGTGAAGTCTGGAGGGTGAATCAGAAGAAGCAGAAGAAGGAGAAGGAGAAGATGAAGTCTGGAGGGTGAATCAGAAGAAGGAGAAGAAGGAGAAGGAGAAGGTGAGGTTTGGGGGGTGAATCAGAAGAAGCAGAAGAAGGAGAAGGAGAAGGTGAAGTCTGGAGGGTGAATCAGAAGAAGCAGAAGAAGGAGAAGGAGAAGGTGAAGTCTGGAGGGTGAATCAGAAGAAGCAGAAGAAGGAGAAGGAGAAGGTGAAGTCAGGAGGGTGAATCAGAAGAAGCAGAAGAAGGAGAAGTAGAAGGTGAAGTTAGGAGGGTGAATCAGAAGAAGCAGAAGAAGGAGAAGGAGAAGGTGAAGTCAGGGGGGTGAAGCAGAAGAAGTAGAAGAAGGAGAAGGAGAAGGTGAAGTCTGGAGGGTGAAGCAGAAGAAGCAGAAGAAGGAGAAGGAGAAGGTGAAGTCTGGAGGGCGCAGCAGAAGAAGCAGAAGAAGGAGAAGGAGAAGGTGAAGTCTGGAGGGTGAAGCAGAAGAAGCAGAAGAAGGAGAAGGAGAAGGTGAAGTCTGAAGGGTGAATCAGAAGAAGTAGAAGAAGGAGAAGGAGAAGGTGAAGTCAGGAGTGTGAATCAGAAGAAGAAGAAGAAGGAGAAGGAGAAGGGGAAGTCTGGAGGGCGCAGCAGAAGAAGCAGAAGAAGGAGAAGGAGAAGGTGAAGTCTGGAGGGTGAAGCAGAAGAAGCAGAAGAAGGAGAAGGAGAAGGTGAAGTCTGGAGGGTGAATCAGAAGAAGTTGAAGAAGGAGAAGGAGAAGGTGAAGTCAGGTGGGTGAAGCAGAAGAAGCAGAAGAAGGAGAAGGAGAAGGTGAAGTCTGGAGGGTGAAGCAGAAGAAGCAGAAGTGGAAAAGGAGAAGGTGAAGTCTGGAGGGCGAAGCAGAAGAAGCAGAAGAAGGAGAAGGAGAAGGTGAAGTCTGGAGGGTGAAGCAGAAGAAGCAGAAGAAGGAGAAGGCGAAGGTGAAGTCTGGAGGGTGAATCAGAAGAAGTAGAAGAAGGAGAAGGAGAAGGTGAAGTCAGGAGGGTTAAGCAGAAGAAGCAGAAGAAGGAGAAGGAGAAGGTGAAGTCTGGAGGGTGAAGCAGAAGAAGCAGAAGAAGGAGAAGGAGAAGTTGAAGTCTGGAGGGTGAAGCAGAAGAAGCAGAAGAAGGAGATGGAGAAGGTGAAGTCAGGAGGGTGAATCAGAAGAAGTAGAAGAAGGAGAAGGAGAAGGTGAAGTCTGGAGGGTGAATCAGACGAAGTAGAAGAAGGAGAAGGAGAAGGTGAAGTCTGGAGGGTGAAGCAGAAGAAGCAGCAGAAGGAGAAGGAGAAGGTGTAGTCTGGAGGGTGAATACGAAGAAGTAGACGAAGGAGAATTTAGAAGGTGAAGTCTGGAGGGTGAATCAGAAGAAGCAGAAGAAGGAGAAGGAGAATGTGAAGTCTGGAGGGTGAATCAGAAGAAGCAGAAGAAGGAGAAGGAGAAGGTGAAGTCTGGAGGGTGAATCAGAAGAAGTAGAAGAAGGAGAAGGAGAAGGTGAAGTCTGGAGGGTGAAGCAGAAGAAGGAGAAGAAGGAGAAGAACAAGGTGAAGTCAGGAGGGTGAATCAGAAGAAGTAGAAGAAGGAGAAGGAGAAGGTGAAGTCAGGAGGGTGAATCAGAAGAAGCAGAAGAAGGAGAAGGAGAAGGTGAAGTCTGGAGGGTGAATCAGAAGAATCAGAAGAAGGAGAAGGAGAAGATGAAGTCTGGAGGGTGAATCAGAAGAAGTAGAAGAAGGAGAAGGAGAAGGTGAAGTCTGGAGGGTGAATCAGAAGAAGTAGAAGAAGGAGAAGGAGAAGGTGATGTCTGGAGGGTGAATCAGAAGAAGCAGAAGAAGGAGAAGGAGAAGGTGAAGTCTGGAGGGTGAATCAGAAGAAGCAGAATAAGGAGAAGGAGAAGGTGAAGTCTGGAGGGTGAATCAGAAGAAGCAGAAGAAGGAGAAGGAGAAGGTGAAGTCTGGAGGGTGAATCAGAAGAAGTAGAAGAAGGAGAAGGAGAAGGTGAAGTCTGGAGGGTGAAGCAGAAGAAGTAGAAGAAGGAGAAGGAGAAGATGAAGTCAGGAGGGTGAATCAGAAGAAGAAGAAGAAGGAGAAGGAGAAGGTGAAGTCAGGAGGGTGAATCAGAAGAAGCAGAAGAAGGAGAAGGAGAAGGTGAAGTCTGGAGGGTGAATCAGAAGAATCAGAAGAAGGAGAAGGAGAAGGTGAAGTCTGGAGGGTGAATCAGAAGAAGCAGAAGAAAGAGTAGGAGAAGGTGAAGTCTGGAGGGTGAAGCAGAAGAAGCAGAAGAAGGAGAAGGAGCAGGTGAAGACTGGAGGGTGAATCAGAAGAAGTAGAAGAAGGAGAAGGAGAAACTGAAGTCTGGAGGGTGAATCAGAAGAAGTAGAAGAAGGAGAAGGAGAAGGTGAAGTCTGGAGGGTGAATCAGAAGAAGCAGAAGAAGGGGAAGGAGAAGGTGAAGTCTGGAGGGTGAATCAGAAGAAGCAGAAGAAGGAGAAGGAGAAGATGAAGTCTGGAGGGTGAATCAGAAGAAGTAGAAGAAGGAGAAGGAGAAGGTGAGGTCTGGGGGGTGAATCAGAAGAAGCAGAATAAGGAGAAGGAGAAGGTGAAGTCTGGAGGGTGAATCAGAAGAAGCAGAAGAAGGAGAAGGAGAAGGTGAAGTCTGGAGGGTGAATCAGAAGAAGCAGAAGAAGGAGAAGGAGAAGGTGAAGTCAGGAGGGTGAATCAGAAGAAGCAGAAGAAGGAGAAGGAGAAGGTGAAGTTAGGAGGGTGAATCAGAAGAAGCAGAAGAAGCAGAAGGAGAAGGTGAGGTCAGGGGGGTGAAGCAGAAGAAGTAGAAGAAGGAGAAGGAGAAGGTGAAGTCTGGAGGGTGAAGCAGAAGAAGCAGAAGAAGGAGAAGGAGAAGGTGAAGTCTGGAGGGCGCAGCAGAAGAAGCAGAAGAAGGAGAAGGAGAAGGTGAATTCTGGAGGGTGAAGCAGAAGAAGCAGAAGAAGGAGAAGGAGAAGGTGAAGTCTGGAGGGTGAGTCAGAAGAAGTAGAAGAAGGAGAAGGAGAAGGTGAAGTCTGGAGGGTGAATCAGAAAAAGCAGAAGAAGGAGAAGGAGAAGGTGAAGTCTGGAGGGTGAAGCAGAAGAAGCAGAAGAAGGAGAAGGAGAAGGTGAAGTCAGGAGGGTGAAGCAGAAGAAGCAGAAGAAGGAGAAGGAGAAGGTGAATTCTTTAGGGTGAAGCAGAAGAAGCAGAAGAAGGAGAAGGAGAAGGTGAAGTCTGGAGGGCGAAGCAGAAGAAGCAGAAGAAGGAGAAGGAGAAGGTGAAGTCTGGAGGGTGAAGCAGAAGAAGCAGAAGAAGGAGAAGGAGAAGGTGAAGTCTGGAGGGTGAATCAGAAGAAGTAGAAGAAGGAGAAGGAGAAGGTGAAGTCTGGAGGGTGAAGCAGAAGAAGCAGAAGAAGGAGAAGGAGAAGGTGAAGTCTGGAGGCTGAATCAGAAGAAGCAGAAGAAGGAGAAGGAGAAGGTGCAGTCTGGAGGGTGAATCAGAAGAAGTAGAAGAAGGAGAAGGAGAAGGTGAAGTCTGGAGGGTGAATCAGAAGAAGTAGAAGAAGGAGAAGGAGAAGGTGAAGTCTGGAGGGTGAATCAGAAGAAGCAGAAGAAGGAGAAGCAGAAGGTGAAGTCTGGAGGGTGAATCAGAAGAAGCAGAAAAAGGAGAAGGAGAGGATGAAGTCTGGAGGGTGAATCAGAAGAAGTAGAAGAAGGAGAAGGAGAAGGTGAGGTCTGGAGGGTGAATCAGAAGAAGCAGAAGAAGGAGAAGGAGAAGGTGAAGTCTGAAGGGTGTATCAGGAGAAGCAGAAGAAGGAGAAGGAGAAGGTGAAGTCTGGAGTGTGAATCAGAAGAAGCAGAAAAAGGAGAAGGAGAAGGTGAAGTCTGGAGGGTGAATCAGAAGAAGCAGAAGAAGGAGAAGGAGGTGGTGCAGTCTGGAGGGTGAATCCGAAGAAGTAGAAGAAGGAGAAGGAGAATGTGAAGTCTGGAGGGTGAATCAGAAGAAGTAGAAGAAGGAGAAGGAGAAGGTGAAGTCTGGACGGTGAATCAGAAGAAGCAGAAGAAGGAGAAGGAGAAGGTGAAGTCTGGAGGGTGAATCAGAAGAAGCAGAAGAAGGAGAAGGAGAAGGTGAAGTCTGGAGGGTGAATCAGAAGAAGCAGAAGAAGGAGAAGGAGAAGGTGAAGTATGGAGGGTGAATCAGAAGAAGTAGAAGAAGGAGAAGGTGAAGTCTGGAGGGTGAAGCAGAAGAAGTAGAAGAAGAAGGAGAAGGTGAAGTCAGGAGGGTGAATCAGAAGAAGTAGAAGAAGGAGAAGGAGAAGGTGAAATCAGGAGGGTGAATCAGAAGAAGCAGAAGAAGGAGAAGGTGAAGTCTGGAGGGTGAATCAGAAGAATCAGAAGAAGGAGAAGGAGAAGGTGAAGTCTGGAGGGTGAATCAGAAGAAGCAGAAGAAAGAGAAGGAGAAGGTGAAGTCTGGAGGGTGAAGCAGAAGAAGCAGAAGAAGGAGAAGGAGAAGGTGAAGACTGGAGGGTGAATCAGAAGAAATAGAAGAAGGAGAAGGAGAAACTGAAGTCTGGAGGGTGAATCAGAAGAAGTAGAAGAAGGAGAAGGAGAAGGTGAAGTCTGGAGGGTGAATCAGAAGAAGCAGAAGAAGGAGAAGGAGAAGGTGAAGTCTGGAGGGTGAATCAGAAGAAGCAGAAGAAGGAGAAGGAGAAGATGAAGTCTGGAGGGTGAATCAGAAGAAGTAGAAGAAGGAGAAGGAGAAGGTGAGGTCTGGGGGGTGAATCAGAAGAAGCAGAAGAAGGAGAAGGAGAAGGTGAAGTCTGGAGGGTGAATCAGAAGAAGCAGAAGAAGGAGAAGGAGAAGGTGAAGTCTGGATGGTGAATCAGAAGAAGCAGAAGAAGGAGAAGGAGAAGGTGAAGTCAGGAGGGTGTATCAGAAGAAGCAGAAGAAGGAGAAGGAGAAGGTGAAGTTAGGAGGGTGAATCAGAAGAAGCAGAAGAAGGAGAAGGAGAAGGTGAAGTCAGGGGGGTGAAGCAGAAGAAGTAGAAGAAGGAGAAGGAGAAGGTGAAGTCTGGAGGGTGAAGCAGAAGAAGCAGAAGAAGGAGAAGGAGAAGGTGAAGTCTGGAGGGCGCAGCAGAAGAAGCAGAAGAAGGAGAAGGAGAAGGTGAAGTCTGGAGGGTGAAGCAGAAGAAGCAGAAGAAGGAGAAGGAGAAGGTGAAGTCTGGAGGGTGAATCAGAAGAAGTAGAAGAAGGAGAAGGAGAAGGTGAAGTCAGGAGTGTGAAGCAGAAGAAGCAGAAGAAGGAGAAGGAGAAGGTGAAGTCTGGAGGGTGAATCAGAAGAAGCAGAAGAAGGAGAAGGAGAAGGTGAAGTCTGGAGGGTGAATCAGAAGAAGCAGAAGAAGGAGAAGGAGAAGGTGAGGTCAGGAGGCTGAATCAGAAGAAGCAGAAGAAGGAGAAGGAGAAGGTGAAGTTAGGAGGGTGAATCAGAAGAAGCAGAAGAAGGAGAAGGAGAAGGTGAAGTCAGGGGGGTGAAGCAGAAGAAGTAGAAGAAGGAGAAGGAGAAGGTGAAGTCAGGAAGGTGAAGCAGAAGAAGCAGGAGAAGGAGAAGGTGAAGTCTGGAGGGCGCAGCAGAAGAAGCAGAAGAAGGAGAAGGAGAAGGTGATGCCTGGAGGTTGAAGCAGAAGAAGCAGAAGAAGGAGAAGGAGAAGGTGAAGTCTGGAGGGTGAATCAGAAGAAGTAGAAGAAGGAGAAGGAGAAGGTGAAGTCAGGAGGGTGAAGCAGAAGAAGCAGAAGAAGGAGAAGGAGAAGGTGAAGTCTGGAGGGTGAAGCAGAAGAAGCAGAAGTGGAAATGGAGAAGGTGAAGTCTGGAGGGCGAAGCAGAAGAAGCAGAAGAAGGAGAAGGAGAAGGTGAAGTCTGGAGGGTGAAGCAGAAGAAGCAGAAGAAGGAGAAGGCGAAGGTGAAGTCTGGAGGGTGAATCAGAAGAAGTAGAAGAAGGAGAAGGAGAAGGTGAAGTCAGGAGGGTGAAGCAGAAGAAGCAGAAGAAGGAGAAGGAGAAGGTGAAGTCTGGAGGGTGAAGCAGAAGAAGCAGAAGAAGGAGAAGGAGAAGTTGAAGTCTGGAGGGTGAAGCAGAAGAAGCAGAAGAAGGAGATGGAGAAGGTGAAGTCAGGAGGGTGAATCAGAAGAAGTAGAAGAAGGAGAAGGAGAAGGTGAAGTCTGGAGGGTGAATCAGACGAAGTAGAAGAAGGAGAAGGAGAAGGTAAAGTCTGGAGGGTGAAGCAGAAGAAGCAGCAGAAGGAGAAGGAGAAGGTGTAGTCTGGAGGGTGAATCCGAAGAAGTAGACGAAGGAGAAGGAGAAGGTGAAGTCTGGAGGGTGTATCAGAAGAAGCAGAAGAAGGAGAAGGAGAAGGTGAAGTCTGGAGGGTGAATCAGAAGAAGTAGAAGAAGGAGAAGGAGAAGGTGAAGACTGGAGGGTGAATCAGACGAAGTAGAAGAAGGAGAAGGAGAAGGTGAAGTCTGGAGGGTGAAGCAGAAGAAGCAGCAGAAGGAGAAGGAGAAGGTGTAGTCTGGAGGGTGAATACGAAGAAGTAGACGAAGGAGAATTTAGAAGGTGAAGTCTGGAGGGTGAATCAGAAGAAGCAGAAGAAGGAGAAGGAGAATGTGAAGTCTGGAGGGTGAATCAGAAGAAGCAGAAGAAGGAGAAGGAGAAGGTGAAGTCTGGAGGGTGAATCAGAAGAAGTAGAAGAAGGAGAAGGAGAAGGTGAAGTCTGGAGGGTGAAGCAGAAGAAGGAGAAGAAGGAGAAGAACAAGGTGAAGTCAGGAGGGTGAATCAGAAGAAGTAGAAGAAGGAGAAGGAGAAGGTGAAGTCAGGAGGGTGAATCAGAAGAAGCAGAAGAAGGAGAAGGAGAAGGTGAAGTCTGGAGGGTGAATCAGAAGAATCAGAAGAAGGAGAAGGAGAAGATGAAGTCTGGAGGGTGAATCAGAAGAAGTAGAAGAAGGAGAAGGAGAAGGTGATGTCTGGAGGGTGAATCAGAAGAAGCAGAAGAAGGAGAAGGAGAAGGTGAAGTCTGGAGGGTGAATCAGAAGAAGCAGAATAAGGAGAAGGAGAAGGTGAAGTCTGGAGGGTGAATCAGAAGAAGCAGAAGAAGGAGAAGGAGAAGGTGAAGTCTGGAGGGTGAATCAGAAGAAGTAGAAGAAGGAGAAGGAGAAGGTGAAGTCTGGAGGGTGAAGCAGAAGAAGTAGAAGAAGGAGAAGGAGAAGATGAAGTCAGGAGGGTGAATCAGAAGAAGAAGAAGAAGGAGAAGGAGAAGGTGAAGTCAGGAGGGTGAATCAGAAGAAGCAGAAGAAGGAGAAGGAGAAGGTGAAGTCTGGAGGGTGAATCAGAAGAATCAGAAGAAGGAGAAGGAGAAGGTGAAGTCTGGAGGGTGAATCAGAAGAAGCAGAAGAAAGAGTAGGAGAAGGTGAAGTCTGGAGGGTGAAGCAGAAGAAGCAGAAGAAGGAGAAGGAGCAGGTGAAGACTGGAGGGTGAATCAGAAGAAGTAGAAGAAGGAGAAGGAGAAACTGAAGTCTGGAGGGTGAATCAGAAGAAGTAGAAGAAGGAGAAGGAGAAGGTGAAGTCTGGAGGGTGAATCAGAAGAAGCAGAAGAAGGGGAAGGAGAAGGTGAAGTCTGGAGGGTGAATCAGAAGAAGCAGAAGAAGGAGAAGGAGAAGATGAAGTCTGGAGGGTGAATCAGAAGAAGTAGAAGAAGGAGAAGGAGAAGGTGAGGTCTGGGGGGTGAATCAGAAGAAGCAGAATAAGGAGAAGGAGAAGGTGAAGTCTGGAGGGTGAATCAGAAGAAGCAGAAGAAGGAGAAGGAGAAGGTGAAGTCTGGAGGGTGAATCAGAAGAAGCAGAAGAAGGAGAAGGAGAAGGTGAAGTCAGGAGGGTGAATCAGAAGAAGCAGAAGAAGGAGAAGGAGAAGGTGAAGTTAGGAGGGTGAATCAGAAGAAGCAGAAGAAGCAGAAGGAGAAGGTGAGGTCAGGGGGGTGAAGCAGAAGAAGTAGAAGAAGGAGAAGGAGAAGGTGAAGTCTGGAGGGTGAAGCAGAAGAAGCAGAAGAAGGAGAAGGAGAAGGTGAAGTCTGGAGGGCGCAGCAGAAGAAGCAGAAGAAGGAGAAGGAGAAGGTGAATTCTGGAGGGTGAAGCAGAAGAAGCAGAAGAAGGAGAAGGAGAAGGTGAAGTCTGGAGGGTGAGTCAGAAGAAGTAGAAGAAGGAGAAGGAGAAGGTGAAGTCTGGAGGGTGAATCAGAAAAAGCAGAAGAAGGAGAAGGGAGAAGGTGAAGTCTGGAGGGTGAAGCAGAAGAAGCAGAAGAAGGAGAAGGAGAAGGTGAAGTCAGGAGGGTGAAGCAGAAGAAGCAGAAGAAGGAGAAGGAGAAGGTGAATTCTTTAGGGTGAAGCAGAAGAAGCAGAAGAAGGAGAAGGAGAAGGTGAAGTCTGGAGGGCGAAGCAGAAGAAGCAGAAGAAGGAGAAGGAGAAGGTGAAGTCTGGAGGGTGAAGCAGAAGAAGCAGAAGAAGGAGAAGGAGAAGGTGAAGTCTGGAGGGTGAATCAGAAGAAGTAGAAGAAGGAGAAGGAGAAGGTGAAGTCAGGAGGGTGAAGCAGAAGAAGCAGAAGAAGGAGAAGGAGAAGGTGAAGTCTGGAGGCTGAATCAGAAGAAGCAGAAGAAGGAGAAGGAGAAGGTGCAGTCTGGAGGGTGAATCAGAAGAAGTAGAAGAAGGAGAAGGAGAAGGTGAAGTCTGGAGGGTGAATCAGAAGAAGTAGAAGAAGGAGAAGGAGAAGGTGAAGTCTGGAGGGTGAATCAGAAGAAGCAGAAGAAGGAGAAGCAGAAGGTGAAGTCTGGAGGGTGAATCAGAAGAAGCAGAAAAAGGAGAAGGAGAGGATGAAGTCTGGAGGGTGAAACAGAAGAAGTAGAAGAAGGAGAAGGAGAAGGTGAGGTCTGGAGGGGTGAATCAGAAGAAGCAGAAGAAGGAGAAGGAGAAGGTGAAGTCTGAAGGGTGTATCAGGAGAAGCAGAAGAAGGAGAAGGAGAAGGTGAAGTCTGGAGGGTGAATCAGAAGAAGCAGAAAAAGGAGAAGGAGAAGGTGAAGTCTGGAGGGTGAATCAGAAGAAGCAGAAGAAGGAGAAGGAGGTGGTGCAGTCTGGAGGGTGAATCCGAAGAAGTAGAAGAAGGAGAAGGAGAATGTGAAGTCTGGAGGGTGAATCAGAAGAAGTAGAAGAAGGAGAAGGAGAAGGTGAAGTCTGGACGGTGAATCAGAAGAAGCAGAAGAAGGAGAAGGAGAAGGTGAAGTCTGGAGGGTGAATCAGAAGAAGCAGAAGAAGGAGAAGGAGAAGGTGAAGTCTGGAGGGTGAATCAGAAGAAGCAGAAGAAGGAGAAGGAGAAGGTGAAGTATGGAGGGTGAATCAGAAGAAGTAGAAGAAGGAGAAGGTGAAGTCTGGAGGGTGAAGCAGAAGAAGTAGAAGAAGAAGGAGAAGGTGAAGTCAGGGAGGGTGAATCAGAAGAAGTAGAAGAAGGAGAAGGAGAAGGTGAAATCAGGAGGGTGAATCAGAAGAAGCAGAAGAAGGAGAAGGTGAAGTCTGGAGGGGTGAATCAGAAGAATCAGAAGAAGGAGAAGGAGAAGGTGAAGTCTGGAGGGTGAATCAGAAGAAGCAGAAGAAAGAGAAGGAGAAGGTGAAGTCTGGAGGGTGAAGCAGAAGAAGCAGAAGAAGGAGAAGGAGAAGGTGAAGACTGGAGGGTGAATCAGAAGAAATAGAAGAAGGAGAAGGAGAAACTGAAGTCTGGAGGGTGAATCAGAAGAAGTAGAAGAAGGAGAAGGAGAAGGTGAAGTCTGGAGGGTGAATCAGAAGAAGCAGAAGAAGGAGAAGGAGAAGGTGAAGTCTGGAGGGTGAATCAGAAGAAGCAGAAGAAGGAGAAGGAGAAGATGAAGTCTGGAGGGTGAATCAGAAGAAGTAGAAGAAGGAGAAGGAGAAGGTGAGGTCTGGGGGGTGAATCAGAAGAAGCAGAAGAAGGAGAAGGAGAAGGTGAAGTCTGGAGGGTGAATCAGAAGAAGCAGAAGAAGGAGAAGGAGAAGGTGAAGTCTGGATGGTGAATCAGAAGAAGCAGAAGAAGGAGAAGGAGAAGGTGAAGTCAGGAGGGTGAATCAGAAGAAGCAGAAGAAGGAGAAGGAGAAGGTGAAGTTAGGAGGGTGAATCAGAAGAAGCAGAAGAAGGAGAAGGAGAAGGTGAAGTCAGGGGGGTGAAGCAGAAGAAGTAGAAGAAGGAGAAGGAGAAGGTGAAGTCTGGAGGGTGAAGCAGAAGAAGCAGAAGAAGGAGAAGGAGAAGGTGAAGTCTGGAGGGCGCAGCAGAAGAAGCAGAAGAAGGAGAAGGAGAAGGTGAAGTCTGGAGGGTGAAGCAGAAGAAGCAGAAGAAGGAGAAGGAGAAGGTGAAGTCTGGAGGGTGAATCAGAAGAAGTAGAAGAAGGAGAAGGAGAAGGTGAAGTCAGGAGTGTGAAGCAGAAGAAGCAGAAGAAGGAGAAGGAGAAGGTGAAGTCTGGAGGGTGAATCAGAAGAAGCAGAAGAAGGAGAAGGAGAAGGTGAAGTCTGGAGGGTGAATCAGAAGAAGCAGAAGAAGGAGAAGGAGAAGGTGAGGTCAGGAGGCTGTATCAGAAGAAGCAGAAGAAGGAGAAGGAGAAGGTGAAGTTAGGAGGGTGAATCAGAAGAAGCAGAAGAAGGAGAAGGAGAAGGTGAAGTCAGGGGGGTGAAGCAGAAGAAGTAGAAGAAGGAGAAGGAGAAGGTGAAGTCAGGAAGGTGAAGCAGAAGAAGCAGGAGAAGGAGAAGGTGAAGTCTGGAGGGCGCAGCAGAAGAAGCAGAAGAAGGAGAAGGAGAAGGTGATGCCTGGAGGTTGAAGCAGAAGAAGCAGAAGAAGGAGAAGGAGAAGGTGAAGTCTGGAGGGTGAATCAGAAGAAGTAGAAGAAGGAGAAGGAGAAGGTGAAGTCAGGAGGGTGAAGCAGAAGAAGCAGAAGAAGGAGAAGGAGAAGGTGAAGTCTGGAGGGTGAAGCAGAAGAAGCAGAAGTGGAAAAGGAGAAGGTGAAGTCTGGAGGGCGAAGCAGAAGAAGCAGAAGAAGGAGAAGGAGAAGGTGAAGTCTGGAGGGTGAAGCAGAAGAAGCAGAAGAAGGAGAAGGCGAAGGTGAAGTCTGGAGGGTGAATCAGAAGAAGTAGAAGAAGGAGAAGGAGAAGGTGAAGTCAGGAGGGTGAAGCAGAAGAAGCAGAAGAAGGAGAAGGAGAAGGTGAAGTCTGGAGGGTGAAGCAGAAGAAGCAGAAGAAGGAGAAGGAGAAGTTGAAGTCTGGAGGGTGAAGCAGAAGAAGCAGAAGAAGGAGATGGAGAAGGTGAAGTCAGGAGGGTGAATCAGAAGAAGTAGAAGAAGGAGAAGGAGAAGGTGAAGTCTGGAGGGTGAATCAGACGAAGTAGAAGAAGGAGAAGGAGAAGGTAAAGTCTGGAGGGTGAAGCAGAAGAAGCAGCAGAAGGAGAAGGAGAAGGTGTAGTCTGGAGGGTGAATCCGAAGAAGTAGACGAAGGAGAAGGAGAAGGTGAAGTCTGGAGGGTGTATCAGAAGAAGCAGAAGAAGGAGAAGGAGAAGGTGAAGTCTGGAGGGTGAATCAGAAGAAGTAGAAGAAGGAGAAGGAGAAGGTGAAGTCTGGAGGGTGAATCAGAAGAAGCAGAAGAAGGAGAAGGAGAAGGTGAAGTCTGGAGAGTGAATCAGAAGAAGCAGAAGAAGGAGAAGGAGAAGGTGAAGTCTGGAGGGTGAATCAGAAGAAGCAGAAGAAGGAGAAGGAGAAGGTGAAGTCTGGAGGGTGAATCAGAAGAAGCAGAAGAAGTAGAAGGAGTAGTTGAAGTCTGGATGGTGAATCAGAAGAAGTAGAAGAAGGAGAAGGAGAAGGTGAAGTCTGGAGGGTGAATCAGAAGAAGCAGAAGAAGGAGAAGGAGAAGGTGAAGTCAGGAGGGTGAATCAGAAGAAGCAGAAGAAGGAGAAGGAGAAGGTGAAGTCTGGAGGGTGAATCAGAAGAAGCAGAAGAAGGAGAAGGAGAAGGTGAAGACTGGAGGGTGAATCAGAAGAAGTAGAAGAAAGAGAAGGAGAAGGTGAAGTCTGGAGGGTGAATCAGAAGAATTAGAAGAAGGAGAAGGAAAAGGCGAAATCTGGAGGGTGAATCAGAAGAAGCAGAAGAAGGAGAAGGAGAAGGTGAAGTCTGGAGGGTGAATCAGAAGAGGCAGAAGAAGGAGAAGGAGAAGATGAAGTCTGGAGGGTGAATCAGAAGAAGCAGAAGAAGGAGAAGGAGAAGGTGAAGTCTGGAGGGTGAATCAGAAGAAGCAGAAGAAGGAGAAGGAGAAGGTGAAGTCTCGAGGGTGAAGCAGAAGAAGCAGAAGAAGGAGAAGGAGAAGGTGAAGTCTGGAGGGTGAATCAGAAGAAGTAGAAGAAGGAGAAGGAGAAGGTGATGTCTGGGGGGTGAATCAGAAGAAGCAGAAGAAGTAGAAGGAGAAGGTGAAGTCTGGAGGGTGAATCAGAAGAAGTAGAAGAAGGAGAAGGAGAAGGTGATGTCTGGAGGGTGAATCAGGAGAAGCAGAAGAAGGAGAAGGAGAAGGTGAAGTCAGGAGGGTGAATCAGAAGAAGCAGATGAAGGAGAAGGAGAAGGTGAAGTCTGGAGGGTGAATCAGAAGAAGCAGAAGAAGGAGAAGGAGAAGGTGAAGACTGGAGGGTGAATCAGAAGAAGTAGAAGAAGAAGGAGAAGGTGAAGTCTGGAGGGTGAATCAGAAGAAGTAGAAGAAGGAGAAGGAGAAGACGAAGTCTGGAGGGTGAATCAGAAGAAGCAGAAGAAGGAGAAGGAGAAGATGAAGTCTGGAGGGTGAATCTGAAGAAGCAGAAGAAGGAGAAGGAGAAGGTGAAGTCTGGAGGGTGAATCAGAAGAAGCAGAAGAAGGAGAAGGAGAAGGTGAAGTCTGGAGGGTGAATCAGAAGAAGTAGAAGAAGGAGAAGGAGAAGGTGAAGTCTGGAGGGTGAATCAGAAGAAGTAGAAGAAGGAGAAGGAGAAGGTGAAGTCTGGAGGGTGAATCAGAAGAAGCAGAAGAAGGAGAAGGAGAAGGTGAAGTCTGGAGGGTGAATCAGAAGAAGCAGAAGAAGGAGAAGGAGAAGGTGAAGTCTGGAGGGTGAATCAGAAGAAGTAGAAGAAGGAGAAGGAGAAGGTGAGGTCTGGAGGGTGAATCAGAAGAAGCAGAAGAAGGAAAAGGAGAGGGTGAAGTCTGAAGGGTGTATCAGAAGAAGCAGAAGAAGCAGAAGGAGAAGGTGAAGTCTGGAGGGTGAATCAGAAGAAGCAGAAAAAGGCGAAGGAGAAGGTGAAGTCTGGAGGGTGAATAAGAAGAAGCAGAAGAAGGAGAAGGAGATGGTGCAGTCTGGAGGGTGAATCAGAAGAAGTAGAAGAAGGAGAAGGAGAAGGTGAAGTCTGGAGGGTGAATCAGAAGAAGTAGAAGAAGGAGAAGGAGAAGGTGAAGTCTGGAGGGTGAATCAGAAGAAGCAGAAGAAGGAGAAGGAGAAGGTGAAGTCTGGAGGGTGAATCAGAAGAAGCAGAATAAGGAGAAGGAGAAGGTGAAGTCTGGAGGGTGAATCAGAAGAAGCAGAAGAAGGAGAAGGAGAAGGTGAAGTCTGGAGGGTGAATCAGAAGAAGTAGAAGAAGGAGAAGGAGAAGGTGAAGTCTGGAGGGTGAAGCAGAAGAAGTAGAAGAAGGAGAAGGAGAAGGTGAAGTCAGGAGGGTGAATCAGAAGAAGTAGAAGCAGGAGAAGGAGAAGGTGAAGTCAGGAGGGTGAATCAGAAGAAGCAGAATAAGGAGAAGGAGAAGATGAAGTCTGGAGGGTGAATCAGAAGAATCAGAAGAAGGAGAAGGAGAAGGTGAAGTCTGGAGGGTGAATCAGAAGAAGCAGAAGAAAGAGAAGGAGAAGGTGAAGTCTGGAGGGTGAAGCAGAAGAAGCAGAAGAAGGAGAAGGAGAAGGTGAAGACTGGAGTGTGAATCAGAAGAAGTAGAAGAAGGAGAAGGAGAAACTGAAGTCTGGAGGGTGAATCAGAAGAAGTAGAAGAAGGAGAAGGAGAAGGTGAAGTCTGGAGGGTGAATCAGAAGAAGCAGAAGAAGGAGAAGGAGAAGGTGAAGTCTGGAGGGTGAATGAGAAGAAGCAGAAGAAGGAGAAGGAGAAGATGAAGTCTGGAGGGTGAATCAGAAGAAGTAGAAGAAGGAGAAGGAGAAGGTGAGGTCTGGGGGGTGAATCAGAAGAAGCAGAAGAAGGAGAAGGAGAAGGTGAAGTCTGGAGGGTGAATCAGAAGAAGCAGAAGAAGGAGAAGGAGAAGGTGAAGTCTGGAGGGTGAATCAGAAGAAGCAGAAGAAGGAGAAGGAGAAGGTGAAGTCAGGAGGGTGAATCAGAAGAAGCAGAAGAAGGAGAAGGAGAAGGTGAAGTTAGGAGGGTGAATCAGAAGAAGCAGAAGAAGGAGAAGGAGAAGGTGAAGTCAGGGGGGTGAAGCAGAAGAAGTAGAAGAAGGAGAAGGAGAAGGTGAAGTCTGGAGGGTGAAGCAGAAGAAGCAGAAGAAGGAGAAGGAGAAGGTGAAGTCTGGAGGGTGAATCAGAAGAAGTAGAAGAAGGAGAAGGAGATGGTGAAGTCAGGAGGGTGAAGCAGAAGAAGCAGAAGAAGGAGAAGGAGAAGGTGAAGTCTGGAGGGTGAAGCAGAAGAAGCAGAAGAAGGAGAAGGAGAAGGTGAAGTCTGGAGGGCGAAGCAGAAGAAGCAGAAGAAGGAGAAGGAGAAGGTGAAGTCTGGACGGTGAAGCAGAAGAAGCAGAAGAAGGAGAAGGAGAAGGTGAAGTCTGGAGGGTGAATCAGAAGAAGTAGAAGAAGGAGAAGGAGAAGGTGAAGTCAGGAGGGTGAAGCAGAAGAAGCAGAAGAAGGAGAAGGAGAAGGTGAAGTCTGGAGGGTGAAGCAGAAGAAGCAGAAGAAGGAGAAGGAGAAGGTGAAGTCTGGAGGGTGAAGCAGAAGAAGCAGAAGAAGGAGAAGGAGAAGGTGAAGTCAGGAGGGTGAATCAGAAGCAGTAGAAGAAGGAGAAGGGGAAGGGGAAGTCTGGAGGGTGAATCAGAAGAAGTAGAAGAAGGAGAAGGAGAAGGTGAAGTTTGGAGGGTGAATCAGAAGAAGTAGAAGAAGGAGAAGGAGAAGGTGAAGTCTGGAGGGTGAAGCAGAAGAAGCAGAAGAAGGAGAAGGAGAAGGTGAAGTCTGGAGGGAGAAGCAGAAGAAGTAGAAGAAGGAGAAGGAGAAGGTGAAGTCTGGAGGGTGAATCAGAAGAAGTAGAAGAAGGAGAAGGAGAAGGTGAAGTTTGGAGGGTGAATCAGAAGAAGTAGAAGAAGGAGAAGAGAAGGTGAAGTCTGGAGGGTGAATCAGAAGAAGCAGAAGAAGGAGAAGGAGAAGGTGAAGTCTGGAGGGTGAATCAGAAGAAGTAGAAGAAGGAGAAGGAGAAGGTTTAGTCTGGAGGGTGAATCAGAAGAAGCAGAAGCAGGAGAAGGAGAAGGTGAAGTCTGGAGGGTGAATCAGAAGAAGTACAAGAAGGAGAAGGAGAAGGTGAAGTCTGGAGGGTGAATCAGAAGAAGCAGAAGAAGGAGAAGGAGAAGGTGAAGTCTGGAGGGTGAATCAGAAGAAGCAGAAGAAGGAGAAGGAGAAGGTGAAGTCTGGAGGGTGAATCAGAAGAAGCAGAAGAAGGAGAAGGAGAAGGTGAAGTCTGGAGGGTGAATCAGAAGAAGCAGAAGAAGGAGAAGGAGAACGTGAAGTCTGGAGGGTGAATCAGAAGAAGCAGAAGAAGTAGAAGGAGAAGGTGAAGTCTGGAGGGTGAATCAGAAGAAGTAGAACAAGGAGAAGGAGAAGGTGAAGTCAGGAGAGTGAATCAGAAGAAGTAGAAGAAGGAGAAGGAGAAGGTGAAGTCTGGAGGGTGAAGCAGAAGAAGTAGAAGAAGGAGAAGGAGAAGGTGAAGTCTGGAGGGTGAATCAGAAGAAGTAGAAGAAGGAGAAGGAGAAGGTGAAGTCTGGAGGGTGAATCAGAAGAAGCAGAAGAAGGAGAAGGAGAAGGTATAGTCTGGAGGGTCAATCAGAAGAATCAGAAGAAGGAGAAGGAGAAGGTGAAGTCTGGAGGGCGAATCAGAAGAAGCAGAAGAAAGAGAAGGAGAAGGTGAAGTCTGGAGGGAGAAGCAGAAGAAGTAGAAGAAGGAGAAGGAGAAGGTGAAATCTGGAGGGTGAATCAGAAGAAGTAGAAGAAGGAGAAGGAGAAGGTGAAGTTTGGAGGGTGAATCAGAAGAAGTAGAAGAAGGAGAAGAGAAGGTGAAGTCTGGAGGGTGAATCAGAAGAAGCAGAAGAAGGAGAAGGAGAAGGTGAAGTCTGGAGGGTGAATCAGAAGAAGTAGAAGAAGGAGAAGGAGAAGGTTTAGTCTGGAGGGTGAATCAGAAGAAGCAGAAGCAGGAGAAGGAGAAGGTGAAGTCTGGAGGGTGAATCAGAAGAAGTACAAGAAGGAGAAGGAGAAGGTGAAGTCTGGAGGGTGAATCAGAAGAAGCAGAAGAAGGAGAAGGAGAAGGTGAAGTCTGGAGGGTGAATCAGAAGAAGCAGAAGAAGGAGAAGGAGAAGGTGAAGTCTGGAGGGTGAATCAGAAGAAGCAGAAGAAGGAGAAGGAGAAGGTGAAGTCTGGAGGGTGAATCAGAAGAAGCAGAAGAAGGAGAAGGAGAACGTGAAGTCTGGAGGGTGAATCAGAAGAAGCAGAAGAAGCAGAAGGAGAAGGTGAAGTCTGGAGGGTGAATCAGAAGAAGTAGAACAAGGAGAAGGAGAAGGTGAAGTCAGGAGAGTGAATCAGAAGAAGTAGAAGAAGGAGAAGGAGAAGGTGAAGTCTGGAGGGTGAAGCAGAAGAAGTAGAAGAAGGAGAAGGAGAAGGTGAAGTCTGGAGGGTGAATCAGAAGAAGTAGAAGAAGGAGAAGGAGAAGGTGAAGTCTGGAGGGTGAATCAGAAGAAGCAGAAGAAGGAGAAGGAGAAGGTATAGTCTGGAGGGTCAATCAGAAGAATCAGAAGAAGGAGAAGGAGAAGGTGAAGTCTGGAGGGCGAATCAGAAGAAGCAGAAGAAAGAGAAGGAGAAGGTGAAGTCTGGAGGGTGAAGCAGAAGAAGCAGAAGAAGGAGAAGGAGAAGGTGAAGACTGGAGGGTGAATCAGAAGAAGTAGAAGAAGGAGAAGGAGAAGGTGAAGTCTGGAGGGTGAATCAGAAGAAGTAGAAGAAGGAGAAGGAGAAGGTGAGGTCTGGAGGGTGAATCAGAAGAAGCAGAAGAAGGAGAAGGTGAAGTCTGGAGGGTGAATCAGAAGAAGCAGAAGAAGGAGAAGGAGAAGGTGAAGTCTGGAGGGTGAAGCAGAAGAAGCAGAAGAAGGAGAAGGAGAAGGTGAAGTCTGGAGGGTGAATCAGAAGAAGCAGAAGAAGGAGAAGGAGAAGGTGAGGTCTGGAGGGTGAATCAGAAGAAGTAGAAGAAGGAGAAGGAGAAGGTGAAGTCAGGAGGGTGAATCAGAAGAAGCAGAAGAAGGAGAAGGAGAAGGTGAAGTTGGGAGGGTGAATCAGAAGAAGCAGAAGAAGGAGAAGGAGAAGGTGAAATCAAGGGGGTGAAGCAGAAGAAGTAGAAGAAGGAGAAGGAGAAGGTGAAGTCTGGAGGGTGAATCAGAAGGAGTAGAAGAAGGAGAAGGAGAAGGTGAAGTCAGGAGGGTGAAGCAGAAGAAGCAGAAGAAGGAGAAGGAGAAGGTGAAGTCTGGAGGTTGAAGCAGAAGAAGCAGAAGAAGGAGAAGGAGAAGGTGAAGTCTGGAGGGTTAATCAGAAGAAGCAGAAGAAGGAGAAGGAGAAGATGAAGTCTGGAGGGTGAATCAGAAGAAGTAGAAGAAGGAGAAGGAGAAGGTGAGGTCTGGAGGGTGAATCAGAAGAAGTAGAAGAAGGAGAAGGAGAAGGTGAAGTCAGGAGGGTGAATCAGAAGAAGCAGAAGAAGGAGAAGGAGAAGGTGAAGTCTGGAGGGTGAATCAGAAGGAGTAGAAGAAGGAGAAGGAGAAGGTGAAGTCAGGAGGGTGAAGCAGAAGAAGCAGAAGAAGGAGAAGGAGAAGGTGAAGTCTGGAGGTTGAAGCAGAAGAAGCAGAAGAAGGAGAAGGAGAAGGTGAAGTCTGGAGGGTTAATCAGAAGAAGCAGAAGAAGGAGAAGGAGAAGATGAAGTCTGGAGGGTGAATCAGAAGAAGTAGAAGAAGGAGAAGGAGAAGGTGAGGTCTGGAGGGTGAATCAGAAGAAGTAGAAGAAGGAGAAGGAGAAGGTGAAGTCAGGAGGGTGAATCAGAAGAAGCAGAAGAAGGAGAAGGAGAAGGTGAAGTTGGGAGGGTAAATCAGAAGAAGCAGAAGAAGGAGAAGGAGAAGGTGAAATCAAGGGGGTGAAGCAGAAGAAGTAGAAGAAGGAGAAGGAGAAGGTGAAGTCTGGAGGGTGAATCAGAAGGAGTAGAAGAAGGAGAAGGAGAAGGTGAAGTCAGGAGGGTGAAGCAGAAGAAGCAGAAGAAGGAGAAGGAGAAGGTGAAGTCTGGAGGTTGAAGCAGAAGAAGCAGAAGAAGGAGAAGGAGAAGGTGAAGTCTGGAGGGTTAATCAGAAGAAGCAGAAGAAGGAGAAGGAGAAGATGAAGTCTGGAGGGTGAATCAGAAGAAGTAGAAGAAGGAGAAGGAGAAGGTGAGGTCTGGAGGGTGAATCAGAAGAAGCAGAAGAAGGAGAAGGTGAAGTCTGGAGGGTGAATCAGAAGAAGCAGAAGAAGGAGAAGGAGAAGGTGAAGTCTGGAGGGTGAAGCAGAAGAAGCAGAAGAAGGAGAAGGAGAAGGTGAAGTCTGGAGGGTGAATCAGAAGAAGCAGAAGAAGTAGAAGGAGAAGGTGAAATCTGGAGGGTGAATCAGAAGAAGTAGAAGAAGGAGAAGGAGAAGGTGAAGTCTGGAGGGTGAATCAGAAGAAGCAGAAGAAGGAGAAGGAGAAGATGAAGTCTGGAGGGTGAATCAGAAGAAGTAGAAGAAGGAGAAGGAGAAGGTGAGGTCTGGAGGGTGAATCAGAAGAAGCAGAAGAAGGAGAAGGTGAAGTCTGGAGGGTGAATCAGAAGAAGCAGAAGAAGGAGAAGGAGAAGGTGAAGTCTGGAGGGTGAAGCAGAAGAAGCAGAAGAAGGAGAAGGAGAAGGTGAAGTCTGGAGGGTGAATCAGAAGAAGCAGAAGAAGTAGAAGGAGAAGGTGAAATCTGGAGGGTGAATCAGAAGAAGTAGAAGAAGGAGAAGGAGAAGATGAAGTCTGGAGGGTGAATCAGAAGAAGTAGAAGAAGGAGAAGGAGAAGGTGAGGTCTGGAGGGTGAATCAGAAGAAGTAGAAGAAGGAGAAGGAGAAGGTGAAGTCAGGAGGGTGAATCAGAAGAAGCAGAAGAAGGAGAAGGAGAAGGTGAAGTTGGGAGGGTGAATCAGAAGAAGCAGAAGAAGGAGAAGGAGAAGGTGAAATCAAGGGGGTGAAGCAGAAGAAGTAGAAGAAGGAGAAGGAGAAGGTGAAGTCTGGAGGGTGAATCAGAAGGAGTAGAAGAAGGAGAAGGAGAAGGTGAAGTCAGGAGGGTGAAGCAGAAGAAGCAGAAGAAGGAGAAGGAGAAGGTGAAGTCTGGAGGTTGAAGCAGAAGAAGCAGAAGAAGGAGAAGGAGAAGGTGAAGTCTGGAGGGTTAATCAGAAGAAGCAGAAGAAGGAGAAGGAGAAGATGAAGTCTGGAGGGTGAATCAGAAGAAGTAGAAGAAGGAGAAGGAGAAGGTGAGGTCTGGAGGGTGAATCAGAAGAAGCAGAAGAAGGAGAAGGTGAAGTCTGGAGGGTGAATCAGAAGAAGCAGAAGAAGGAGAAGGAGAAGGTGAAGTCTGGAGGGTGAAGCAGAAGAAGCAGAAGAAGGAGAAGGAGAAGGTGAAGTCTGGAGGGTGAATCAGAAGAAGCAGAAGAAGTAGAAGGAGAAGGTGAAATCTGGAGGGTGAATCAGAAGAAGTAGAAGAAGGAGAAGGAGAAGATGAAGTCTGGAGGGTGAATCAGAAGAAGTAGAAGAAGGAGAAGGAGAAGGTGAGGTCTGGAGGGTGAATCAGAAGAAGTAGAAGAAGGAGAAGGAGAAGGTGAAGTCAGGAGGGTGAATCAGAAGAAGCAGAAGAAGGAGAAGGAGAAGGTGAAGTTGGGAGGGTGAATCAGAAGAAGCAGAAGAAGGAGAAGGAGAAGGTGAAATCAAGGGGGTGAAGCAGAAGAAGTAGAAGAAGGAGAAGGAGAAGGTGAAGTCTGGAGGGTGAATCAGAAGGAGTAGAAGAAGGAGAAGGAGAAGGTGAAGTCAGGAGGGTGAAGCAGAAGAAGCAGAAGAAGGAGAAGGAGAAGGTGAAGTCTGGAGGTTGAAGCAGAAGAAGCAGAAGAAGGAGAAGGAGAAGGTGAAGTCTGGAGGGTTAATCAGAAGAAGCAGAAGAAGGAGAAGGAGAAGATGAAGTCTGGAGGGTGAATCAGAAGAAGTAGAAGAAGGAGAAGGAGAAGGTGCGGTCTGGAGGGTGAATCAGAAGAAGCAGAAGAAGGAGAAGGTGAAGTCTGGAGGGTGAATCAGAAGAAGCAGAAGAAGGAGAAGGAGAAGGTGAAGTCTGGAGGGTGAAGCAGAAGAAGCAGAAGAAGGAGAAGGAGAAGGTGAAGTCTGGAGGGTGAATCAGAAGAAGCAGAAGAAGTAGAAGGAGAAGGTGAAATCTGGAGGGTGAATCAGAAGAAGTAGAAGAAGGAGAAGGAGAAGGTGAAGTCTGGAGGGTGAATCAGAAGAAGCAGAAGAAGGAGAAGGAGAAGATGAAGTCTGGAGGGTGAATCAGAAGAAGTAGAAGAAGGAGAAGGAGAAGGTGAGGTCTGGAGGGTGAATCAGAAGAAGCAGAAGAAGGAGAAGGTGAAGTCTGGAGGGTGAATCAGAAGAAGCAGAAGAAGGAGAAGGAGAAGGTGAAGTCTGGAGGGTGAAGCAGAAGAAGCAGAAGAAGGAGAAGGAGAAGGTGAAGTCTGGAGGGTGAATCAGAAGAAGCAGAAGAAGTAGAAGGAGAAGGTGAAATCTGGAGGGTGAATCAGAAGAAGTAGAAGAAGGAGAAGGAGTAGGTGAAGTCTGGAGGGTGAATCAGAAGAAGCAGAAGAAGGAGAAGGAGAAGGTGAAGTCAGGAGGGTGAATCAGAAGAAGCAGAAGAAGGAGAAGGAGAAGGTGAAGACTGGAGGGTGAATCAGAAGAAGTAGAAGAAGCAGAAGGAGAAGGTGAAGTCTGGAGGGTGAATCAGAAGAAGTAGAAGAAGGAGAAGGAGATGGTGAGGTCTGGAGGGTGAATCAGAAGAAGCAGAAGAAGGAGAAGGAGAAGGTGAAGTCTGGAGGGTGAATCAGAAGAAGCAGAAGAAGGAGAAGGAGAAGATGAAGACTGGAGGGTGAATCAGAAGAAGTAGAAGAAGGAGAAGGAGAAGATGAAGTCTGGAGGGTGAATCAGAAGAAGTAGAAGAAGGAGAAGGAGAAGGTGAGGTCTGGAGGGTGAATCAGAAGAAGTAGAAGAAGGAGAAGGAGAAGGTGAAGTCAGGAGGGTGAATCAGAAGAAGCAGAAGAAGGAGAAGGAGAAGGTGAAGTTGGGAGGGTGAATCAGAAGAAGCAGAAGAAGGAGAAGGAGAAGGTGAAGTCAAGGGGGTGAAGCAGAAGAAGTAGAAGAAGGAGAAGGAGAAGGTGAAGTCAGGAAGGTGAAGCAGAAGAAGCAGAAGAAGGAGAAGGAGAAGGTGAAGTCTGGCGGGCGCAGCAGAAGAAGCAGAAGAAGGAGAAGGAGAAGGTGAAGTCTGGAGGGTGAAGCAGAAGAAGCAGAAGAAGGAGAAGGAGAAGGTGAAGTCTGGAGGGTGAATCAGAAGAAGTAGAAGAAGGAGAAGGAGAATGTGAAGTCAGGAGGGTGAAGCAGAAGAAGCAGAAGAAGGAGAAGGAGAAGGTGAAGTCTGGAGGGTGAAGCAGAAGAAGGAGAAGAAGGAGAAGGAGAAGGTGAAGTCTGGAGGGTGAAGCAGAAGAAGTAGAAGAAGGAGAAGGAGAAGGTGAAGTCTGGAGGGTGAAGCAGAAGAAGCAGAAGAAGGAGAAGGAGAAGGTGAAGTCTGGAGGGTGAATCAGAAGGAGTAGAAGAAGGAGAAGGAGAAGGTGAAGTCAGGAGGGTGAAGCAGAAGAAGCAGAAGAAGGAGAAGGAGAAGGTGAAGTTTGGAGGGTGAAGCAGAAGAAGCAGAAGAAGGAGAAGGAGAAGGTGAAGTCTGGAGGGTTAATCAGAAGAAGCAGAAGAAGGAGAAGGAGAAGGTGAAGTCTGGAGGGTGAATCAGAAGAAGTAGAAGAAGGAGAAGGAGAAGGTGAAGTCTGGAGGGTGAATCAGAAGATGTAGAAGAAGGAGAAGGAGAAGGTGAAGTCTGGAGGGTGAATCAGAAGAAGCAGAAAAAGGAGAAGGAGAAGGTGAAGTCTGGAGGGTGAATCAGAAGAAGCAGAAGAAGGAGAAGGAGATGGTGCAGTCTGGAGGGTGAATCAGAAGAAGTAGAAGAAGGAGAAGGAGATGGTGAGGTCTGGAGGGTGAATCAGAAGAAGCAGAAGAAGGAGAAGGAGAAGGTGAAGTCTGAAGGGTGTATCAGAAGAAGCAGAAGAAGGAGAAGGAGAAGGTGAAGTCTGGAGGGTGAATCAGAAGAAGCAGAAAAAGGAGAAGGAGATGGTGCAGTCTGGAGGGTGAATCAGAAGAAGTAGAAGAAGGAGAAGGAGAAGGTGAAGTCTGGAGGGTGAATCAGAAGAAGTAGAAGAAGGAGAAGGAGAAGGTGAAGTCTGGAGGGTGAATCAGAAGAAGCAGAAGAAGGAGAAGGAGAAGGTGAAGTCTGGAGGGTGAATCAGAAGGAGTAGAAGAAGGAGAAGGAGAAGGTGAAGTCAGGAGGGTGAAGCAGAAGAAGCAGAAGAAGGAGAAGGAGAAGGAGAAGTCTGGAGGGTGAAGCAGAAGAAGCAGAAGAAGGAGAAGGAGAAGGTGAAGTCTGGAGGGTGAATCAGAAGAAGCAGAAGAAGGAGAAGGAGAAGGTGAAGTCTGGAGGGTGAATCAGAAGAAGTAGAAGAAGGAGAAGGAGAAGGTGAAGTCTGCAGGGTGAATCAGAAGAAGTAGAAGAAGGAGAAGGAGAAGGTGAAGTCTGGAGGGTGAATCAGAAGAAGCAGAAGAAGGAGAAGGAGAAGGTGAAGTCTGGAGGGTGAATCAGAAGAAGCAGAAGAAGGAGAAGGAGAAGATGAAGTCTGGAGGGTGAATCAGAAGAAGTAGAAGAAGGAGAAGGAGATGGTGAGGTCTGGAGGGTGAATCAGAAGAAGCAGAAGAAGGAGAAGGAGAAGGTGAAGTCTGAAGGGTGTATCAGAAGAAGCAGAAGAAGGAGAAGGAGAAGGTGAAGTCTGGAGGGTGAATCAGAAGAAGCAGAAAAAGGAGAAGGAGAAGGTGAAGTCTGGAGGGTGAATCAGAAGAAGCAGAAGAAGGAGAAGGAGATGGTGCAGTCTGGAGGGTGAATCAGAAGAAGGAGAAGAAGGAGAAGGAGAAGGTGAAGTCTGGAGGGTGAATCAGAAGAAGTAGAAGAAGGAGAAGGAGAAGGTGAAGTCTGGAGGGTGAATCAGAAGAAGCAGAAGAAGGAGAAGGAGAAGGTGAAGTCTGGAGGGTGAATCAGAAGAAGCAGAATAAGGAGAAGGAGAAGGTGAAGTCTGGAGGGTGAATCAGAAGAAGCAGAAGAAGGAGAAGGAGAAGGTGAAGTCTGGAGGGTGAAGCAGAAGAAGTAGAAGAAGGAGAAGGAGAAGGTGAAGTCTGGAGGGTGAATCAGAAGAAGTAGAAGAAGGAGAAGGAGAAGGTGAAGTCTGGAGGGTGAATCAGAAGAAGCAGAAGAAGGAGAAGGAGAAGGTATAGTCTGGAGGGTCAATCAGAAGAATCAGAAGAAGGAGAAGGAGAAGGTGAAGTCTGGAGGGCGAATCAGAAGAAGCAGAAGAAAGAGAAGGAGAAGGTGAAGTCTGGAGGGAGAAGCAGAAGAAGTAGAAGAAGGAGAAGGAGAAGGTGAAGTCTGGAGGGTGAATCAGAAGAAGTAGAAGAAGGAGAAGGAGAAGGTGAAGTTTGGAGGGTGAATCAGAAGAAGTAGAAGAAGGAGAAGAGAAGGTGAAGTCTGGAGGGTGAATCAGAAGAAGCAGAAGAAGGAGAAGGAGAAGGTGAAGTCTGGAGGGTGAATCAGAAGAAGTAGAAGAAGGAGAAGGAGAAGGTTTAGTCTGGAGGGTGAATCAGAAGAAGCAGAAGCAGGAGAAGGAGAAGGTGAAGTCTGGAGGGTGAATCAGAAGAAGTACAAGAAGGAGAAGGAGAAGGTGAAGTCTGGAGGGTGAATCAGAAGAAGCAGAAGAAGGAGAAGGAGAAGGTGAAGTCTGGAGGGTGAATCAGAAGAAGCAGAAGAAGGAGAAGGAGAAGGTGAAGTCTGGAGGGTGAATCAGAAGAAGCAGAAGAAGGAGAAGGAGAAGGTGAAGTCTGGAGGGTGAATCAGAAGAAGCAGAAGAAGGAGAAGGAGAACGTGAAGTCTGGAGGGTGAATCAGAAGAAGCAGAAGAAGTAGAAGGAGAAGGTGAAGTCTGGAGGGTGAATCAGAAGAAGTAGAACAAGGAGAAGGAGAAGGTGAAGTCAGGAGAGTGAATCAGAAGAAGTAGAAGAAGGAGAAGGAGAAGGTGAAGTCTGGAGGGTGAAGCAGAAGAAGTAGAAGAAGGAGAAGGAGAAGGTGAAGTCTGGAGGGTGAATCAGAAGAAGTAGAAGAAGGAGAAGGAGAAGGTGAAGTCTGGAGGGTGAATCAGAAGAAGCAGAAGAAGGAGAAGGAGAAGGTATAGTCTGGAGGGTCAATCAGAAGAATCAGAAAAAGGAGAAGGAGAAGGTGAAGTCTGGAGGGCGAATCAGAAGAAGCAGAAGAAAGAGAAGGAGAAGGTGAAGTCTGGAGGGTGAAGCAGAAGAAGCAGAAGAAGGAGAAGGAGAAGGTGAAGACTGGAGGGTGAATCAGAAGAAGTAGAAGAAGGAGAAGGAGAAGGTGAAGTCTGGAGGGTGAATCAGAAGAAGTAGAAGAAGGAGAAGGAGAAGGTGAAGTCTGGAGGGTGAATCAGAAGAATCAGAAGAAGGAGAAGGAGAAGGTGAAGTCTGGAGGGTGAATCAGAAGTAGCTGAAGAGGGAGAAGGAGAAGATGAAGTCTGGAGGGTGAATCAGAAGAAGTAGAAGAAGGAGAAGGAGAAGGTGAGGTCTGGAGGGTGAATCAGAAGAAGCAGAAGAAGGAGAAGGTGAAGTCTGGAGGGTGAATCAGAAGAAGCAGAAGAAGGAGAAGGAGAAGGTGAAGTCTGGAGGGTGAAGCAGAAGAAGCAGAAGAAGGAGAAGGAGAAGGTGAAGTCTGGAGGGTGAATCAGAAGAAGCAGAAGAAGTAGAAGGAGAAGGTGAAATCTGGAGGGTGAATCAGAAGAAGTAGAAGAAGGAGAAGGAGAAGGTGAAGTCTGGAGGGTGAATCAGAAGAAGCAGAAGAAGGAGAAGGAGAAGGTGAAGTCAGGAGGGTGAATCAGAAGAAGCAGAAGAAGGAGAAGGAGAAGGTGAAGACTGGAGGGTGAATCAGAAGAAGTAGAAGAAGCAGAAGGAGAAGGTGAAGTCTGGAGGGTGAATCAGAAGAAGTAGAAGAAGGAGAAGGAGATGGTGAGGTCTGGAGGGTGAATCAGAAGAAGCAGAAGAAGGAGAAGGAGAAGGTGAAGTCTGGAGGGTGAATCAGAAGAAGCAGAAGAAGGAGAAGGAGAAGATGAAGACTGGAGGGTGAATCAGAAGAAGTAGAAGAAGGAGAAGGAGAAGATGAAGTCTGGAGGGTGAATCAGAAGAAGTAGAAGAAGGAGAAGGAGAAGGTGAGGTCTGGAGGGTGAATCAGAAGAAGTAGAAGAAGGAGAAGGAGAAGGTGAAGTCAGGAGGGTGAATCAGAAGAAGCAGAAGAAGGAGAAGGAGAAGGTGAAGTTGGGAGGGTGAATCAGAAGAAGCAGAAGAAGGAGAAGGAGAAGGTGAAGTCAAGGGGGTGAAGCAGAAGAAGTAGAAGAAGGAGAAGGAGAAGGTGAAGTCAGGAAGGTGAAGCAGAAGAAGCAGAAGAAGGAGAAGGAGAAGGTGAAGTCTGGCGGGCGCAGCAGAAGAAGCAGAAGAAGGAGAAGGAGAAGGTGAAGTCTGGAGGGTGAAGCAGAAGAAGCAGAAGAAGGAGAAGGAGAAGGTGAAGTCTGGAGGGTGAATCAGAAGAAGTAGAAGAAGGAGAAGGAGAATGTGAAGTCAGGAGGGTGAAGCAGAAGAAGCAGAAGAAGGAGAAGGAGAAGGTGAAGTCTGGAGGGTGAAGCAGAAGAAGGAGAAGAAGGAGAAGGAGAAGGTGAAGTCTGGAGGGTGAAGCAGAAGAAGTAGAAGAAGGAGAAGGAGAAGGTGAAGTCTGGAGGGTGAAGCAGAAGAAGCAGAAGAAGGAGAAGGAGAAGGTGAAGTCTGGAGGGTGAATCAGAAGGAGTAGAAGAAGGAGAAGGAGAAGGTGAAGTCAGGAGGGTGAAGCAGAAGAAGCAGAAGAAGGAGAAGGAGAAGGTGAAGTTTGGAGGGTGAAGCAGAAGAAGCAGAAGAAGGAGAAGGAGAAGGTGAAGTCTGGAGGGTTAATCAGAAGAAGCAGAAGAAGGAGAAGGAGAAGGTGAAGTCTGGAGGGTGAATCAGAAGAAGTAGAAGAAGGAGAAGGAGAAGGTGAAGTCTGGAGGGTGAATCAGAAGAAGTAGAAGAAGGAGAAGGAGAAGGTGAAGTCTGGAGGGTGAATCAGAAGAAGCAGAAAAAGGAGAAGGAGAAGGTGAAGTCTGGAGGGTGAATCAGAAGAAGCAGAAGAAGGAGAAGGAGATGGTGCAGTCTGGAGGGTGAATCAGAAGAAGTAGAAGAAGGAGAAGGAGATGGTGAGGTCTGGAGGGTGAATCAGAAGAAGCAGAAGAAGGAGAAGGAGAAGGTGAAGTCTGAAGGGTGTATCAGAAGAAGCAGAAGAAGGAGAAGGAGAAGGTGAAGTCTGGAGGGTGAATCAGAAGAAGCAGAAAAAGGAGAAGGAGATGGTGCAGTCTGGAGGGTGAATCAGAAGAAGTAGAAGAAGGAGAAGGAGAAGGTGAAGTCTGGAGGGTGAATCAGAAGAAGTAGAAGAAGGAGAAGGAGAAGGTGAAGTCTGGAGGGTGAATCAGAAGAAGCAGAAGAAGGAGAAGGAGAAGGTGAAGTCTGGAGGGTGAATCAGAAGGAGTAGAAGAAGGAGAAGGAGAAGGTGAAGTCAGGAGGGTGAAGCAGAAGAAGCAGAAGAAGGAGAAGGAGAAGGAGAAGTCTGGAGGGTGAAGCAGAAGAAGCAGAAGAAGGAGAAGGAGAAGGTGAAGTCTGGAGGGTGAATCAGAAGAAGCAGAAGAAGGAGAAGGAGAAGGTGAAGTCTGGAGGGTGAATCAGAAGAAGTAGAAGAAGGAGAAGGAGAAGGTGAAGTCTGGAGGGTGAATCAGAAGAAGTAGAAGAAGGAGAAGGAGAAGGTGAAGTCTGGAGGGTGAATCAGAAGAAGCAGAAGAAGGAGAAGGAGAAGGTGAAGTCTGGAGGGTGAATCAGAAGAAGCAGAAGAAGGAGAAGGAGAAGATGAAGTCTGGAGGGTGAATCAGAAGAAGTAGAAGAAGGAGAAGGAGATGGTGAGGTCTGGAGGGTGAATCAGAAGAAGCAGAAGAAGGAGAAGGAGAAGGTGAAGTCTGAAGGGTGTATCAGAAGAAGCAGAAGAAGGAGAAGGAGAAGGTGAAGTCTGGAGGGTGAATCAGAAGAAGCAGAAAAAGGAGAAGGAGAAGGTGAAGTCTGGAGGGTGAATCAGAAGAAGCAGAAGAAGGAGAAGGAGATGGTGCAGTCTGGAGGGTGAATCAGAAGAAGGAGAAGAAGGAGAAGGAGAAGGTGAAGTCTGGAGGGTGAATCAGAAGAAGTAGAAGAAGGAGAAGGAGAAGGTGAAGTCTGGAGGGTGAATCAGAAGAAGCAGAAGAAGGAGAAGGAGAAGGTGAAGTCTGGAGGGTGAATCAGAAGAAGCAGAATAAGGAGAAGGAGAAGGTGAAGTCTGGAGGGTGAATCAGAAGAAGCAGAAGAAGGAGAAGGAGAAGGTGAAGTCTGGAGGGTGAATCAGAAGAAGTAGAAGAAGGAGAAGGAGAAGGTGAAGTCTGGAGGGTGAAGCAGAAGAAGTAGAAGAAGGAGAAGAAGAAGGTGAAGTCAGGAGGGTGAATCAGAAGAAGTAGAAGAAGGAGAAGGAGAAGGTGAAGTCAGGAGGGTGAATCAGAAGAAGCAGAAGAAGGAGAAGGAGAAGGTGAAGTCTGGAGGGTGAATCAGAAGAAGCAGAAGAAGGAGAAGGAGAAGGTGAAGTCTGGAGGGTGAATCAGAAGAAGCAGAAGAAAGAGAAGGAGAAGGTGAGGTCTGGAGGGTGAAGCAGAAGAAGCAGAAGAAGGAGAAGGAGAAGGTGAAGACTGGAGGGTGAATCAGAAGAAGTAGAAGAAGGAGAAGGAGAAACTGAAGTCTGGAGGGTGAATCAGAAGATGTAGAAGAAGGAGAAGTAGAAGGTGAAGTCTGGAGGGTGAATCAGAAGAAGCAGAAGAAGGAGAAGGAGAAGGTGAAGTCTGGAGGGTGAATCAGAAGAAGCAGAAGAAGGAGAAGGAGAAGATGAAGTCTGGAGGGTGAATCAGAAGAAGTAGAAGAAGGAGAAGGAGAAGGTGAGGTCTGGGGGGTGAATCAGAAGAAGCAGAAGAAGGAGAAGGAGAAGGTGAAGTCAGGGGGGGTGAATCAGAAGAATCAGAAGAAGGAGAAGGAGAAGGTGAAGTCTGGAGGGCGAATCAGAAGAAGCAGAAGAAAGAGAAGGAGAAGGTGAAGTCTGGAGGGTGAAGCAGAAGAAGCAGAAGAAGGAGAAGGAGAAGGTGAAGACTGGAGGGTGAATCAGAAGAAGTAGAAGAAGGAGAAGGAGAAGGTGAAGTCTGGAGGGTGAATCAGAAGATGTAGAAGAAGGAGAAGGAGAAGGTGAAGTCTGGAGGGTGAATCAGAAGAATCAGAAGAAGGAGAAGGAGAAGGTGAAGTCTGGAGGGTGAATCAGAAGAAGCAGAAGAAAGAGAAGGAGAAGGTGAAGTCTGGAGGGTGAAGCAGAAGAAGCAGAAGAAGGAGAAGGAGAAGGTGAAGACTGGAGGGTGAATCAGAAGAAGTAGAAGAAGGAGAAGGAGAAACTGAAGTCTGGAGGGTGAATCAGAAGATGTAGAAGAAGGAGAAGTAGAAGGTGAAGTCTGGAGGGTGAATCAGAAGAAGCAGAAGAAGGAGAAGGAGAAGGTGAAGTCTGGAGGGTGAATCAGAAGAAGCAGAAGAAGGAGAAGGAGAAGATGAAGTCTGGAGGGTGAATCAGAAGAAGTAGAAGAAGGAGAAGGAGAAGGTGAGGTCTGGGGGGTGAATCAGAAGAAGCAGAAGAAGGAGAAGGAGAAGGTGAAGTCAGGGGGGTGAATCAGAAGAATCAGAAGAAGGAGAAGGAGAAGGTGAAGTCTGGAGGGCGAATCAGAAGAAGCAGAAGAAAGAGAAGGAGAAGGTGAAGTCTGGAGGGTGAAGCAGAAGAAGCAGAAGAAGGAGAAGGAGAAGGTGAAGACTGGAGGGTGAATCAGAAGAAGTAGAAGAAGGAGAAGGAGAAGGTGAAGTCTGGAGGGTGAATCAGAAGATGTAGAAGAAGGAGAAGGAGAAGGTGAAGTCTGGAGGGTGAATCAGAAGAATCAGAAGAAGGAGAAGGAGAAGGTGAAGTCTGGAGGGTGAATCAGAAGAAGCTGAAGAAGGAGAAGGAGAAGATGAAGTCTGGAGGGTGAATCAGAAGAAGTAGAAGAAGGAGAAGGAGAAGGTGGGGTCTGGAGGGTGAATCAGAAGAAGCAGAAGAAGGAGAAGGTGAAGTCTGGAGGGTGAATCAGAAGAAGCAGAAGAAGGAGAAGGAGAAGGTGAAGTCTGGAGGGTGAAGCAGAAGAAGCAGAAGAAGGAGAAGGAGAAGGTGAAGTCTGGAGGGTGAATCAGAAGAAGCAGAAGAAGTAGAAGGAGAAGAGAAGGTGAAGTCTGGAGGGTGAATCAGAAGAAGCAGAAGAAGGAGAAGGAGAAGGTGAAGTCTGGAGGGTGAATCAGAAGAAGCAGAATAAGGAGAAGGAGAAGGTGAAGTCTGGAGGGTGAAGCAGAAGAAACAGAAGAAGGAGAAGGAGTAGGTGAATACTGGAGGGTGAATCAGAAGAAGTAGAAGAAGGAGAAGGAGAAGGTGAAGTCTGGAGGGTGAATCAGACGAAGTAGAAGAAGGAGAAGGAGAAGGTGAAGTCTGGAGGGTGAATCAGAAGAAGCAGAAGAAGGAGAAGGAGAAGGTGAAGTCAGGAGGGTGAATCAGAAGAAGCAGAAGAAGGAGAAGGAGAAGGTGAAGACTGGAGGGTGAATCAGAAGAAGTAGAAGAAGCAGAAGGAGAAGGTGAAGTCTGGAGGGTGAATCAGAAGAAGTAGAAGAAGGAGAAGGAGATGGTGAGGTCTGGAGGGTGAATCAGAAGAAGCAGAAGAAGGAGAAGGAGAAGGTGAAGTCTGGAGGGTGAATCAGAAGAAGCAGAAGAAGGAGAAGGAGAAGGTGAAGACTGGAGGGTGAATCAGAAGAAGTAGAAGAAGGAGAAGGAGAAGATGAAGTCTGGAGGGTGAATCAGAAGAAGTAGAAGAAGGAGAAGGAGAAGGTGAGGTCTGGAGGGTGAATCAGAAGAAGTAGAAGAAGGAGAAGGAGAAGGTGAAGTCAGGAGGGTGAATCAGAAGAAGCAGAAGAAGGAGAAGGAGAAGGTGAAGTTGGGAGGGTGAATCAGAAGAAGCAGAAGAAGGAGAAGGAGAAGGTGAAGTCAAGGGGGTGAAGCAGAAGAAGTAGAAGAAGGAGAAGGAGAAGGTGAAGTCTGGAGGGTGAATCAGAAGGAGTAGAAGAAGGAGAAGGAGAAGGTGAAGTCAGGAGGGTGAAGCAGAAGAAGCAGAAGAAGGAGAAGGAGAAGGTGAAGTCTGGAGGTTGAAGCAGAAGAAGCAGAAGAAGGAGAAGGAGAAGGTGAAGTCTGGAGGGTTAATCAGAAGAAGCAGAAGAAGGAGAAGGAGAAGGTGAAGTCTGGAGGGTGAATCAGAAGAAGTAGAAGAAGGAGAAGGAGAAGGTGAAGTCTGGAGGGTGAATCAGAAGAAAGAGAAGAAGGAGAAGGAGAAGGTGAAGTCTGGAGGGTGAATGAGAAGAAGTAGAAGAAGGAGAAGGAGAAGGTGTAGTCTGGAGGGTGAATCAGAAGAAGTAGACGAAGGAGAAGGAGAAGGTGAAGTCTGGAGGGTGAATCAGAAGAAGCAGAAGAAGGAGAAGGAGAAGATGAAGTCTGGAGGGTGAATCAGAAGAAGTAGAATAAGGAGAAGGAGAAGGTGAAGTCTGGAGGGTGAATCAGAAGAAGCAGAAGAAAGAGAAGGAGAAGGTGAAGTCTGGAGGGTGAATCAGAAGAAGTAGAAGAAGGAGAAGGAGAAGGTGAAGTCTGGAGGGTGAATCAGAAGAAGCAGAAGAAGGAGAAGGAGAAGGTGACGTCTGGAGGGTGAATCAGAAGAAGCAGAAGAAGGAGAAGGAAAAGGTGAAGTCTGGAGGGTGAATCAGAAGAAGCAGAAGAAGGAGAAGGAGAAGGTGAAGTCTGGAGGGTGAATCAGAAGAAGCAGAATAAGGAGAAGGAGAAGGTGAAGTCTGGAGGGTGAATCAGAAGAAGCAGAAGAAGGAGAAGGAGAAGGTGAAGTCTGGAGGGTGAATCAGAAGAAGTAGAAGAAGGAGAAGGAGAAGGTGAAGTCTGGAGGGTGAAGCAGAAGAAGTAGATGAAGGAGAAGGAGAAGGTGAAGTCAGGAGGGTGAATCAGAAGAAGCAGAAGAAGGAGAAGGAGAAGGTGAAGTCTGGAGGGTGAATCAGAAGAATCAGAAGAAGGAGAAGGAGAAGATGAAGTCTGGAGGGTGAATCAGAAGAAGCAGAAGAAAGAGAAGGAGAAGGTGAAGTCTGGAGGGTGAAGCAGAAGAAACAGAAGAAGGAGAAGGAGTAGGTGAATACTGGAGGGTGAATCAGAAGAAGTAGAAGAAGGAGAAGGAGAAGGTGAAGTCTGGAGGGTGAATCAGACGAAGTAGAAGAAGGAGAAGGAGAAGGTGAAGTCTGGAGGGTGAATCAGAAGAAGCAGAAGAAGGAGAAGGAGAAGGTGAAGTCAGGAGGGTGAAGCAGAAGAAGCAGAAGAAGGAGAAGGAGAAGGAGAAGTCTGGAGGGTGAAGCAGAAGAAGCAGAAGAAGGAGAAGGAGAAGGTGAAGTCTGGAGGGTGAATCAGAAGAAGTAGAAGAAGGAGAAGGAGAAGGTGAAGTCTGGAGGGTGAATCAGAAGAAGCAGAAGAAGGAGAAGGAGAAGGTGAAGTCTGGAGGGTGAATCAGAAGAAGCAGAAGAAGGAGAAGGAGAAGGTGAAGTCTGGAGGGTGAATCAGAAGAAGCAGAAGAAGGAGAAGGAGAAGATGAAGTCTGGAGGGTGAATCAGAAGAAGTAGAAGAAGGAGAAGGAGATGGTGAGGTCTGGAGGGTGAATCAGAAGAAGCAGAAGAAGGAGAAGGAGAAGGTGAAGTCTGAAGGGTGTATCAGAAGAAGCAGAAGAAGGAGAAGGAGAAGGTGAAGTCTGGAGGGTGAATCAGAAGAAGCAGAAAAAGGAGAAGGAGAAGGTGAAGTCTGGAGGGTGAATCAGAAGAAGCAGAAGAAGGAGAAGGAGATGGTGCAGTCTGGAGGGTGAATCAGAAGAAGGAGAAGAAGGAGAAGGAGAAGGTGAAGTCTGGAGGGTGAATCAGAAGAAGTAGAAGAAGGAGAAGGAGAAGGTGAAGTCTGGAGGGTGAATCAGAAGAAGCAGAAGAAGGAGAAGGAGAAGGTGAAGTCTGGAGGGTGAATCAGAAGAAGCAGAATAAGGAGAAGGAGAAGGTGAAGTCTGGAGGGTGAAGCAGAAGAAACAGAAGAAGGAGAAGGAGTAGGTGAATACTGGAGGGTGAATCAGAAGAAGTAGAAGAAGGAGAAGGAGAAGGTGAAGTCTGGAGGGTGAATCAGACGAAGTAGATAAAGGAGAAGGAGAAGGTGAAGTCTGGAGGGTGAATCAGAAGAAGCAGAAGAAGGAGAAGGAGAAGGTGAAGTCAGGAGGGTGAAGCAGAAGAAGCAGAAGAAGGAGAAGGAGAAGGAGAAGTCTGGAGGGTGAAGCAGAAGAAGCAGAAGAAGGAGAAGGAGAAGGTGAAGTCTGGAGGGTGAATCAGAAGAAGTAGAAGAAGGAGAAGGAGAAGGTGAAGTCTGGAGGGTGAATCAGAAGAAGTAGAAGAAGGAGAAGGAGAAGGTGAAGTCTGGAGGGTGAATCAGAAGAAGCAGAAGAAGGAGAAGGAGAAGGTGAAGTCTGGAGGGTGAATCAGAAGAAGCAGAAGAAGGAGAAGGAGAAGATGAAGTCTGGAGGGTGAATCAGAAGAAGTAGAAGAAGGAGAAGGAGATGGTGAGGTCTGGAGGGTGAATCAGAAGAAGCAGAAGAAGGAGAAGGAGAAGGTGAAGTCTGAAGGGTGTATCAGAAGAAGCAGAAGAAGGAGAAGGAGAAGGTGAAGTCTGGAGGGTGAATCAGAAGAAGCAGAAAAAGGAGAAGGAGAAGGTGAAGTCTGGAGGGTGAATCAGAAGAAGCAGAAGAAGGAGAAGGAGATGGTGCAGTCTGGAGGGTGAATCAGAAGAAGGAGAAGAAGGAGAAGGAGAAGGTGAAGTCTGGAGGGTGAATCAGAAGAAGTAGAAGAAGGAGAAGGAGAAGGTGAAGTCTGGAGGGTGAATCAGAAGAAGCAGAAGAAGGAGAAGGAGAAGGTGAAGTCTGGAGGGTGAATCAGAAGAAGCAGAATAAGGAGAAGGAGAAGGTGAAGTCTGGAGGGTGAATCAGAAGAAGCAGAAGAAGGAGAAGGAGAAGGTGATGTCTGGAGGGTGAATCAGAAGAAGTAGAAGAAGGAGAAGGAGAAGGTGAAGTCTGGAGGGTGAAGCAGAAGAAGTAGAAGAAGGAGAAGAAGAAGGTGAAGTCAGGAGGGTGAATCAGAAGAAGTAGAAGAAGGAGAAGGAGAAGGTGAAGTCAGGAGGGTGAATCAGAAGAAGCAGAAGAAGGAGAAGGAGAAGGTGAAGTCTGGAGGGTGAATCAGAAGAAGCAGAAGAAGGAGAAGGAGAAGGTGAAGTCTGGAGGGTGAATCAGAAGAAGCAGAAGAAAGAGAAGGAGAAGGTGAAGTCTGGAGGGTGAAGCAGAAGAAGCAGAAGAAGGAGAAGGAGAAGGTGAAGACTGGAGGGTGAATCAGAAGAAGTAGAAGAAGGAGAAGGAGAAACTGAAGTCTGGAGGGTGAATCAGAAGAAGTAGAAGAAGGAGAAGTAGAAGGTGAAGTCTGGAGGGTGAATCAGAAGAAGCAGAAGAAGGAGAAGGAGAAGGTGAAGTCTGGAGGGTGAATCAGAAGAAGCAGAAGAAGGAGAAGGAGAAGGTGAGGTCTGGGGGGTGAATCAGAAGAAGCAGAAGAAGGAGAAGGAGAAGGTGAAGTCAGGGGGGTGAAGCAGAAGAAGTAGAAGGAGAAGGAGAAGGTGAAGTCTGGAGGGTGAAGCAGAAGAAGCAGAAGAAGGAGAAGGAGAAGGTGAAGTCTGGAGGGTGAATCAGAAGAAGTAGAAGAAGGAGAAGGAGAAGGTGAAGTCAGGAGGGTGAAGCAGAAGAAGCAGAAGAAGGAGAAGGTGAAGTCTGGAGGGTGAAGCAGAAGAAGCAGAAGAAGGAGAAGGAGAAGGTGAAGTCTGGAGGGTGAATCAGAAGAAGCAGAAGAAGGAGAAGGAGAAGGTGAAGTCAGGGGGGTGAAGCAGAAGAAGTAGAAGAAGGAGAAGGAGAAGGTGAAGTATGGAGGGTGAAGCAGAAGAAGCAGAAGAAGGAGAAGGAGAAGGTGAAGTCTGGAGGGTGAATCAGAAGAAGTAGAAGAAGGAGAAGGAGAAGGTGAAGTCAGGAGGATGAAGCAGAAGAAGGAGAAGGAGAAGGTGAAGTCAGGGGGGTGAAGCAGAAGAAGTAGAAGATGGAGAAGGAGAAGGTGAAGTCAGGAGGGTGAATCAGAAGAAGTAGAAGAAGGAGAAGGAGAAGGTGAAGTCAGGAGGGTGAATCAGAAGAAGCAGAAGAAGGAGAAGGTGAAGTCTGGAGGGTGAATCAGAAGAATCAGAAGAAGGAGAAGGAGAAGGTGAAGTCTGGAGGGTGAGTCAGAAGAAGCAGAAGAAAGAGAAGGAGAAGGTGAAGTCTGGAGGGTGAAGCAGAAGAAGCAGAAGAAGGGGAAGGAGAAGGTGAAGACTGGAGGGTGAATCAGAAGAAGTAGAAGAAGGAGAAGGAGAAACTGAAGTCTGGAGGGTGAATCAGAAGAAGTAGAAGAAGGAGAAGGAGAAGGTGAAGTCTGGAGGGTGAATCAGAAGAAGCAGAAGAAGGAGAAGGAGAAGGTGAAGTCTGGAGGGTGAATCAGAAGAAGCAGAAGAAGGAGAAGGAGAAGATGAAGTCTGGAGGGTGAATCAGAAGAAGTAGAAGAAGGAGAAGGAGAAGGTGAGGTCTGGGGGGTGAATCAGAAGAAGCAGAAGAAGGAGAAGGAGAAGGTGAAGTCTGGAGGATGAATCAGAAGAAGCAGAAGAAGGAGAAGGAGAAGGTGAAGTCTGGAGGGTGAATCAGAAGAAGCAGAAGAAGGAGAAGGAGAAGTTGAAGTCAGGAGGGTGAATCAGAAGAAGCAGAAGAAGGAGAAGGAGAAGGTGAGGTCTGGGGGGTGAATCAGAAGAAGCAGAAGAAGGAGAAGGAGAAGGTGAAGTCTGGAGGATGAATCAGAAGAAGCAGAAGAAGGAGAAGGAGAAGGTGAAGTCTGGAGGGTGAATCAGAAGAAGCAGAAGAAGGAGAAGGAGAAGTTGAAGTCAGGAGGGTGAATCAGAAGAAGCAGAAGAAGGAGAAGGAGAAGGTGAAGTTAGGAGGGTGAATCAGAAGAAGCAGAAGAAGGAGAAGGAGAAGGTGAAGTCAGGGGGGTGAAGCAGAAGAAGTAGAAGAAGGAGAAGGAGAAGGTGAAGTCTGGAGGGTGAAGCAGAAGAAGCAGAAGAAGGAGAAGGAGAAGGTGATGTCTGGAGGGTGAATCAGAAGAAGTAGAAGAAGGAGAAGGAGATGGTGAAGTCAGGAGGGTGAAGCAGAAGAAGCAGAAGAAGGAGAAGGAGAAGGTGAGGTCTGGAGGGTGAAGCAGAAGAAGCAGAAGAAGGAGAGTGAGAAGGTGAAGTCTGGAGGGCGAAGCAGAAGAAGCAGAAGAAGGAGATGGAGAAGGTGAAGTCTGGAGGGTGAATCAGAAAAAGTAGAAGAAGGAGAAGGAGAAGGTGAAGTCTGGAGGGTGAATCAGAAGAAGTAGAAGAAGCAGAAGGAGAAGGTGAAGTCTGGACGGTGAATCAGAAGAAGCAGAAGAAGGAGAAGGAGAAGGTGAAGTCTGGAGGGTGAATCAGAAGAAGCAGAATAAGGAGAAGGAGAAGGTGATGTCTGGAGGGTGAATCAGAAGAAGCAGAAGAAGGAGAAGGAGAAGGTGAAGTCTGGAGGGTGAATCAGAAGAAGTAGAAGAAGGAGAAGGAGAAGGTGAAGTCTGGAGGGTGAAGCAGAAGAAGTAGAAGAAGGAGAAGAAGAAGGTGAAGTCAGGAGGGTGAATCAGAAGAAGTAGAAGAAGGAGAAGGAGAAGGTGAAGTCAGGAGGGTGAATCAGAAGAAGCAGAAGAAGGAGAAGGAGAAGGTGAAGTCTGGAGGGTGATTCAGAAGAAGCAGAAGAAGGAGAAGGAGAAGGTGAAGTCTGGAGGGTGAATCAGAAGAAGCAGAAGAAAGAGAAGGAGAAGGTGAAGTCTGGAGGGTGAAGCAGAAGAAGCAGAAGAAGGAGAAGGAGAAGGTGAAGACTGGAGGGTGAATCAGAAGAAGTAGAAGAAGGAGAAGGAGAAACTGAAGTCTGGAGGGTGAATCAGAAGAAGTAGAAGAAGGAGAAGGAGAAGGTGAAGTCTGGAGGGTGAATCAGAAGAAGCAGAAGAAGGAGAAGGAGAAGGTGAAGTCTGGAGGGTGAATCAGAAGAAGCAGAAGAAGGAGAAGGAGAAGGTGAGGTCTGGGGGGTGAATCAGAAGAAGCAGAAGAAGGAGAAGGAGAAGGTGAAGTCAGGGGGGTGAAGCAGAAGAAGTAGAAGGAGAAGGAGAAGGTGAAGTCTGGAGGGTGAAGCAGAAGAAGCAGAAGAAGGAGAAGGAGAAGGTGAAGTCTGGAGGGTGTATCAGAAGAAGTAGAAGAAGGAGAAGGAGAAGGTGAAGTCAGGAGGGTGAAGCAGAAGAAGCAGAAGAAGGAGAAGGTGAAGTCTGGAGGGTGAAGCAGAAGAAGCAGAAGAAGGAGAAGGAGAAGGTGAAGTCTGGAGGGTGAATCAGAAGAAGCAGGAGAAGGAGAAGGAGAAGGTGAAGTCAGGGGGGTGAAGCAGAAGAAGTAGAAGAAGGAGAAGGAGAAGGTGAAGTATGGAGGGTGAAGCAGAAGAAGCAGAAGAAGGAGAAGGAGAAGGTGAAGTCTGGAGGGTGAATCAGAAAAAGTAGAAGAAGGAGAAGGAGAAGGTGAAGTCTGGAGGGTGAATCAGAAGAAGTAGAAGAAGGAGAAGGAGAAGGTGAAGTCTGGAGGGTGAATCAGAAGAAGCAGAAGAAGGAGAAGGAGAAGGTGAAGTCTGGAGGGTGAATCAGAAGAAGCAGAATAAGGAGAAGCAGAAGGTGAAGTCTGGAGGGTGAATCAGAAGAAGCAGAAGAAGGAGAAGGAGAAGGTGAAGTCTGGAGGGTGAATCAGAAAAAGTAGAAGAAGGAGAAGGAGAAGGTGAAGTCTGGAGGGTGAAGCAGAAGAAGTAGAAGAAGGAGAAGAAGAAGGTGAAGTCAGGAGGGTGAATCAGAAGAAGTAGAAGAAGGAGAAGGAGAAGGTGAAGTCAGGAGGGTGAATCAGAAGAAGCAGAAGAAGGAGAAGGAGAAGGTGAAGTCTGGAGGGTGATTCAGAAGAAGCAGAAGAAGGAGAAGGAGAAGGTGAAGTCTGGAGGGTGAATCAGAAGAAGCAGAAGAAAGAGAAGGAGAAGGTGAAGTCTGGAGGGTGAAGCAGAAGAAGCAGAAGAAGGAGAAGGAGAAGGTGAAGACTGGAGGGTGAATCAGAAGAAGTAGAAGAAGGAGAAGGAGAAACTGAAGTCTGGAGGGTGAATCAGAAGAAGTAGAAGAAGGAGAAGGAGAAGGTGAAGTCTGGAGGGTGAATCAGAAGAAGCAGAAGAAGGAGAAGGAGAAGGTGAAGTCTGGAGGGTGAATCAGAAGAAGCAGAAGAAGGAGAAGGAGAAGGTGAGGTCTGGGGGGTGAATCAGAAGAAGCAGAAGAAGGAGAAGGAGAAGGTGAAGTCAGGGGGGTGAAGCAGAAGAAGTAGAAGGAAAAGGAGAAGGTGAAGTCTGGAGGGTGAAGCAGAAGAAGCAGAAGAAGGAGAAGGAGAAGGTGAAGTCTGGAGGGTGTATCAGAAGAAGTAGAAGAAGGAGAAGGAGAAGGTGAAGTCAGGAGGGTGAAGCAGAAGAAGCAGAAGAAGGAGAAGGTGAATTCTGGAGGGTGAAGCAGAAGAAGCAGAAGAAGGAGAAGGAGAAGGTGAAGTCTGGAGGGTGAATCAGAAGAAGCAGAAGAAGGAGAAGGAGAAGGTGAAGTCAGGGGGGTGAAGCAGAAGAAGTAGAAGAAGGAGAAGGAGAAGGTGAAGTATGGAGGGTGAAGCAGAAGAAGCAGAAGAAGGAGAAGGAGAAGGTGAAGTCTGGAGGGTGAATCAGAAGAAATAGAAGAAGGAGAAGGAGAAGGTGAAGTCAGGAGTATGAAGCAGAAGAAGCAGAAGAAGGAGAAGGAGAAGGTGAAGTCATGGGGGTGAAGCAGAAGAAGTAGAAGAAGGAGAAGGAGAAGGTGAAGTCAGGAGGGTGAATCAGAAGAAGTAGAAGAAGGAGAAGGAGAAGGTGAAGTCAGGAGGGTGAATCAGAAGAAGCAGAAGAAGGAGAAGGAGAAGGTGAAGTCTGGAGGGTGAATCAGAAGAATCAGAAGAAGGAGAAGGAGAAGGTGAAGTCTGGAGGGTGAGTCAGAAGAAGCAGAAGAAAGAGAAGGAGAAGTTGAAGTCTGGAGGGTGAAGCAGAAGAAGCAGAAGAAGGAGAAGGAGAAGGTGAAGACTGGAGGGTGAATCAGAAGAAGTAGAAGAAGGAGAAGGAGAAACTGAAGTCTGGAGGGTGAATCAGAAGAAGTAGAAGAAGGAGAAGGAGAAGGTGAAGTCTGGAGGGTGAATCAGAAGAAGCAGAAGAAGGAGAAGGAGAAGGTGAAGTCTGGAGGGTGAATCAGAAGAAGCAGAAGAAGGAGAAGGAGAAGATGAAGTCTGGAGGGTGAATCAGAAGAAGTAGAAGAAGGAGAAGGAGAAGGTGAGGTCTGGGGGGTGAATCAGAAGAAGCAGAAGAAGGAGAAGGAGAAGGTGAAGTCTGGAGGGTGAATCAGAAGAAGCAGAAGAAGGAGAAGAAGAAGGTGAAGTCTGGAGGGTGAATCAGAAGAAGCAGAAGAAGGAGAAGGAGAAGGTGAAGTCAGGAGGGTGAATCAGAAGAAGCAGAAGAAGGAGAAGGAGAAGGTGAAGTTAGGAGGGTGAATCAGAAGAAGCAGAAGAAGGAGAAGGAGAAGGTGAAGTCAGGGGGGTGAAGCAGAAGAAGTAGAAGAAGGAGAAGGAGAAGGTGAAGTCTGGAGGGTGAAGCAGAAGAAGCAGAAGAAAGAGAAGGAGAAGGTGATGTCTGGAGGGTGAATCAGAAGAAGTAGAAGAAGGAGAAGGAGATGCTGAAGTCAGGAGGGTGAAGCAGAAGAAGCAGAAGAAGGAGAAGGAGAAGGTGAAGTCTGGAGGGTGAAGCAGAAGAAGCAGAAGAAGGAGAGTGAGAAGGTGAAGTCTGGAGGGCGAAGCAGAAGAAGCAGAAGAAGGAGATGGAGAAGGTGAAGTCTGGAGGGTGAATCAGAAAAAGTAGAAGAAGGAGAAGGAGAAGGTGAAGTCTGGAGGGTGAATCAGAAGAAGTGGAAGAAGGAGAAGGAGAAGGTGAAGTCTGGAGGGTGAATCAGAAGAAGCAGAAGAAGGAGAAGGAGAAGGTGAAGTCTGGAGGGTGAATCAGAAGAAGCAGAATAAGGAGAAGGAGAAGGTGAAGTCTGGAGGGTGAATCAGAAGAAGCAGAAGAAGGAGAAGGAGAAGGTGAAGTCTGGAGGGTGAAGCAGAAGAAGTAGAAGAAGGAGAAGAAGAAGGTGAAGTCAGGAGGGTGAATCAGAAGAAGTAGAAGAAGAAGAAGGAGAAGGTGAAGTCAGGAGGGTGAATCAGAAGAAGCAGAAGAAGGAGAAGGAGAAGGTGAAGTCTGGAGGGTGAATCAGAAGAAGCAGAAGAAGGAGAAGGAGAAGGTGAAGTCTGGAGGGTGAATCAGAAGAAGCAGAAGAAAGAGAAGGAGAAGTTGAAGTCTGGAGGGTGAAGCAGAAGAAGCAGAAGAAGGAGAAGGAGAAGGTGAAGACTGGAGGGTGAATCAGAAGAAGTTGAAGAAGGAGAAGGAGAAACTGAAGTCTGGAGGGCGAATCAGAAGAAGTAGAAGAAGGAGAAGGAGAAGGTGAAGTCTGGAGGGTGAATCAGAAGAAGCAGAAGAAGGAGAAGGAGAAGGTGAAGTCTGGAGGGTGAATCAGAAGAAGCAGAAGAAGGAGAAGGAGAAGATGAAGTCTGGAGGGTGAATCAGAAGAAGTAGAAGAAGGAGAAGGAGAAGGTGAGGTCTGGGGGGTGAATCAGAAGAAGCAGAAGAAGGAGAAGGAGAAGGTGAAGTCAGGGGGGTGAAGCAGAAGAAGTAGAAGGAGAAGGAGAAGGTGAAGTCTGGAGGGTGAAGCAGAAGAAGCAGAAGAAGGAGAAGGAGAAGGTGAAGTCTGGAGGGTGAATCAGAAGAAGTAGAAGAAGGAGAAGGAGAAGGTGAAGTCAGGAGGGTGAAGCAGAAGAAGCAGAAGAAGGAGAAGGAGAAGGTGAAGTCTGGAGGGTGAAGCAGAAGAAGCAGAAGAAGGAGAAGGAGAAGGTGAAGTCTGGAGGGTGAATCAGAAGAAGCAGAAGAAGGAGAAGGAGAAGGTGAAGTCAGGAGGGTGAATCAGAAGAAGCAGAAGGAGGAGAAGGAGAAGGTGAAGTTAGGAGGGTGAATCAGAAGAAGCAGAAGAAGGAGAAGGAGAAGGTGAAGTCAGGGGGGTGAAGCAGAAGAAGTAGAAGAAGGAGAAGGAGAAGGTGAAGTATGGAGGGTGAAGCAGAAGAAGCAGAAGAAGGAGAAGGAGAAGGTGAAGTCTGGAGGGTGAATCAGAAGAAGTAGAAGAAGGAGAAGGAGTAGGTGAAGTCAGGAGGGTGAAGCAGAAGAAGCAGAAGAAGGAGAAGGAGAAGGTGAAGTCAGGGGGGTGAAGCAGAAGAAGTAGAAGAAGGAGAAGGAGAAGGTGAAGTCAGGAGGGTGAATCAGAAGAAGTAGAAGAAGGAGAAGGAGAAGGTGAAGTCAGGAGGGTGAAACAGAAGAAGCAGAAGAAGGAGAAGGAGAAGGTGAAGTCTGGAGGGTGAATCAGAAGAATCAGAAGAAGGAGAAGGAGAAGGTGAAGTCTGGAGGGTGAGTCAGAAGAAGCAGAACAAAGAGAAGGAGAAGGTGAAGTCTGGAGGGTGAAGCAGAAGAAGCAGAAGAAGGAGAAGGAGAAGGTGAAGACTGGAGGGTGGATCAGAAGAAGTAGAAGAAGGAGAAGGAGAAACTGAAGTCTGGAGGGTGAATCAGAAGAAGTAGAAGAAGGAGAAGGAGAAGGTGAAGTCTGGAGGGTGAATCAGAAGAAGCAGAAGAAGGAGAAGGAGAAGGTGAAGTCTGGAGGGTGAATCAGAAGAAGCAGAAGAAGGAGAAGGAGAAGAAGAAGTCTGGAGGGTGAATCAGAAGAAGTAGAAGAAGGAGAAGGAGAAGGTGAGGTCTGGGGGGTGAATCAGAAGAAGCAGAAGAAGGAGAAGGAGAAGGTGAAGTCTGGAGGGTGAATCAGAAGAAGCAGAAGAAGGAGAAGGAGAAGGTGAAGTCTGGAGGGTGAATCAGAAGAAGCAGAAGAAGGAGAAGGAGAAGGTGAAGTCAGGAGGGTGAATCAGAAGAAGCAGAAGAAGGAGAAGGAGAAGGTGAAGTTAGGAGGGTGAATCAGAAGAAGCAGAAGAAGGAGAAGGAGAAGGTGAAGTCAGGGGGGTGAAACAGAAGAAGTAGAAGAAGGAGAAGGAGAAGGTGAAGTCTGGAGGGTGAAGCAGAAGAAGCAGAAGAAGGAGAAGGAGAAGGTGATGTCTGGAGGGTGAATCAGAAGAAGTAGAAGAAGGAGAAGGAGATGGTGAAGTCAGGAGGGTGAAGCAGAAGAAGCAGAAGAAGGAGAAGGTGAAGGTGAAGTCTGGAGGGTTAAGCAGAAGAAGCAGAAGAAGGAGAGTGAGAAGGTGAAGTCTGGAGGGCGAAGCAGAAGAAGCAGAAGAAGGAGAAGGAGAAGGTGAAGTCTGGACGGTGAAGCAGAAGAAGCAGAAGAAGGAGAAGGAGAAGGTGAAGTCTGGAGGGTGAATCAGAAGAAGTAGAAGAAGGAGAAGGAGAAGGTGAAGTCAGGAGGGTGAAGCAGAAGAAGCAGAAGAAGGAGAAGGAGAAGGTGAAGTCTGGAGGGTGAAGCAGAAGAAGCAGAAGAAGGAGAAGGAGAAGGTGAAGTCTGGAGGGTGAAGCAGAAGAAGCAGAAGAAGGAGAAGGAGAAGGTGAATTCAGGAGGTTGAATCAGAAGAAGTAGAAGAAGGAGAAGGAGAAGGTGAAGTCTGGAGGGTGAATCAGAAGAAGTAGAAGAAGGAGAAGGAGAAGGTGAAGTCTGGAGGGTGAATCAGAAGAAGTAGAAGAAGGAGAAGGAGAAGGTGAAGTCTGGAGGGTGAATCAGAAGAAGCAGAAGAAGGAGAAGGAGAAGGTGAAGTCTGGAGGGAGAAGCAGAAGAAGTTGAAGAAGGAGAAGGAGAAGGTGAAGTCTGGAGGGTGAATCAGAAGAAGTAGAAGAAGGAGAAGGAGAAGGTGAAGTTTGGAGGGTGAATCAGAAGAAGTAGAAGAAGGAGAAGAGAAGGTGAAGTCTGGAGGGTGAATCAGAAGAAGCAGAAGAAGGAGAAGGAGAAGGTGAAGTCTGGAGGGTGAATCAGAAGAAGTAGAAGAAGGAGAAGGAGAAGGTTTAGTCTGGAGGGTGAATCAGAAGAAGTAGACGAAGGAGAAGGAGAATGTTAAGTCTGGAGGGTGAATCAGAAGAAGCAGAAGCAGGAGAAGGAGAAGGTGAAGTCTGGAGGGTGAATCAGAAGAAGTACAAGAAGGAGAAGGAGAAGGTGAAGTCTGGAGGGTGAATCAGAAGAAGCAGAAGAAGGAGAAGGAGAAGGTGAAGTCTGGAGGGTGAATCAGAAGAAGCAGAAGAAGGAGAAAGAGAAGGTGAAGTCTGGAGGGTGAATCAGAAGAAGCAGAAGAAGGAGAAGGAGAAGGTGAAGTCTGGAGGGTGAATCAGAAAAAGCAGAAGAAGTAGAAGGAGAAGGTGAAGTCTGGAGGGTGAATCAGAAGAAGTAGAACAAGGAGAAGGAGAAGGTGAAGTCAGGAGAGTGAATCAGAAGAAGTAGAAGAAGGAGAAGGAGAAGGTGAAGTCTGGAGGGTGAAGCAGAAGAAGTAGAAGAAGGAGAAGGAGAAGGTGAAGTCTGGAGGGTGAATCAGAAGAAGTAGAAGAAGGAGAAGGAGAAGGTGAAGTCTGGAGGGTGAATCAGAAGAAGCAGAAGAAGGAGAAGGAGAAGGTATAGTCTGGAGGGTCAATCAGAAGAATCAGAAGAAGGAGAAGGAGAAGGTGAAGTCTGGAGGGCGAATCAGAAGAAGCAGAAGACAGAGAAGGAGAAGGTGAAGTCTGGAGGGTGAAGCAGAAGAAGCAGAAGAAGGAGAAGGAGAAGGTGAAGACTGGAGGGTGAATCAGAAGAAGTAGAAGAAGGAGAAGGAGAAGGTGAAGTCTGGAGGGTGAATCAGAAGAAGTAGAAGAAGGAGAAGGAGAAGGTGAAGTCTGGAGGGTGAATCAGAAGAATCAGAAGAAAAGAAGGAGAAGTTGAAGTCTGGAGGGTGTATCAGAAGAAGCAGAAGAAGGAGAAGGAGAAGATGAAGTCTGGAGGGTGAATCAGAAGAAGTAGAAGAAGGAGAAGGAGAAGGTGAAGTCTGGAGGGTGAATCAGAAGAAGTAGAAGAAGGAGAAGGAGAAGGTGAAGTCTGGAGGGTGAATCAGAAGAAGCAGAAGAAGGAGAAGGTGAAGGTGAAGTCAGGAGGGTGAATCAGAAGAAGCAGAAGAAGGAGAAGGAGAAGGTGAAGACTGGAGGGTGAATCAGAAGAAGCAGAAGAAGGAGAAGGAGAAGGTGAAGACTGGAGGGTGAATCAGAAGAAGCAGAAGAAGGAGAAGGAGAAGGTGAAGTCTGGAGGGTGAATCAGAAGAAGCAGAAGAAGGAGAAGGAGAAGGTGAAGACTGGAGGGTGAATCAGAAGAAGTAGAAGAAGGAGAAGGAGAAGATGAAGTCTGGAGGGTGAATCAGAAGAAGAAGAAGAAGGAGAAGGAGAAGGTGAGGTCTGGAAGGTGAATCAGAAGAAGTAGAAGAAGGAGAAGGAGAAGGTGAAGTCAGGAGGGTGAATAAGAAGAAGCAGAAGAAGGAGAAGGAGAAGGTGAAGTTAGGAGGGTGAATCAGAAGAAGCAGAAGAAGCAGAAGGAGAAGGTGAAGTCAAGGGGGTGAAGCAGAAGAAGTAGAAGAAGGAGAAGGAGAAGGTGAAGTCAGGAAGGTGAAGCAGAAGAAGCAGAAGAAGGAGAAGGAGAAGGTGAAGTCTGGCGGGCGCAGCAGAAGAAGCAGAAGAAGGAGAAGGAGAAGGTGAAGTCTGGAGGGTGAAGCAGAAGAAGCAGAAGAAGGGGAAGGAGAAGGTGAAGTCTGGAGGGTGAATCAGAAGAAGTAGAAGAAGGAGAAGGAGAAGGTGAAGTCAGGAGGGTGAAGCAGAAGAAGCAGAAGAAGGAGAACTAGAAGGTGAAGTCTGGAGGGTGAAGCAGAAGAAGCAGAAGAAGGAGAAGGAGAAGGTGAAGTCTGGAGGGTGAAGCAGAAGAAGTAGAAGAAGGAGAAGGAGAAGGTGAAGTCTGGAGGGTGAAGCAGAAGAAGCAGAAGAAGGAGAAGGAGAAGGTGAAGTCTGGAGGGTGAATCAGAAGGAGTAGAAGAAGGAGAAGGAGAAGGTGAAGTCAGGAGGGTGAAGCAGAAGAAGCAGAAGAAGGAGAAGGAGAAGGTGAAGTCTGGAGGGTGAAGCAGAAGAAGCAGAAGAAGGAGAAGGAGAAGGTGAAGTCTGGAGGGTGAATCAGAAGAAGCAAAAGAAGGAGAAGGAGAAGGTGAAGTCTGGAGGGTGAATCAGAAGAAGTAGAAGAAGGAGAAGGATAAGGTGAAGTCTGGAGGGTGAATCAGAAGAAGTAGAAGAAGGAGAAGGAGAAGGTGAAGTCTGGAGGGTGAATCAGAAGAAGCAGAAGAAGGAGAAGGAGAAGGTGAAGTCTGGAGGGTGAATCAGAAGAAGCAGAAGAAGGAGAAGGAGAAGATGAAGTCTGGAGGGTGAATCAGAAGAAGTAGAAGAAGGAGAAGGAGATGGTGAGGTCTGGAGGGTGAATCAGAAGAAGCAGAAGAAGGAGAAGGAGAAGGTGAAGTCTGAAGGGTGTATCAGAAGAAGCAGAAGAAGGAGAAGGAGAAGGTGAAGTCTGGAGGGTGAATCAGAAGAAGCAGAAAAAGGAGAAGGAGAAGGTGAAGTCTGGAGGGTGAATCAGAAGAAGCAGAAGAAGGAGAAGGAGATGGTGCAGTCTGGAGGGTGAATCAGAAGAAGTAGAAGAAGGAGAAGGAGAAGATGAAGTCTGGAGGGTGAATCAGAAGAAGTAGAAGAAGGAGAAGGAGAAGGTGAAGTCTGGAGGGTGAATCAGAAGAAGCAGAAGAAGGAGAAGGAGAAGGTGAAGTCTGGAGGGTGAATCAGAAGAAGCAGAATAAGGAGAAGGAGAAGGTGAAGTCTGGAGGGTGAATCAGAAGAAGCAGAAGAAGGAGAAGGGGAAGGTGAAGTCTGGAGGGTGAATCAGAAGAAGTAGAAGAAGGAGAAGGAGAAGGTGAAGTCAGGAGGGTGAATCAGAAGAAGCAGAAGAAGGAGAAGGAGAAGGTGAAGTCTGGAGGGTGAATCAGAAGAATCAGAAGAAGGAGAAGGAGAAGGTGAAGTCTCGAGGGTGAATCAGAAGAAGCAGAAGAAAGAGAAGGAGAAGGTGAAGTCTGGAGGGTGAAGCAGAAGAAGCAGAAGAAGGAGAAGGAGCAGGTGAAGACTGGAGGGTGAATCAGAAGAAGTAGAAGAAGGAGAAGGAGAAACTGAAGTCTGGAGGGTGAATCAGAAGAAGTAGAAGAAGGAGAAGGAAAAGGTGAAGTCTGGAGGGTGAATCAGAAGAAGCAGAAGAAGGAGAAGGAGAAGGTGAAGTCTGGAGGGTGAATCAGAAGAAGCAGAAGAAGGAGAAGGAGAAGATGAAGTCTGGAGGGTGAATCAGGAGAAGTAGAAGAAGGAGAAGGAGAAGGTGAGGTCTGGGGGGTGAATCAGAAGAAGCAGAAGAAGGAGAAGGAGAAGGTGAAGTCAGGGGGGTGAAGCAGAAGAAGGAGAAGAAGGAGAAGGAGAAGGTGAAGTCTGGAGGGTGAAGCAGAAGAAGCAGAAGAAGGAGAAGGAGAAGGTGAAGTCTGGAGGGTGAATCAGAAGAAGTAGAAGAAGGAGAAGGAGAAGGTGAAGTCAGGAGGGTGAAGCAGAAGAAGTAGAAGAAGGAGAAGGAAAAGGTGAAGTCTGGAGGGTGAAGCAGAAGAAGCAGAAGAAGGAGAAGGAGAAGGTGAAGTCTGGAGGGTGAATCAGAAGAAGCAGAAGAAGGAGAAGGAGAAGGTGAATTCAGGAGGGTGAATCAGACGAAGCAGAAGAAGGAGAAGGAGAAGGTGAAGTTAGGAGGGTGAATCAGAAGAAGCAGAAGAAGGAGAAGGAGAACGTGAAGTCAGGGGGGTGAAGCAGAAGAAGTAGAAGAAGGAGAAGGAGAAGGTGAAGTGTGGAGGGTGAAGCAGAAGAAGCAGAAGAAGGAGAAGGGGAAGGTGAAGTCTGGAGGGTGAATCAGAAGAAGTAGAAGAAGGAGAAGGAGAAGGTGAAGTCAGGAGGGTGAAGCAGAAGAAGCAGAAGAAGGAGAAGGAGAAGGTGAAGTCTGGAGGGTGAAGCAGAAGAAGCAGAAGAAGGAGAAGGAGAAGGTGAAGTCTGGAGGGCGAAGCAGAAGAAGCAGAAGAAGGAGAAGGAGAAGGTGAAGTCTGGACGGTGAAGCAGAAGAAGCAGAAGAAGGAGAAGGAGAAGGTGAAGTCTGGAGGGTGAATCAGAAGAAGTAGAAGAAGGAGAAGGAGAAGTGAAGTCAGGAGGGTGAAGCAGAAGAAGCAGAAGAAGGAGAAGGAGAAGGTGAAGTCTGGAGGGTGAAGCAGAAGAAGCAGAAGAAGGAGAAGGAGAACGTGAAGTCTGGAGGGTGAAGCAGAAGAAGCAGAAGAAGGAGAAGGAGAAGGTGAAGTCAGGAGGGTGAATCAGAAGAAGTAGAAGAAGTAGAAGGAGAAGGTGAAGTCTGGAGGGTGAATCAGAAGAAGTAGAAGAAGGAGAAGGAGAAGGTGAAGTCTGGAGGGTGAATCAGAAGAAGTAGAAGAAGGAGAAGGAGAAGGTGAAGTCTGGAGGGTGAATCAGAAGAAGCAGAAGAAGAAGAAGCAGAAGGTGAAGTCTGGAGGGAGAAGCAGAAGAAGTAGAAGAAGGAGAAGGAGAAGGTGAAGTCTGGAGGGTGAATCAGAAGAAGTAGAAGAAGGAGAAGGAGAAGGTGAAGTTTGGAGGGTGAATCAGAAGAAGTAGAAGAAGGAGAAGAGAAGGTGAAGTCTGGAGGGTGAATCAGAAGAAGCAGAAGAAGGAGAAGGAGAAGGTGAAGTCTGGAGGGTGAATCAGAAGAAGTAGAAGAAGGAGAAGGAGAAGGTTTAGTCTGGAGGGTGAATCAGAAGAAGTAGACGAAGGAGAAGGAGAATGTTAAGTCTGGAGGGTGAATCAGAAGAAGCAGAAGCAGGAGAAGGAGAAGGTGAAGTCTGGAGGGTGAATCAGAAGAAGTACAAGAAGGAGAAGGAGAAGGTGAAGTCTGGAGGGTGAATCAGAAGAAGCAGAAGAAGGAGAAGGAGAATGTGAAGTCTGGAGGGTGAATCAGAAGAAGCAGAAGAAGGAGAAGGAGAAGGTGAAGTCTGGAGGGTGAATCAGAAGAAGCAGAAGAAGGAGAAGGAGAAGGTGAAGTCTGGAGGGTGAATCAGAAGAAGCAGAAGAAGTAGAAGGGGAAGGTGAAGTCTGGAGGGTGAATCAGAAGAAGTAGAACAAGGAGAAGGAGAATGTGAAGTCAGAAGGGTGAATCAGAAGAAGTAGGAGAAGGAGAAGGAGAAGGTGAAGTCTGGAGGGTAAAGCAGAAGAAGTAGAAGAAGGAGAAGGAGAAGGTGAAGTCTGGAGGGTGAATCAGAAGAAGTAGAAGAAGGAGAAGGAGAAGGTGAAGTTTGGAGGGTTAATCAGAAGAAGCAGAAGAAGGAGAAGGAGAAGGTGAAGTCTGGAGGGTGAATCAGAAGAAGTAGAAGAAGGAGAAGGAGAAGGTTTAGTCTGTAGGGTGAATCAGAAGAAGTAGACGAAGGAGAAGGAGAATGTTAAGTCTGGAGGGTGAATCAGAAGAAGCAGAAGCAGGAGAAGGAGAAGGTGAAGTCTGGAGGGTGAATCAGAAGAAGTACAAGAAGGAGAAGGAGAAGGTGAAGTCTGGAGGGTGAATCAGAAGAAGCAGAAGAAGGAGAAGGAGAATGTGAAGTCTGGAGGGTGAATCAGAAGAAGCAGAAGAAGGAGAAGGAGAAGGTGAAGTCTGGAGGGTGAATCAGAAGAAGCAGAAAAATGAGAAGGAGAAGGTGAAGTCTGGAGGGTGAATCAGAAGAAGCAGAAGAAGTAGAAGGGGAAGGTGAAGTCTGGAGGGTGAATCAGAAGAAGTAGAACAAGGAGAAGGAGAAGGTGAAGTCAGAAGGGTGAATCAGAAGAAGTAGGAGAAGGAGAAGGAGAAGGTGAAGTCTGGAGGGTGAAGCAGAAGAAGTAGAAGAAGGAGAAGGAGAAGGTGAAGTCTGGAGGGTGAATCAGAAGAAGTAGAAGAAGGAGAAGGAGAAGGTGAAGTCTGGAGGGTGAATCAGAAGAAGCAGAAGAAGGAGAAGGAGAAGGTAAAGTCTGGAGGGTCAATCAGAAGAATCAGAAGAAGGAGAAGGAGAAGGTGAAGTCTGGAGGGCGAATCAGAAGAAGCAGAAGAAAGAGAAGGAGAAGGTGAAGTCTGGAGGGTGAAGCAGAAGAAGCAGAAGAAGGAGAAGGAGAAGGTGAAGACTGGAGGGTGAATCAGAAGAAGTAGAAGAAGGAGAAGGAGAAGGTGAAGTCTGGAGGGTGAATCAGAAGAAGTAGAAGAAGGAGAAGGAGAAGGTGAAGTCTGGAGGGTGAATCAGAAGAATCAGAAGAAGGAGAAGGAGAAGGTGAAGTCTGGAGGGTGAATCAGAAGTAGCAGAAGAAGGAGAAGGAGAAGATGAAGTCTGGAGGGTGAACCAGAAGAAGTAGAAGAAGGAGAAGGAGAAGGTGAGGTCTGGAGGGTGAATCAGAAGAAGCAGAAGAAGGAGAAGGTGAAGTCTGGAGGGTGAATCAGAAGAAGCAGAAGAAGGAGAAGGAGAAGGTGAAGTCTGGAGGGTGAAGCAGAAGAAGCAGAAGAAGGAGAAGGAGAAGGTGAAGTCTGGAGGGTGAATCAGAAGAAGCAGAAGAAGGAGAAGGAGAAGGTGAAGACTGGAGGGTGAATCAGAAGAGGTAGAAGAAGCAGAAGGAGAAGGTGAAGTCTGGAGGGTGAATCAGAAGAAGGAGAAGAAGGAGAAGGAGATGGTGAGGTCTGGCGGGTGAATCAGAAGAAGCAGAAGAAGGAGAAGGAGAAGGTGAAGTCTGGAGGGCGAATCAGAAGAAGCAGAAGAAAGAGAAGGAGAAGGTGAAGTCTGGAGGGTGAAGCAGAAGAAGCAGAAGAAGGAGAAGGAGAAGGTGAAGACTGGAGGGTGAATCAGAAGAAGTAGAAGAAGGAGAAGGAGAAGGTGAAGTCTGGAGGGTGAATCAGAAGAAGTAGAAGAAGGAGAAGGAGAAGGTGAAGTCTGGAGGGTGAATCAGAAGAATCAGAAGAAGGAGAAGGAGAAGGTGAAGTCTGGAGGGTGAATCAGAAGTAGCAGAAGAAGGAGAAGGAGAAGATGAAGTCTGGAGGGTGAATCAGAAGAAGTAGAAGAAGGAGAAGGAGAAGGTGAGGTCTGGAGGGTGAATCAGAAGAAGCAGAAGAAGGAGAAGGTGAAGTCTGGAGGGTGAATCAGAAGAAGCAGAAGAAGGAGAAGGAGAAGGTGAAGTCTGGAGGGTGAAGCAGAAGAAGCAGAAGAAGGAGAAGGAGAAGGTGAAGTCTGGAGGGTGAATCAGAAGAAGCAGAAGAAGGAGAAGGAGAAGGTGAAGACTGGAGGGTGAATCAGAAGAAGTAGAAGAAGCAGAAGGAGAAGGTGAAGTCTGGAGGGTGAATCAGAAGAAGGAGAAGAAGGAGAAGGAGATGGTGAGGTCTGGCGGGTGAATCAGAAGAAGCAGAAGAAGGAGAAGGAGAAGGTGAAGTCTGGAGGGTGAATCAGAAGAAGCAGAAGAAGGAGAAGGAGAAGGTGAAGACTGGAGGGTGAATCAGAAGAAGTAGAAGAAGGAGAAGGAGAAGATGATGTCTGGAGGGTGAATCAGAAGAAGTAGAAGAAGGAGAAGGAGAAGGTGAGGTCTGGAGGGTGAATCAGAAGAAGCAGAAGAAGGAGAAGGAGAAGGTGAAGTCAGGAGGGTGAATCAGAAGAAGCAGAAGAAGGAGAAGGAGAAGGTGAAGTTAGGAGGGTGAATCAGAAGAAGCAGAAGAAGGAGAAGGAGAAGGTGAAGTGAAGGGGGTGAAGCAGAAGAAGTAGAAGAAGGAGAAGGAGAAGGTGAAGTCAGGAAGGTGAAGCAGAAGAAGCAGAAGAAGGAGAAGGAGAAGGTGAAGTCTGGCGGGCGCAGCAGAAGAAGCAGAAGAAGGAGAAGGAGAAGGTGAAGTCTGGAGGGTGAAGCAGAAGAAGCAGAAGAAGGAGAAGGAGAAGGTGAAGTCTGGAGGGTGAATCAGAAGAAGTAGAAGAAGGAGAAGGAGAAGGTGAAGTCAGGAGGGTGAAGCAGAAGAAGCAGAAGAAGGAGAAGGAGAAGGTGAAGTCTGGAGGGTGAAGCAGAAGAAGCAGAAGAAGGAGAAGGAGAAAGTGAAGTCTGGAGGGTGAAGCAGAAGAAGTAGAAGAAGGAGAAGGAGAAGGTGAAGTCTGGAGGGTGAAGCAGAAGGAGCAGAAGAAGGAGAAGGAGAAGGTGAAGTCTGGAGGGTGAATCAGAAGGAGTAGAAGAAGGAGAAGGAGAAGGTGAAGTCAGGAGGGTGAAGCAGAAGAAGCAGAAGAAGGAGAAGGAGAAGGTGAAGTCTGGAGGGTGAAGCAGAAGAAGCAGAAGAAGGAGAAGGAGAAGGTGAAGTCTGGAGGGTGAAGCAGAAGAAGCAGAAGAAGGAGAAGGAGAAGGTGAAGTCAGGAGGGTGAATCAGAAGAAGTAGAAGAAGGAGAAGGAGAAGGTGAAGTCTGGAGGGTGAATCAGAAGAAGTAGAAGAAGGAGAAGGAGAAGGTGAAGTCTGGAGGGTGAATCAGAAGAAGTAGAAGAAGGAGAAGGAGAAGGTGTAGCCTGGAGGGTGAATCAGAAGAAGTAGAAGAAGGAGAAGGAGAAGGTGTAGTCTGGAGGGTGAATCAGAAGAAGTAGACGAAGTAGAAGGAGAAGGTGAAGTCTGGAGGGTGAATCAGAAAAAGCAGAAGAAGGGGAAGGAGAAGGTGAAGTCTGGAGGGTGAATCAGAAGAAGTAGAAGAAGGAGAAGGAGAAGGTGAAGTCTGGAGGGTGAATCAGAAGAAGCAGAAGAAGGAGAAGGAGAAGGTGAAGTCTGGAGGGTGAATCTGAAGAAGCAGAAGAAGGAGAAGGAGAAGGTGATGTCTGGAGGGTGAATCAGAAGAAGCAGAAGAAGGAGAAGGAGAAGGTGAAGTCTGGAGGGTGAATCAGAAGAAGCAGAAGAATAGAAGGAGAAGGTGAAGTCTGGAGGGTGAATCAGAAGAAGTAGAAGAAGGAGAAGGAGAAGGTGAAGTCTGGAGGGTGAATCAGAAGAAGCAGAAGAAGGAGAAGAAGAAGGTGAAGTCAGGAGGGTGAATCAGAAGAAGCAGAAGAAGGAGAAGGAGAAGGTGAAGTCTGGAGGGTGAATCAGAAGAAGCAGAAGAAGGAGAAGGAGAAGGTGAAGACTGGAGGGTGAATCAGAAGAAGTAGAAGAGGCAGAAGGAGAAGATGAAGTCTGGAGGGTGAATCAGAAGAAGTAGAAGAAGGAGAAGGAGATGGTGAGGTCTGGAGTGTGAATCAGAAGAAGCAGAAGAAGGAGAAGGAGAAGGTGAAGTCTGGAGGGTGAATCAGAAGAAGCAGAAGAAGGAGAAGGAGAAGATGAAGTCTGGAGGGTGAATCAGAAGAAGTAGAAGAAGGAGAAGGAGAAGGTGAGGTCTGGAGGGTGAATCAGAAGAAGCAGAAGAAGGAGAAGGAGAAGGTGAAGTCTGGAGGGTGAATCAGAAGAAGCAGAAGAAGGAGAAGGAGAAGGTGAAGTCTGGTGGGTGAATCAGAAGAAGCAGAAGAAGGAGAAGGAGAAGGTGAAGTCAGGAGGGTGAATCAGAAGAAGCAGAAGAAGGAGAAGGCGAAGGTGAAGTTAGGAGGGTGAATCAGAAGAAGCAGAAGAAGGAGAAGGAGAAGGTGAAGTCAGGGGGGTGAAGCAGAAGAAGTAGAAGAAGGAGAAGGAGAAGGTGAAGTCTGGCGGGCGCAGCAGAAGAAGCAGAAGAAGGAGAAGGAGAAGGTGAAGTCTGGAGGGTGAAGCAGAAGAAGCAGAAGAAGGAGAAGGAGAAGGTGAAGTCTGGAGGGTGAATCAGAAGAAGTAGAAGAAGGAGAAGGAGAAGGTGAAGTCAGGAGGGAGAAGCAGAAGAAGCAGAAGAAGGAGAAGGAGAAGGTGAAGTCTGGAGGGTGAATCAGAAGAAGCAGAAGAAGGAGAAGGAGAAGATGAAGTCTGGAGGGTGAATCAGAAGAATTAGAAGAAGGAGAAGGAGAAGGTGAGGTCTGGAGGGTGAATCAGAAGAAGCAGAAGAAGGAGAAGGTGAAGTCTGAAGGGTGAATCAGAAGAAGCAGAAGAAGGAGAAGGTGAAGTATGGAGGGTGAATGAGAAGAAGCAGAAGAAGCAGAAGGAGAAGGTGAAGTCTGGAGGGTGAATGAGAAGAAGCAGAAGAAGGAGAAGGAGAAGGTGAAGTCTGGAGGGTGAATCAGAAGAAGTAGAAGAAGGAGAAGGAGAAGGTGAAGACTGGAGGGTGAATCAGAAGAAGTAGTAGAAGGAGAAGGAGAAGGTGAAGTCTGGAGGGTGAATCAGAAGAAGCAGAAGAAGGAGAAGGAGAAGGTGAAGTCTGGAGGGTGAATCAGCAGAAGCAGAAGAAGGAGAAGGAGAAGGTGAAGTCTGGAGGGTGAATCAGAAGAAGCAGAAGAAGGAGAAGGAGAAGGTGAAGTCTGGATGGTGAATCAGAAGAAGCAGAAGAAGTAGAAGGAGAAGGTGAAGTCTGGAGGGTGAATCAGAAGAAGTTGAAGAAGGAGAAGGAGAAGGTGAAGTCTGGAGGGTGAATCTGAAGAAGCAGAAGAAGGAGAAGGAGAAGGTGAAGTCAGGAGGGTGAATCAGAAGAAGCAGAAGAAGGAGAAGGAGAAGGTGAAGTGTGGAGGGTGAATCAGAAGAAGCAGAAGAAGGAGAAGGAGAAGGTGAAGACTGGAGGTTGAATCAGAAGAAGTAGAAGAAGGAGAAGGAGAAGTTGAAGTCTGGAGGGTGAATCAGAAGAAGTAGAAGAAGGAGAAGGAGAAGGCGAAGTCTGGAGGGTGAATCAGAAGAAGCAGAAGAAGGAGAAGGAGAAGGTGAAGTCCGGAGGGTGAATCAGAAGAAGTAGAAGAAGGAGAAGGAGAAGGTGAAGTCTGGAGGGTGAATCAGAAGAAGTAGAACAAGGAGAAGGAGAAGGTGAAGTCTGGAGGGTGAATCAGAAGAATTAGAAGAAGGAGAAGGAAAAGGTGAGGTCTGGAGGGTGAATCAGAAGAAGCAGAAGAAGGAGAAGGAGAAGGTGAAGTCTGAAGGGTGAACCAGAAGAAGCAGAAGAAGGAGAAGGAGAAGGTGAAGTCTGGAGGGTGTATCAGAAGAAGCAGAAGAAGGAGAAGGAGAAGGTGAAGTCTGGAGGGTGAATCAGAAGAAGCAGAAGAAGGAGAAGGAGAAGGTGAAGTCCGGAGGGTGAATCAGAAGAAGTAGAAGAAGGAGAAGGAGAAGGTGAAGTCTGGAGGGTGAATCAGAAGAAGTAGAACAAGGAGAAGGAGAAGGTGAAGTCTGGAGGGTGAATCAGAAGAAACAGAAGAAGGAGAAGGAGAAGGTGAAGTCTGGAGGGTGAATCAGAAGAAGCAGAAGAAGGAGAAGGAGAAGATGAAGTCTGGAGGGTGAATCAGAAGAAGTAGAAGAAGGAGAATGAGAAGGTGAAGTCAGGAGGGTGAATCAGAAGAAGCAGAAGAAGGAGAAGGAGAAGGTGAAGTCTGGAGTGTGAATCAGAGGAATCAGAAGAAGGAGAAGGAGAAGGTGAAGTCTGGAGGGTGAATCAGAAGAAGTAGAAGAAGGAGAAGGAGAAGGTGAAGTCAGGAGGGTGAAGCAGAAGAAGTAGAAGAAGGAGAAGGAGAAGGTGAAGTCTGGAGGGTGAAGCAGAAGAAGCAGAAGATGGAGAAGGAGAAGGTGAAGTCTGGAGGGTGAATCAGAAGAAGCAGAAGAAGGAGAAGGAGAAGGTGAAGTCAGGGTGGTGAATCAGAAGAAGCAGAAGAAGGAGAAGGAGAAGGTGAAGTTAGGAGGGTGAATCAGAAGAAGCAGAAGAAGGAGAAGGAGAACGTGAAGTCAGGGGGGTGAAGCAGAAGAAGTAGAAGAAGGAGAAGGAGAAGGTGAAGTCTGGAGGGTGAAGCAGAAGAAGCAGAAGAAGGAGAAGGAGAAGGTGAAGTCTGGAGGGTGAATCAGAAGAAGTAGAAGAAGGAGAAGGAGAAGGTGAAGTCAGGAGGGTGAAGCAGAAGAAGCAGAAGAAGGAGAAGGAGAAGGTGAAGTCTGGAGGGTGAAGCAGAAGAAGCAGAAGAAGGAGAAGGAGAAGGTGAAGTCTGGAGGGCGAAGCAGAAGAAGCAGAAGAAGGAGAAGGAGAAGGTGAAGTCTGGACGGTGAAGCAGAAGAAGCAGAAGAAGGAGAAGGAGAAGGTGAAGTCTGGAGGGTGAATCAGAAGAAGTAGAAGAAGGAGAAGGAGAAGGTGAAGTCAGGAGGGTGAAGCAGAAGAAGCAGAAGAAGGAGAAGGAGAAGGTGAAGTCTGGAGGGTGAAGCAGAAGAAGCAGAAGAAGGAGAAGGAGAACGTGAAGTCTGGAGGGTGAAGCAGAAGAAGCAGAAGAAGGAGAAGGAGAAGGTGAAGTCAGGAGGGTGAATCAGAAGAAGTAGAAGAAGTAGAAGGAGAAGGTGAAGTCTGGAGGGTGAATCAGAAGAAGTAGAAGAAGGAGAAGGAGAAGGTGAAGTCTGGAGGGTGAATCAGAAGAAGTAGAAGAAGGAGAAGGAGAAGGTGAAGTCTGGAGGGTGAATCAGAAGAAGCAGAAGAAGGAGAAGGAGAAGGTGAAGTCTGGAGGGAGAAGCAGAAGAAGTAGAAGAAGGAGAAGGAGAAGGTGAAGTCTGGAGGGTGAATCAGAAGAAGTAGAAGAAGGAGAAGGAGAAGGTGAAGTTTGGAGGGTGAATCAGAAGAAGTAGAAGAAGGAGAAGAGAAGGTGAAGTCTGGAGGGTGAATCAGAAGAAGCAGAAGAAGGAGAAGGAGAAGGTGAAGTCTGGAGGGTGAATCAGAAGAAGTAGAAGAAGGAGAAGGAGAAGGTTTAGTCTGGAGGGTGAATCAGAAGAAGTAGACGAAGGAGAAGGAGAATGTTAAGTCTGGAGGGTGAATCAGAAGAAGCAGAAGCAGGAGAAGGAGAAGGTGAAGTCTGGAGGGTGAATCAGAAGAAGTACAAGAAGGAGAAGGAGAAGGTGAAGTCTGGAGGGTGAATCAGAAGAAGCAGAAGAAGGAGAAGGAGAATGTGAAGTCTGGAGGGTGAATCAGAAGAAGCAGAAGAAGGAGAAGGAGAAGGTGAAGTCTGGAGGGTGAATCAGAAGAAGCAGAAGAAGGAGAAGGAGAAGGTGAAGTCTGGAGGGTGAATCAGAAGAAGCAGAAGAAGTAGAAGGGGAAGGTGAAGTCTGGAGGGTGAATCAGAAGAAGTAGAACAAGGAGAAGGAGAATGTGAAGTCAGAAGGGTGAATCAGAAGAAGTAGGAGAAGGAGAAGGAGAAGGTGAAGTCTGGAGGGTAAAGCAGAAGAAGTAGAAGAAGGAGAAGGAGAAGGTGAAGTCTGGAGGGTGAATCAGAAGAAGTAGAAGAAGGAGAAGGAGAAGGTGAAGTTTGGAGGGTGAATCAGAAGAAGCAGAAGAAGGAGAAGGAGAAGGTGAAGTCTGGAGGGTGAATCAGAAGAAGTAGAAGAAGGAGAAGGAGAAGGTTTAGTCTGTAGGGTGAATCAGAAGAAGTAGACGAAGGAGAAGGAGAATGTTAAGTCTGGAGGGTGAATCAGAAGAAGCAGAAGCAGGAGAAGGAGAAGGTGAAGTCTGGAGGGTGAATCAGAAGAAGCAGAAGAAGGAGAAGGAGAAGATGAAGTCTGGAGGGTGAATCAGAAGAAGCAGAAGAAAGAGAAGGAGAAGGTGAAGTCTGGAGGGTGAAGCAGAAGAAACAGAAGAAGGAGAAGGAGTAGGTGAAGACTGCAGGGTGAATCAGAAGAAGTAGAAGCAGGAGAAGGAGAAGGTGAAGTCAGGAGGGTGAATCAGAAGAAGCAGAAGAAGGAGAAGGAGAAGGTGAAGTCAGGAGGGTGAAGCAGAAGAAGCAGAAGAAGGAGAAGGAGAAGGTGAAGTCTGGAGGGTGAAGCAGAAGAAGCAGAAGAAGGAGAAGGAGAAGGTGAAGTCTGGAGGGTGAATCAGAAGAAGCAGAAGAAGGAGAAGGAGAAGGTGAAGTCTGGAGGGTGAATCAGAAGAAGCAGAAGAAGGAGAAGGAGAAGGTGAAGTCAGGAGGGTGAATCAGAAGAAGCAGAAGAAGGAGAAGGAGAAGGTGAATTTAGGAGGGTGAATCAGAAGAAGCAGAAGAAGGAGAAGGAGCAGGTGAAGTCAGGGGGGTGTAGCAGAAGAAGTAGAAGAAGGAGAAGGAGAAGGTGAAGTCAGGACGGTGAAGCAGAAGAAGCAGAAGAAGGAGAAGGAGAAGGTGAAGCCTGGAGGGCGCAGCAGAAGAAGCAGAAGAAGGAGAAGGAGAAGGTGAAGTCTGGAGTGTGAAGCAGAAGAAGCAGAAGAAGGAGAAGGAGAAGGTGAAGTCTGGAGGGTGAAGCAGAAGAAACAGAAGAAGGAGAAGGAGAAGGTGAAGACTGGAGGGTGAATCAGAAGAAGTAGAAGAAGGAGAAGGAGAAGGTGAAGTCTGGAGGGTGAATCAGAAGAAGTAGAAGAAGGAGAAGGAGAAGTTGAAGTCTGGAGGGTGAATCAGAAGAAGCAGAAGAAGGAGAAGGAGAAGGTGAAGTCTGGAGGGTGAATCAGAAGAAGTAGAAGAAGGAGAAGGAGAAGGTGAAGTCTGGAGGGTGAATCAGAAGAAGTACAAGAAGGAGAAGGAGAAGGTGAAGTCTGGAGGGTGAATCAGAAGAAGCAGAAGAAGGAGAAGGAGAATGTGAAGTCTGGAGGGTGAATCAGAAGAAGCAGAAGAAGGAGAAGGAGAAGGTGAAGTCTGGAGGGTGAATCAGAAGAAGCAGAAAAATGAGAAGGAGAAGGTGAAGTCTGGAGGGTGAATCAGAAGAAGCAGAAGAAGTAGAAGGGGAAGGTGAAGTCTGGAGGGTGAATCAGAAGAAGTAGAACAAGGAGAAGGAGAAGGTGAAGTCAGAAGGGTGAATCAGAAGAAGTAGGAGAAGGAGAAGGAGAAGGTGAAGTCTGGAGGGTGAAGCAGAAGAAGTAGAAGAAGGAGAAGGAGAAGGTGAAGTCTGGAGGGTGAATCAGAAGAAGTAGAAGAAGGAGAAGGAGAAGGTGAAGTCTGGAGGGTGAATCAGAAGAAGCAGAAGAAGGAGAAGGAGAAGGTAAAGTCTGGAGGGTCAATCAGAAGAATCAGAAGAAGGAGAAGGAGAAGGTGAAGTCTGGAGGGCGAATCAGAAGAAGCAGAAGAAGGAGAAGGTGAAGACTGGAGGGTGAATCAGAAGAAGTAGAAGAAGGAGAAGGAGAAGGTGAAGTCTGGAGGGTGAATCAGAAGAATCAGAAGAAGGAGAAGGAGAAGGTGAAGTCTGGAGGGTGAATCAGAAGAAGCAGAAGAAGGAGAAGGAGAAGATGAAGTCTGGAGGGTGAATCAGAAGAAGTAGAAGAAGGAGAAGGAGAAGGTGAGGTCTGGAGGGTGAATCAGAAGAAGCAGAAGAAGGAGAAGGTGAAGTCTGGAGGGTGAATCAGAAGAAGCAGAAGAAGGAGAAGGAGAAGGTGAAGTCTGGAGGGTGAAGCAGAAGAAGCAGAAGAAGGAGAAGGAGAAAGTGAAGTCTGGAGGGTGAATCAGAAGAAGCAGAAGAAGTAGAAGGAGAAGGTGAAGTCTGGAGGGTGAATCAGAAGAAGTAGAAGAAGGAGAAGGAGAAGGTGAAGTCTGGAGGGTGAATCAGAAGAAGCAGAAGAAGGAGAAGGAGAAGGTGAAGACTGGAGGGTGAATCAGAAGAAGTAGAAGAAGCAGAAGGAGAAGGTGAAGTCTGGAGGGTGAATCAGAAGAAGGAGAAGAAGGAGAAGGAGATGGTGAGGTCTGGCGGGTGAATCAGAAGAAGCAGAAGAAGGAGAAGGAGAAGGTGAAGTCTGGAGGGTGAATCAGAAGAAGCAGAAGAAGGAGAAGGAGAAGGTGAAGACTGGAGGGTGAATCAGAAGAAGTAGAAGAAGGAGAAGGAGAAGATGAAGTCTGGAGGGTGAATCAGAAGAAGTAGAAGAAGGAGAAGGAGAAGGTGAGGTCTGGAGGGTGAATCAGAAGAAGCAGAAGAAGGAGAAGGAGAAGGTGAAGTCAGGAGGGTGAATCAGAAGAAGCAGAAGAAGGAGAAGGAGAAGGTGAAGTTAGGAGGGTGAATCAGAAGAAGCAGAAGAAGGAGAAGGAGAAGGTGAAGTGAAGGGGGTGAAGCAGAAGAAGTAGAAGAAGGAGAAGGAGAAGGTGAAGTCAGGAAGGTGAAGCAGAAGAAGCAGAAGAAGGAGAAGGAGAAGGTGAAGTCTGGCGGGCGCAGCAGAAGAAGCAGAAGAAGGAGAAGGAGAAGGTGAAGTCTGGAGGGTGAAGCAGAAGAAGCAGAAGAAGGAGAAGGAGAAGGTGAAGTCTGGAGGGTGAATCAGAAGAAGTAGAAGAAGGAGAAGGAGAAGGTGAAGTCAGGAGGGTGAAGCAGAAGAAGCAGAAGAAGGAGAAGGAGAAGGTGAAGTCTGGAGGGTGAAGCAGAAGAAGCAGAAGAAGGAGAAGGAGAAAGTGAAGTCTGGAGGGTGAAGCAGAAGAAGTAGAAGAAGGAGAAGGAGAAGGTGAAGTCTGGAGGGTGAAGCAGAAGAAGCAGAAGAAGGAGAAGGAGAAGGTGAAGTCTGGAGGGTGAATCAGAAGGAGTAGAAGAAGGAGAAGGAGAAGGTGAAGTCAGGAGGGTGAAGCAGAAGAAGCAGAAGAAGGAGAAGGAGAAGGTGAAGTCTGGAGGGTGAAGCAGAAGAAGCAGAAGAAGGAGAAGGAGAAGGTGAAGTCTGGAGGGTGAAGCAGAAGAAGCAGAAGAAGGAGAAGGAGAAGGTGAAGTCAGGAGGGTGAATCAGAAGAAGTAGAAGAAGGAGAAGGAGAAGGTGTAGTCTGGAGGGTGAATCAGAAGAAGTAGAAGTAGAAGAAGGAGAAAGAGAAGGTGAAGTCTGGAGGGTGAATCAGAAGAAGTAGAAGAAGGAGAAGGAGAAGGTGTAGTCTGGAGGGTGAATCAGAAGAAGTAGAAGAAGGAGAAGGAGAAGGTGTAGTCTGGAGGGTGAATCAGAAGAAGTAGACGAAGTAGAAGGAGAAGGTGAAGTCTGGAGGGTGAATCAGAAAAAGCAGAAGAAGGGGAAGGAGAAGGTGAAGTCTGGAGGGTGAATCAGAAGAAGTAGAAGAAGGAGAAGGAGAAGGTGAAGTCTGGAGGGTGAATCAGAAGAAGCAGAAGAAGGAGAAGGAGAAGGTGAAGTCTGGAGGGTGAATCTGAAGAAGCAGAAGAAGGAGAAGGAGAAGGTGATGTCTGGAGGGTGAATCAGAAGAAGCAGAAGAAGGAGAAGGAGAAGGTGAAGTCTGGAGGGTGAATCAGAAGAAGCAGAAGAATAGAAGGAGAAGGTGAAGTCTGGAGGGTGAATCAGAAGAAGTAGAAGAAGGAGAAGGAGAAGGTGAAGTCTGGAGGGTGAATCAGAAGAAGCAGAAGAAGGAGAAGAAGAAGGTGAAGTCAGCAGGGTGAATCAGAAGAAGCAGAAGAAGGAGAAGGAGAAGGTGAAGTCTGGAGGGTGAATCAGAAGAAGCAGAAGAAGGAGAAGGAGAAGGTGAAGACTGGAGGGTGAATCAGAAGAAGTAGAAGAGGCAGAAGGAGAAGATGAAGTCTGGAGGGTGAATCAGAAGAAGTAGAAGAAGGAGAAGGAGATGGTGAGGTCTGGAGTGTGAATCAGAAGAAGCAGAAGAAGGAGAAGGAGAAGGTGAAGTCTGGAGGGTGAATCAGAAGAAGCAGAAGAAGGAGAAGGAGAAGATGAAGTCTGGAGGGTGAATCAGAAGAAGTAGAAGAAGGAGAAGGAGAAGGTGAGGTCTGGAGGGTGAATCAGAAGAAGCAGAAGAAGGAGAAGGAGAAGGTGAAGTCTGGAGGGTGAATCAGAAGAAGCAGAAGAAGGAGAAGGAGAAGGTGAAGTCTGGTGGGTGAATCAGAAGAAGCAGAAGAAGGAGAAGGAGAAGGTGAAGTCAGGAGGGTGAATCAGAAGAAGCAGAAGAAGGAGAAGGCGAAGGTGAAGTTAGGAGGGTGAATCAGAAGAAGCAGAAGAAGGAGAAGGAGAAGGTGAAGTCAGGGGGGTGAAGCAGAAGAAGTAGAAGAAGGAGAAGGAGAAGGTGAAGTCTGGCGGGCGCAGCAGAAGAAGCAGAAGAAGGAGAAGGAGAAGGTGAAGTCTGGAGGGTGAAGCAGAAGAAGCAGAAGAAGGAGAAGGAGAAGGTGAAGTCTGGAGGGTGAATCAGAAGAAGTAGAAGAAGGAGAAGGAGAAGGTGAAGTCAGGAGGGAGAAGCAGAAGAAGCAGAAGAAGGAGAAGGAGAAGGTGAAGTCTGGAGGGTGAAGCAGAAGAAGCAGAAGAAGGAGAAGGAGAAGGTGAAGTCTGGAGGGTGAAGCAGAAGAAGCAGAAGAAGGAGAAGGAGAAGGTGAAGTCAGGAGGGTGAATCAGAAGAAGTAGAAGAAGGAGAAGGAGAAGGTGAAGTCTGGAGGGTGAATCAGAAGAAGTAGAAGTAGAAGAAGGAGAAAGAGAAGGTGAAGTCTGGAGGGTGAATCAGAAGAAGTAGAAGAAGGAGAAGGAGAAGGTGTAGTCTGGAGGGTGAATCAGAAGAAGTAGAAGAAGGAGAAGGAGAAGGTGTAGTCTGGAGGGTGAATCAGAAGAAGTAGACGAAGTAGAAGGAGAAGGTGAAGTCTGGAGGGTGAATCAGAAAAAGCAGAAGAAGGGGAAGGAGAAGGTGAAGTCTGGAGGGTGAATCAGAAGAAGTAGAAGAAGGAGAAGGAGAAGGTGAAGTCTGGAGGGTGAATCTGAAGAAGCAGAAGAAGGAGAAGGAGAAGGTGATGTCTGGAGGGTGAATCAGAAGAAGCAGAAGAAGGAGAAGGAGAAGGTGAAGTCTGGAGGGTGAATCAGAAGAAGCAGAAGAATAGAAGGAGAAGGTGAAGTCTGGAGGGTGAATCAGAAGAAGTAGAAGAAGGAGAAGGAGAAGGTGAAGTCTGGAGGGTGAATCAGAAGAAGCAGAAGAAGGAGAAGAAGAAGGTGAAGTCAGCAGGGTGAATCAGAAGAAGCAGAAGAAGGAGAAGGAGAAGGTGAAGTCTGGAGGGTGAATCAGAAGAAGCAGAAGAAGGAGAAGGAGAAGGTGAAGACTGGAGGGTGAATCAGAAGAAGTAGAAGAGGCAGAAGGAGAAGATGAAGTCTGGAGGGTGAATCAGAAGAAGTAGAAGAAGGAGAAGGAGATGGTGAGGTCTGGAGTGTGAATCAGAAGAAGCAGAAGAAGGAGAAGGAGAAGGTGAAGTCTGGAGGGTGAATCAGAAGAAGCAGAAGAAGGAGAAGGAGAAGATGAAGTCTGGAGGGTGAATCAGAAGAAGTAGAAGAAGGAGAAGGAGAAGGTGAGGTCTGGAGGGTGAATCAGAAGAAGCAGAAGAAGGAGAAGGAGAAGGTGAAGTCTGGAGGGTGAATCAGAAGAAGCAGAAGAAGGAGAAGGAGAAGGTGAAGTCTGGTGGGTGAATCAGAAGAAGCAGAAGAAGGAGAAGGAGAAGGTGAAGTCAGGAGGGTGAATCAGAAGAAGCAGAAGAAGGAGAAGGCGAAGGTGAAGTTAGGAGGGTGAATCAGAAGAAGCAGAAGAAGGAGAAGGAGAAGGTGAAGTCAGGGGGGTGAAGCAGAAGAAGTAGAAGAAGGAGAAGGAGAAGGTGAAGTCTGGCGGGCGCAGCAGAAGAAGCAGAAGAAGGAGAAGGAGAAGGTGAAGTCTGGAGGGTGAAGCAGAAGAAGCAGAAGAAGGAGAAGGAGAAGGTGAAGTCTGGAGGGTGAATCAGAAGGAGTAGAAGAAGGAGAAGGAGAAGGTGAAGTCAGGAGGGAGAAGCAGAAGAAGCAGAAGAAGGAGAAGGAGAAGGTGAAGTCTGGAGGGTGAATCAGAAGAAGCAGAAGAAGGAGAAGGAGAAGGTGAAGTCTGAAGGGTGAATCAGAAGAAGCAGAAGAAGTAGAAGGTGAAGTATGGAGGGTGAATCAGAAGAAGCAGAAGAAGGAGAAGGAGAAGGTGAAGTCTGGAGGGTGAATGAGAAGAAGCAGAAGAAGGAGAAGGAGAAGGTGAAGTCTGGAGGGTGAATCAGAAGAAGTAGAAGAAGGAGAAGGAGAAGGTGAAGTCTGGAGGGTGAATCAGAAGAAGCAGAAGAAGGAGAAGGAGAAGGTGAAGTCTGGAGGGTGAATCAGCAGAAGCAGAAGAAGGAGAAGGAGAAGGTGAAGTCTGAAGGGTGAATCAGAAGAAGCAGAAGAAGGAGAAGGAGAAGGTGAAGTCTGGATGGTGAATCAGAAGAAGCAGAAGAAGTAGAAGGAGAAGGTGAAGTCTGGAGGGTGAATCAGAAGAAGTAGAAGAAGGAGAAGGAGAAGGTGAAGTCTGGAGGGTGAATCTGAAGAAGCAGAAGAAGGAGAAGGAGAAGGTGAAGTCAGGAGGGTGAATCAGAAGAAGCAGAAGAAGGAGAAGGAGAAGGTGAAGTGTGGAGGGTGAATCAGAAGAAGCAGAAGAAGGAGAAGGAGAAGGTGAAGACTGGAGGTTGAATCAGAAGAAGTAGAAGAAGGAGAAGGAGAAGTTGAAGTCTGGAGGGTGAATCAGAAGAAGTAGAAGAAGGAGAAGGAGAAGGCGAAGTCTGGAGGGTGAATCAGAAGAAGCAGAAGAAGGAGAAGGAGAAGGTGAAGTCTGGAGGGTGAATCAGAAGACGCAGAAGAAGGAGAAGGAGAAGATGAAGTCTGGAGGGTGAATCAGAAGAATTAGAAGAAGGAGAAGGAAAAGGTGAGGTCTGGAGGGTGAATCAGAAGAAGCAGAAGAAGGAGAAGGAGAAGGTGAAGTCTGAAGGGTGAACCAGAAGAAGCAGAAGAAGGAGAAGGAGAAGGTGAAGTCTGGAGGGTGTATCAGAAGAAGCAGAAGAAGGAGAAGGAGAAGGTGAAGTCTGGAGGGTGAATCAGAAGAAGCAGAAGAAGGAGAAGGAGAAGGTGAAGTCCGGAGGGTGAATCAGAAGAAGTAGAAGAAGGAGAAGGAGAAGGTGAAGTCTGGAGGGTGAATCAGAAGAAGTAGAACAAGGAGAAGGAGAAGGTGAAGTCTGGAGGGTGAATCAGAAGAAACAGAAGAAGGAGAAGGAGAAGGTGAAGTCTGGAGGGTGAATCAGAAGAAGCAGAAGAAGGAGAAGGAGAAGATGAAGTCTGGAGGGTGAATCAGAAGAAGTAGAAGAAGGAGAATGAGAAGGTGAAGTCAGGAGGGTGAATCAGAAGAAGCAGAAGAAGGAGAAGGAGAAGGTGAAGTCTGGAGTGTGAATCAGAGGAATCAGAAGAAGGAGAAGGAGAAGGTGGAGTCTGGAGGGTGAATCAGAAGAAGCAGAAGAAAGAGAAGGAGAAGGGGAAGTCTAGAGGGTGAATCAGAAGAAGTAGAACAAGGAGAAGGAGAAGGTGAAGTCTGGAGTGCGAATCAGAAGAATCAGAAGAAGGAGAAGGAGAAGGTGACGTCTGGAGGGTGAATCAGAAGAAGCAGAAGAAGGAGAAGGAGAAGATGAAGTCTGGAGGGTGAATCAGAATAAGTAGAAGAAGGAGAAGGAGAAGGTGAAGTCTGGAGGGTGAATCAGAAGAAGCAGAAGAAGGAGAAGGAGAAGGTGAAGTCTGAAGAGTGAATCAGAAGAAGCAGAAGAAGGAGAAGGAGATGGTGAAGTCTGGATGGTGAATCAGAAGAAGCAGAATAAGGAGAAGGAGGAGGTGAAGACTGGAGGGTGAATCAGAAGAAGTAGAAGAAGGAGAAGGAGAAGATGAAGTCTGGAGGGTGAATCAGAAGAAGTAGAAGAAGGAGAAGGAGAAGGTGAGGTCTGGAGGGTGAATCAGAAGAAGCAGAAGAAGGAGAAGGAGAAGGTGAAGTCTGGAGGGTGAATCAGAAGAAGCAGAAGAAGGAAAAGGAGAAGGTGAAGTCTGGAGGGTGAATCAGAAGAAGCAGAAGAAGGAGAAGGAGAAGGTGAAGTCAGGAGGGTGAATCAGAAGAAGCAGAAGAAGGAGATAGAGAAGGTGAAGTTAGGAGGGTGAATCAGAAGAAGCAGAAGAAGGAGAAGGAGAAGGTGAAGTCAGGGGGGTGAAGCAGAAGAAGTAGAAGAAGGAGAAGGAGAAGGTGAAGTCAGGAGGGTGAAGCAGAAGAAGCAGAAGAAGGAGAAGGAGAAGGTGAAGTCTGGCGGGCGCAGCAGAAGAAGCAGAAGAAGGAGAAGGAGAAGGTGAAGTCTGGAGGGTGAAGCAGAAGAAGCAGAAGAAGTTGAAGGAGAAGGTGAAGTCTGGAGGGTGAATCAGAAGAAGTAGAAGAAGGAGAAGGAGAAGGTGAAGTCATGAGGGAGAAGCAGAAGAAGCAGAAGAAGGAGAAGGAGAAGGTGATGTCTGGAGGGTGAAGCAGAAGAAGCAGAAGAAGGAGAAGGAGAAGGTGAAGTCTGGAGGGCGAAGCAGAAGAAGCAGAAGAAGGAGAAAGAGAAGGTGACGTCTGGAGGGTGAAGAAGAAGAAGCAGAAGAAGGAGAAGGAGAAGGTGAAGTCTGGAGGGTGAATCAGAAGAAGTAGAAGAAGGAGAAGGAGAAGGTGAAGTCTGGAGGGTGAATCAGAAGAAGTAGAAAAAGGAGAAGGAGAAGGTGAAGTCAGGAGGGTGAAGCAGAAGAAGCAGAAGAAGGAGAAGGAGAAGGTGAAGTCTGGAGGGTGAAGCAGAAGAAGCAGAAGAAGGAGAAGGAGAAGGTGAAGTCTGGAGGGTGAAGCAGAAGAAGCAGAAGAAGGAGAAGGAGAAGGTGAAGTCAGGAGGGTGAATCAGAAGAAGTAGAAGAAGGAGAAGGAGAAGGTGAAGTCTGGAGGGTGAATCAGAAGAAGTAGAAGAAGGAGAAGGAGAAGGTGAAGTCTGGAGGGTGAATCAGAAGAAGTAGAAGAAGGAGAAGGAGAAGGTGAAGTCTGGAGGGTGAATCAGAAGAAGTAGAAGAAGGAGAAGGAGAAGGTGAAGTCTGGAGGGAGAAGCAGAAGAAGTAGAAGAAGGAGAAGGAGAAGTGAAGTCTGGAGGGTGAATCAGAAGAAGTAGAAGAAGGAGAAGGAGAAGGTGACGTCTGGAGGGTGAATCAGAAGAAGGAGAAGAAGGAGAAGGAGAAGGTGAAGTCTGGAGGGTGAATCAGAAGAAGCAGAAGAAGGAGAAGGAGAAGGAGAAGTCTGGAGGGTGAATCAGAAGAAGTAGAAGAAGGAGAAGGAGAAGGTGTAGTCTGGAGGGTGAATCAGAAGAAGTAGACGAAGGAGAAGGAGAAGGTGAAGTCTGGAGGGTGAATCAGAAGAAGCAGAAGCAGGAGAAGTTGAAGGTGAAGTCTGGAGGGTGAATCAGAAGAAGTAGAAGAAGGAGAAGTAGAAGGTGAAGTCTGGAGGGTGAATCAGAAGAAGCAGAAAAGGAGAAGGAGAAGGTGAAGTCTGGAGGGTGAATCAGAAGAAGCAGAAGAAGGAGAAGGAGAAGGTGAAGTCTGGAGGGTGAATCAGAAGAAGCAGAAGAAGTAGAAGGAGAAGGTGAAGTCTGGAGGGTGAATCAGAAGAAGGAGAAGAAGGAGAAGGAGAAGGTGAAGTCTGGAGGGTGAATCAGAAGAAGCAGAAGAAGGAGAAGGAGAAGGTGAAGTCTGGAGTGTGAATCAGAAGAAGTAGAAGAAGGAGAAGGAGAAGGTGAAGTCTGGAGGGTGAATCAGAAGAAGCAGAAGAAGGAGAAGGAGAAGGTGAAGTCTGGAGGGTGAATCAGAAGAAGTAGAAGAAGGAGAAGGAGAAGATGAAGTCTGGAGGGTGAATCAGAAGAAGTAGAAGAAGGAGAAGGAGAAGGTGAAGTCTGGAGGGTGAATCAGAAGAAGCAGAAGAAGGAGAAGGAGAAGGTGAAGTCTGGAGGGTGAATCAGAAGAAGCAGAAGAAGGAGAAGGAGAAGGTGAAGTCTGGAGGGTGAATCAGAAGAAGCAGAATAAGAAGGAGAAGGTGAAGTCTGGAGGGTGAATCAGAAGAAGCAGACGAAGGAGAAGGAGAAGTTGAAGTCTGGAGGGTGAATCAGAAGAAGCAGAAGAAGGAGAAGGAGAAGGTGATGTCTGGAGGGTGAATCAGAAGAAGCAGAAGAAGGAGAAGGAGAAGGTGAAGTCTGGAGGGTGAATCAGAAGAAGCAGAAGAATAGAAGGAGAAGGTGAAGTCTGGAGGGTGAATCAGAAGAAGTAGAAGAAGGAGAAGGAGAAGGTGAAGTCTGGAGGGTGAATCAGAAGAAGCAGAAGAAGGAGAAGAAGAAGGTGAAGTCAGGAGGGTGAATCAGAAGAAGCAGAAGAAGGAGAAGGAGAAGGTGAAGTCTGGAGGGTGAATCAGAAGAAGCAGAAGAAGGAGAAGGAGAAGGTGAAGACTGGAGGGTGAATCAGAAGAAGTAGAAGAGGCAGAAGGAGAAGATGAAGTCTGGAGGGTGAATCAGAAGAAGTAGAAGAAGGAGAAGGAGATGGTGAGGTCTGGAGTGTGAATCAGAAGAAGCAGAAGAAGGAGAAGGAGAAGGTGAGGTCTGGAGGGTGAATCAGAAGAAGCAGAAGAAGGAGAAGGAGAAGATGAAGTCTGGAGGGTGAATCAGAAGAAGTAGAAGAAGGAGAAGGAGAAGGTGAGGTCTGGAGGGTGAATCAGAAGAAGCAGAAGAAGGAGAAGGAGAAGGTGAAGTCTGGAGGGTGAATCAGAAGAAGCAGAAGAAGGAGAAGGAGAAGGTGAAGTCTGGTGGGTGAATCAGAAGAAGCAGAAGAAGGAGAAGGAGAAGGTGAAGTCAGGAGGGTGAATCAGAAGAAGCAGAAGAAGGAGAAGGCGAAGGTGAAGTTAGGAGGGTGAATCAGAAGAAGCAGAAGAAGGAGAAGGAGAAGGTGAAGTCAGGGGGGTGAAGCAGAAGAAGTAGAAGAAGGAGAAGGAGAAGGTGAAGTCTGGCGGGCGCAGCAGAAGAAGCAGAAGAAGGAGAAGGAGAAGGTGAAGTCTGGAGGGTGAAGCAGAAGAAGCAGAAGAAGGAGAAGGAGAAGGTGAAGTCTGGAGGGTGAATCAGAAGAAGTAGAAGAAGGAGAAGGAGAAGGTGAAGTCAGGAGGGAGAAGCAGAAGAAGCAGAAGAAGGAGAAGGAGAAGGTGAAGTCTGGAGGGTGAATCAGAAGAAGCAGAAGAAGGAGAAGGAGAAGATGAAGTCTGGAGGGTGAATCAGAAGAATTAGAAGAAGGAGAAGGAGAAGGTGAGGTCTGGAGGGTGAATCAGAAGAAGCAGAAGAAGGAGAAGGTGAAGTCTGAAGGGTGAATCAGAAGAAGCAGAAGAAGGAGAAGGTGAAGTATGGAGGGTGAATCAGAAGAAGCAGAAGAAGCAGAAGGAGAAGGTGAAGTCTGGAGGGTGAATGAGAAGAAGCAGAAGAAGGAGAAGGAGAAGGTGAAGTCTGGAGGGTGAATCAGAAGAAGTAGAAGAAGGAGAAGGAGAAGGTGAAGACTGGAGGGTGAATCAGAAGAAGTAGTAGAAGGAGAAGGAGAAGGTGAAGTCTGGAGGGTGAATCAGAAGAAGCAGAAGAAGGAGAAGGAGAAGGTGAAGTCTGGAGGGTGAATCAGCAGAAGCAGAAGAAGGAGAAGGAGAAGGTGAAGTCTGGAGGGTGAATCAGAAGAAGCAGAAGAAGGAGAAGGAGAAGGTGAAGTCTGGATGGTGAATCAGAAGAAGCAGAAGAAGTAGAAGGAGAAGGTGAAGTCTGGAGGGTGAATCAGAAGAAGTTGAAGAAGGAGAAGGAGAAGGTGAAGTCTGGAGGGTGAATCTGAAGAAGCAGAAGAAGGAGAAGGAGAAGGTGAAGTCAGGAGGGTGAATCAGAAGAAGCAGAAGAAGGAGAAGGAGAAGGTGAAGTGTGGAGGGTGAATCAGAAGAAGCAGAAGAAGGAGAAGGAGAAGGTGAAGACTGGAGGTTGAATCAGAAGAAGTAGAAGAAGGAGAAGGAGAAGTTGAAGTCTGGAGGGTGAATCAGAAGAAGTAGAAGAAGGAGAAGGAGAAGGCGAAGTCTGGAGGGTGAATCAGAAGAAGCAGAAGAAGGAGAAGGAGAAGGTGAAGTCCGGAGGGTGAATCAGAAGAAGTAGAAGAAGGAGAAGGAGAAGGTGAAGTCTGGAGGGTGAATCAGAAGAAGTAGAACAAGGAGAAGGAGAAGGTGAAGTCTGGAGGGTGAATCAGAAGAATTAGAAGAAGGAGAAGGAAAAGGTGAGGTCTGGAGGGTGAATCAGAAGAAGCAGAAGAAGGAGAAGGAGAAGGTGAAGTCTGAAGGGTGAACCAGAAGAAGCAGAAGAAGGAGAAGGAGAAGGTGAAGTCTGGAGGGTGTATCAGAAGAAGCAGAAGAAGGAGAAGGAGAAGGTGAAGTCTGGAGGGTGAATCAGAAGAAGCAGAAGAAGGAGAAGGAGAAGGTGAAGTCCGGAGGGTGAATCAGAAGAAGTAGAAGAAGGAGAAGGAGAAGGTGAAGTCTGGAGGGTGAATCAGAAGAAGTAGAACAAGGAGAAGGAGAAGGTGAAGTCTGGAGGGTGAATCAGAAGAAACAGAAGAAGGAGAAGGAGAAGGTGAAGTCTGGAGGGTGAATCAGAAGAAGCAGAAGAAGGAGAAGGAGAAGATGAAGTCTGGAGGGTGAATCAGAAGAAGTAGAAGAAGGAGAATGAGAAGATGAAGTCAGGAGGGTGAATCAGAAGAAGCAGAAGAAGGAGAAGGAGAAGGTGAAGTCTGGAGTGTGAATCAGAGGAATCAGAAGAAGGAGAAGGAGAAGGTGAAGTCTGGAGGGTGAATCAGAAGAAGTAGAAGAAGGAGAAGGAGAAGGTGAAGTCAGGAGGGTGAAGCAGAAGAAGTAGAAGAAGGAGAAGGAGAAGGTGAAGTCTGGAGGGTGAAGCAGAAGAAGCAGAAGATGGAGAAGGAGAAGGTGAAGTCTGGAGGGTGAATCAGAAGAAGCAGAAGAAGGAGAAGGAGAAGGTGAAGTCAGGGTGGTGAATCAGAAGAAGCAGAAGAAGGAGAAGGAGAAGGTGAAGTTAGGAGGGTGAATCAGAAGAAGCAGAAGAAGGAGAAGGAGAACGTGAAGTCAGGGGGGTGAAGCAGAAGAAGTAGAAGAAGGAGAAGGAGAAGGTGAAGTCTGGAGGGTGAAGCAGAAGAAGCAGAAGAAGGAGAAGGAGAAGGTGAAGTCTGGAGGGTGAATCAGAAGAAGTAGAAGAAGGAGAAGGAGAAGGTGAAGTCAGGAGGGTGAAGCAGAAGAAGCAGAAGAAGGAGAAGGAGAAGGTGAAGTCTGGAGGGTGAAGCAGAAGAAGCAGAAGAAGGAGAAGGAGAAGGTGAAGTCTGGAGGGCGAAGCAGAAGAAGCAGAAGAAGGAGAAGGAGAAGGTGAAGTCTGGACGGTGAAGCAGAAGAAGCAGAAGAAGGAGAAGGAGAAGGTGAAGTCTGGAGGGTGAATCAGAAGAAGTAGAAGAAGGAGAAGGAGAAGGTGAAGTCAGGAGGGTGAAGCAGAAGAAGCAGAAGAAGGAGAAGGAGAAGGTGAAGTCTGGAGGGTGAAGCAGAAGAAGCAGAAGAAGGAGAAGGAGAACGTGAAGTCTGGAGGGTGAAGCAGAAGAAGCAGAAGAAGGAGAAGGAGAAGGTGAAGTCAGGAGGGTGAATCAGAAGAAGTAGAAGAAGTAGAAGGAGAAGGTGAAGTCTGGAGGGTGAATCAGAAGAAGTAGAAGAAGGAGAAGGAGAAGGTGAAGTCTGGAGGGTGAATCAGAAGAAGTAGAAGAAGGAGAAGGAGAAGGTGAAGTCTGGAGGGTGAATCAGAAGAAGCAGAAGAAGGAGAAGGAGAAGGTGAAGTCTGGAGGGAGAAGCAGAAGAAGTAGAAGAAGGAGAAGGAGAAGGTGAAGTCTGGAGGGTGAATCAGAAGAAGTAGAAGAAGGAGAAGGAGAAGGTGAAGTTTGGAGGGTGAATCAGAAGAAGTAGAAGAAGGAGAAGAGAAGGTGAAGTCTGGAGGGTGAATCAGAAGAAGCAGAAGAAGGAGAAGGAGAAGGTGAAGTCTGGAGGGTGAATCAGAAGAAGTAGAAGAAGGAGAAGGAGAAGGTTTAGTCTGGAGGGTGAATCAGAAGAAGTAGACAAAGGAGAAGGAGAATGTTAAGTCTGGAGGGTGAATCAGAAGAAGCAGAAGCAGGAGAAGGAGAAGGTGAAGTCTGGAGGGTGAATCAGAAGAAGTACAAGAAGGAGAAGGAGAAGGTGAAGTCTGGAGGGTGAATCAGAAGAAGCAGAAGAAGGAGAAGGAGAATGTGAAGTCTGGAGGGTGAATCAGAAGAAGCAGAAGAAGGAGAAGGAGAAGGTGAAGTCTGGAGGGTGAATCAGAAGAAGCAGAAGAAGGAGAAGGAGAAGGTGAAGTCTGGAGGGTGAATCAGAAGAAGCAGAAGAAGTAGAAGGGGAAGGTGAAGTCTGGAGGGTGAATCAGAAGAAGTAGAACAAGGAGAAGGAGAATGTGAAGTCAGAAGGGTGAATCAGAAGAAGTAGGAGAAGGAGAAGGAGAAGGTGAAGTCTGGAGGGTAAAGCAGAAGAAGTAGAAGAAGGAGAAGGAGAAGGTGAAGTCTGGAGGGTGAATCAGAAGAAGTAGAAGAAGGAGAAGGAGAAGGTGAAGTTTGGAGGGTGAATCAGAAGAAGCAGAAGAAGGAGAAGGAGAAGGTGAAGTCTGGAGGGTGAATCAGAAGAAGTAGAAGAAGGAGAAGGAGAAGGTTTAGTCTGTAGGGTGAATCAGAAGAAGTAGACGAAGGAGAAGGAGAATGTTAAGTCTGGAGGGTGAATCAGAAGAAGCAGAAGCAGGAGAAGGAGAAGGTGAAGTCTGGAGGGTGAATCAGAAGAAGCAGAAGAAGGAGAAGGAGAAGATGAAGTCTGGAGGGTGAATCAGAAGAAGCAGAAGAAAGAGAAGGAGAAGGTGAAGTCTGGAGGGTGAAGCAGAAGAAACAGAAGAAGGAGAAGGAGTAGGTGAAGACTGCAGGGTGAATCAGAAGAAGTAGAAGAAGGAGAAGGAGAAGGTGAAGTCAGGAGGGTGAATCAGAAGAAGCAGAAGAAGGAGAAGGAGAAGGTGAAGTCAGGAGGGTGAAGCAGAAGAAGCAGAAGAAGGAGAAGGAGAAGGTGAAGTCTGGAGGGTGAAGCAGAAGAAGCAGAAGAAGGAGAAGGAGAAGGTGAAGTCTGGAGGGTGAATCAGAAGAAGCAGAAGAAGGAGAAGGAGAAGGTGAAGTCTGGAGGGTGAATCAGAAGAAGCAGAAGAAGGAGAAGGAGAAGGTGAAGTCAGGAGGGTGAATCAGAAGAAGCAGAAGAAGGAGAAGGAGAAGGTGAATTTAGGAGGGTGAATCAGAAGAAGCAGAAGAAGGAGAAGGAGCAGGTGAAGTCAGGGGGGTGTAGCAGAAGAAGTAGAAGAAGGAGAAGGAGAAGGTGAAGTCAGGACGGTGAAGCAGAAGAAGCAGAAGAAGGAGAAGGAGAAGGTGAAGCCTGGAGGGCGCAGCAGAAGAAGCAGAAGAAGGAGAAGGAGAAGGTGAAGTCTGGAGTGTGAAGCAGAAGAAGCAGAAGAAGTAGAAGGAGAAGGTGAAGTCTGGAGGGTGAAGCAGAAGAAACAGAAGAAGGAGAAGGAGAAGGTGAAGACTGGAGGGTGAATCAGAAGAAGTAGAAGAAGGAGAAGGAGAAGGTGAAGTCTGGAGGGTGAATCAGAAGAAGTAGAAGAAGGAGAAGGAGAAGTTGAAGTCTGGAGGGTGAATCAGAAGAAGCAGAAGAAGGAGAAGGAGAAGGTGAAGTCTGGAGGGTGAATCAGAAGAAGTAGAAGAAGGAGAAGGTGAAGTCTGGAGGGTGAATCAGAAGAAGTACAAGAAGGAGAAGGAGAAGGTGAAGTCTGGAGGGTGAATCAGAAGAAGCAGAAGAAGGAGAAGGAGAATGTGAAGTCTGGAGGGTGAATCAGAAGAAGCAGAAGAAGGAGAAGGAGAAGGTGAAGTCTGGAGGGTGAATCAGAAGAAGCAGAAAAATGAGAAGGAGAAGGTGAAGTCTGGAGGGTGAATCAGAAGAAGCAGAAGAAGTAGAAGGGGAAGGTGAAGTCTGGAGGGTGAATCAGAAGAAGTAGAACAAGGAGAAGGAGAAGGTGAAGTCAGAAGGGTGAATCAGAAGAAGTAGGAGAAGGAGAAGGAGAAGGTGAAGTCTGGAGGGTGAAGCAGAAGAAGTAGAAGAAGGAGAAGGAGAAGGTGAAGTCTGGAGGGTGAATCAGAAGAAGTAGAAGAAGGAGAAGGAGAAGGTGAAGTCTGGAGGGTGAATCAGAAGAAGCAGAAGAAGGAGAAGGAGAAGGTAAAGTCTGGAGGGTCAATCAGAAGAATCAGAAGAAGGAGAAGGAGAAGGTGAAGTCTGGAGGGCGAATCAGAAGAAGCAGAAGAAGGAGAAGGTGAAGACTGGAGGGTGAATCAGAAGAAGTAGAAGAAGGAGAAGGAGAAGGTGAAGTCTGGAGGGTGAATCAGAAGAATCAGAAGAAGGAGAAGGAGAAGGTGAAGTCTGGAGGGTGAATCAGAAGAAGCAGAAGAAGGAGAAGGAGAAGATGAAGTCTGGAGGGTGAATCAGAAGAAGTAGAAGAAGGAGAAGGAGAAGGTGAGGTCTGGAGGGTGAATCAGAAGAAGCAGAAGAAGGAGAAGGTGAAGTCTGGAGGGTGAATCAGAAGAAGCAGAAGAAGGAGAAGGAGAAGGTGAAGTCTGGAGGGTGAAGCAGAAGAAGCAGAAGAAGGAGAAGGAGAAAGTGAAGTCTGGAGGGTGAATCAGAAGAAGCAGAAGAAGTAGAAGGAGAAGGTGAAGTCTGGAGGGTGAATCAGAAGAAGTAGAAGAAGGAGAAGGAGAAGGTGAAGTCTGGAGGGTGAATCAGAAGAAGCAGAAGAAGGAGAAGGAGAAGGTGAAGACTGGAGGGTGAATCAGAAGAAGTAGAAGAAGCAGAAGGAGAGGGTGAAGTCTGGAGGGTGAATCAGAAGAAGGAGAAGAAGGAGAAGGAGATGGTGAGGTCTGGCGGGTGAATCAGAAGAAGCAGAAGAAGGAGAAGGAGAAGGTGAAGTCTGGAGGGTGAATCAGAAGAAGCAGAAGAAGGAGAAGGAGAAGGTGAAGACTGGAGGGTGAATCAGAAGAAGTAGAAGAAGGAGAAGGAGAAGATGAAGTCTGGAGGGTGAATCAGAAGAAGTAGAAGAAGGAGAAGGAGAAGGTGAGGTCTGGAGGGTGAATCAGAAGAAGCAGAAGAAGGAGAAGGAGAAGGTGAAGTCAGGAGGGTGAATCAGAAGAAGCAGAAGAAGGAGAAGGAGAAGGTGAAGTTAGGAGGGTGAATCAGAAGAAGCAGAAGAAGGAGAAGGAGAAGGTGAAGTGAAGGGGGTGAAGCAGAAGAAGTAGAAGAAGGAGAAGGAGAAGGTGAAGTCAGGAAGGTGAAGCAGAAGAAGCAGAAGAAGGAGAAGGAGAAGGTGAAGTCTGGCGGGCGCAGCAGAAGAAGCAGAAGAAGGAGAAGGAGAAGGTGAAGTCTGGAGGGTGAAGCAGAAGAAGCAGAAGAAGGAGAAGGAGAAGGTGAAGTCTGGAGGGTGAATCAGAAGAAGTAGAAGAAGGAGAAGGAGAAGGTGAAGTCAGGAGGGTGAAGCAGAAGAAGCAGAAGAAGGAGAAGGAGAAGGTGAAGTCTGGAGGGTGAAGCAGAAGAAGCAGAAGAAGGAGAAGGAGAAAGTGAAGTCTGGAGGGTGAAGCAGAAGAAGTAGAAGAAGGAGAAGGAGAAGGTGAAGTCTGGAGGGTGAAGCAGAAGAAGCAGAAGAAGGAGAAGGAGAAGGTGAAGTCTGGAGGGTGAATCAGAAGGAGTAGAAGAAGGAGAAGGAGAAGGTGAAGTCAGGAGGGTGAAGCAGAAGAAGCAGAAGAAGGAGAAGGAGAAGGTGAAGTCTGGAGGGTGAAGCAGAAGAAGCAGAAGAAGGAGAAGGAGAAGGTGAAGTCTGGAGGGTGAAGCAGAAGAAGCAGAAGAAGGAGAAGGAGAAGGTGAAGTCAGGAGGGTGAATCAGAAGAAGTAGAAGAAGGAGAAGGAGAAGGTGAAGTCTGGAGGGTGAATCAGAAGAAGTAGAAGTAGAAGAAGGAGAAAGAGAAGGTGAAGTCTGGAGGGTGAATCAGAAGAAGTAGAAGAAGGAGAAGGAGAAGGTGTAGTCTGGAGGGTGAATCAGAAGAAGTAGAAGAAGGAGAAGGAGAAGGTGTAGTCTGGAGGGTGAATCAGAAGAAGTAGACGAAGTAGAAGGAGAAGGTGAAGTCTGGAGGGTGAATCAGAAAAAGCAGAAGAAGGGGAAGGAGAAGGTGAAGTCTGGAGGGTGAATCAGAAGAAGTAGAAGAAGGAGAAGGAGAAGGTGAAGTCTGGAGGGTGAATCAGAAGAAGCAGAAGAAGGAGAAGGAGAAGGTGAAGTCTGGAGGGTGAATCTGAAGAAGCAGAAGAAGGAGAAGGAGAAGGTGATGTCTGGAGGGTGAATCAGAAGAAGCAGAAGAAGGAGAAGGAGAAGGTGAAGTCTGGAGGGTGAATCAGAAGAAGCAGAAGAATAGAAGGAGAAGGTGAAGTCTGGAGGGTGAATCAGAAGAAGTAGAAGAAGGAGAAGGAGAAGGTGAAGTCTGGAGGGTGAATCAGAAGAAGCAGAAGAAGGAGAAGAAGAAGGTGAAGTCAGCAGGGTGAATCAGAAGAAGCAGAAGAAGGAGAAGGAGAAGGTGAAGTCTGGAGGGTGAATCAGAAGAAGCAGAAGAAGGAGAAGGAGAAGGTGAAGACTGGAGGGTGAATCAGAAGAAGTAGAAGAGGCAGAAGGAGAAGATGAAGTCTGGAGGGTGAATCAGAAGAAGTAGAAGAAGGAGAAGGAGATGGTGAGGTCTGGAGTGTGAATCAGAAGAAGCAGAAGAAGGAGAAGGAGAAGGTGAAGTCTGGAGGGTGAATCAGAAGAAGCAGAAGAAGGAGAAGGAGAAGATGAAGTCTGGAGGGTGAATCAGAAGAAGTAGAAGAAGGAGAAGGAGAAGGTGAGGTCTGGAGGGTGAATCAGAAGAAGCAGAAGAAGGAGAAGGAGAAGGTGAAGTCTGGAGGGTGAATCAGAAGAAGCAGAAGAAGGAGAAGGAGAAGGTGAAGTCTGGTGGGTGAATCAGAAGAAGCAGAAGAAGGAGAAGGAGAAGGTGAAGTCAGGAGGGTGAATCAGAAGAAGCAGAAGAAGGAGAAGGCGAAGGTGAAGTTAGGAGGGTGAATCAGAAGAAGCAGAAGAAGGAGAAGGAGAAGGTGAAGTCAGGGGGGTGAAGCAGAAGAAGTAGAAGAAGGAGAAGGAGAAGGTGAAGTCTGGCGGGCGCAGCAGAAGAAGCAGAAGAAGGAGAAGGAGAAGGTGAAGTCTGGAGGGTGAAGCAGAAGAAGCAGAAGAAGGAGAAGGAGAAGGTGAAGTCTGGAGGGTGAATCAGAAGAAGTAGAAGAAGGAGAAGGAGAAGGTGAAGTCAGGAGGGAGAAGCAGAAGAAGCAGAAGAAGGAGAAGGAGAAGGTGAAGTCTGGAGGGTGAAGCAGAAGAAGCAGAAGAAGGAGAAGGAGAAGGTGAAGTCTGGAGGGTGAAGCAGAAGAAGCAGAAGAAGGAGAAGGAGAAGGTGAAGTCAGGAGGGTGAATCAGAAGAAGTAGAAGAAGGAGAAGGAGAAGGTGAAGTCTGGAGGGTGAATCAGAAGAAGTAGAAGTAGAAGAAGGAGAAAGAGAAGGTGAAGTCTGGAGGGTGAATCAGAAGAAGTAGAAGAAGGAGAAGGAGAAGGTGTAGTCTGGAGGGTGAATCAGAAGAAGTAGAAGAAGGAGAAGGAGAAGGTGTAGTCTGGAGGGTGAATCAGAAGAAGTAGACGAAGTAGAAGGAGAAGGTGAAGTCTGGAGGGTGAATCAGAAAAAGCAGAAGAAGGGGAAGGAGAAGGTGAAGTCTGGAGGGTGAATCAGAAGAAGTAGAAGAAGGAGAAGGAGAAGGTGAAGTCTGGAGGGTGAATCAGAAGAAGCAGAAGAAGGAGAAGGAGAAGGTGAAGTCTGGAGGGTGAATCTGAAGAAGCAGAAGAAGGAGAAGGAGAAGGTGATGTCTGGAGGGTGAATCAGAAGAAGCAGAAGAAGGAGAAGGAGAAGGTGAAGTCTGGAGGGTGAATCAGAAGAAGCAGAAGAATAGAAGGAGAAGGTGAAGTCTGGAGGGTGAATCAGAAGAAGTAGAAGAAGGAGAAGGAGAAGGTGAAGTCTGGAGGGTGAATCAGAAGAAGCAGAAGAAGGAGAAGAAGAAGGTGAAGTCAGCAGGGTGAATCAGAAGAAGCAGAAGAAGGAGAAGGAGAAGGTGAAGTCTGGAGGGTGAATCAGAAGAAGCAGAAGAAGGAGAAGGAGAAGGTGAAGACTGGAGGGTGAATCAGAAGAAGTAGAAGAGGCAGAAGGAGAAGATGAAGTCTGGAGGGTGAATCAGAAGAAGTAGAAGAAGGAGAAGGAGATGGTGAGGTCTGGAGTGTGAATCAGAAGAAGCAGAAGAAGGAGAAGGAGAAGGTGAAGTCTGGAGGGTGAATCAGAAGAAGCAGAAGAAGGAGAAGGAGAAGATGAAGTCTGGAGGGTGAATCAGAAGAAGTAGAAGAAGGAGAAGGAGAAGGTGAGGTCTGGAGGGTGAATCAGAAGAAGCAGAAGAAGGAGAAGGAGAAGGTGAAGTCTGGAGGGTGAATCAGAAGAAGCAGAAGAAGGAGAAGGAGAAGGTGAGGTCTGGTGGGTGAATCAGAAGAAGCAGAAGAAGGAGAAGGAGAAGGTGAAGTCAGGAGGGTGAATCAGAAGAAGCAGAAGAAGGAGAAGGCGAAGGTGAAGTTAGGAGGGTGAATCAGAAGAAGCAGAAGAAGGAGAAGGAGAAGGTGAAGTCAGGGGGGTGAAGCAGAAGAAGTAGAAGAAGGAGAAGGAGAAGGTGAAGTCTGGCGGGCGCAGCAGAAGAAGCAGAAGAAGGAGAAGGAGAAGGTGAAGTCTGGAGGGTGAAGCAGAAGAAGCAGAAGAAGGAGAAGGAGAAGGTGAAGTCTGGAGGGTGAATCAGAAGGAGTAGAAGAAGGAGAAGGAGAAGGTGAAGTCAGGAGGGAGAAGCAGAAGAAGCAGAAGAAGGAGAAGGAGAAGGTGAAGTCTGGAGGGTGAATCAGAAGAAGCAGAAGAAGGAGAAGGAGAAGATGAAGTCTGGAGGGTGAATCAGAAGAATTAGAAGAAGGAGAAGGAGAAGGTGAGGTCTGGAGGGTGAATCAGAAGAAGCAGAAGAAGGAGAAGGAGAAGGTGAAGTCTGAAGGGTGAATCAGAAGAAGCAGAAGAAGGAGAAGGTGAAGTATGGAGGGTGAATCAGAAGAAGCAGAAGAAGGAGAAGGAGAAGGTGAAGTCTGGAGGGTGAATGAGAAGAAGCAGAAGAAGGAGAAGGAGAAGGTGAAGTCTGGAGGGTGAATCAGAAGAAGTAGAAGAAGGAGAAGGAGAAGGTGAAGTCTGGAGGGTGAATCAGAAGAAGTAGAAGAAGGAGAAGGAGAAGGTGAAGTCTGGAGGGTGAATCAGAAGAAGCAGAAGAAGGAGAAGGAGAAGGTGAAGTCTGGAGGGTGAACCAGCAGAAGCAGAAGAAGGAGAAGGAGAAGGTGAAGTCTGAAGGGTGAATCAGAAGAAGCAGAAGAAGGAGAAGGAGAAGGTGAAGTCTGGATGGTGAATCAGAAGAAGCAGAAGAAGTAGAAGGAGAAGGTGAAGTCTGGAGGGTGAATCAGAAGAAGTAGAAGAAGGAGAAGGAGAAGGTGAAGTCTGGAGGGTGAATCTGAAGAAGCAGAAGAAGGAGAAGGAGAAGGTGAAGTCAGGAGGGTGAATCAGAAGAAGCAGAAGAAGGAGAAGGAGAAGGTGAAGTGTGGAGGGTGAATCAGAAGAAGCAGAAGAAGGAGAAGGAGAAGGTGAAGACTGGAGGTTGAATCAGAAGAAGTAGAAGAAGGAGAAGGAGAAGTTGAAGTCTGGAGGGTGAATCAGAAGAAGTAGAAGAAGGAGAAGGAGAAGGCGAAGTCTGGAGGGTGAATCAGAAGAAGCAGAAGAAGGAGAAGGAGAAGGTGAAGTCTGGAGGGTGAATCAGAAGACGCAGAAGAAGGAGAAGGAGAAGATGAAGTCTGGAGGGTGAATCAGAAGAATTAGAAGAAGGAGAAGGAAAAGGTGAGGTCTGGAGGGTGAATCAGAAGAAGCAGAAGAAGGAGAAGGAGAAGGTGAAGTCTGAAGGGTGAACCAGAAGAAGCAGAAGAAGGAGAAGGAGAAGGTGAAGTCTGGAGGGTGTATCAGAAGAAGCAGAAGAAGGAGAAGGAGAAGGTGAAGTCTGGAGGGTGAATCAGAAGAAGCAGAAGAAGGAGAAGGAGAAGGTGAAGTCCGGAGGGTGAATCAGAAGAAGTAGAAGAAGGAGAAGGAGAAGGTGAAGTCTGGAGGGTGAATCAGAAGAAGTAGAACAAGCAGAAGGAGAAGGTGAAGTCTGGAGGGTGAATCAGAAGAAACAGAAGAAGGAGAAGGAGAAGGTGAAGTCTGGAGGGTGAATCAGAAGAAGCAGAAGAAGGAGAAGGAGAAGATGAAGTCTGGAGGGTGAATCAGAAGAAGTAGAAGAAGGAGAATGAGAAGGTGAAGTCAGGAGGGTGAATCAGAAGAAGCAGAAGAAGGAGAAGGAGAAGGTGAAGTCTGGAGTGTGAATCAGAGGAATCAGAAGAAGGAGAAGGAGAAGGTGGAGTCTGGAGGGTGAATCAGAAGAAGCAGAAGAAAGAGAAGGAGAAGGGGAAGTCTAGAGGGTGAATCAGAAGAAGTAGAACAAGGAGAAGGAGAAGGTGAAGTCTGGAGTGCGAATCAGAAGAATCAGAAGAAGGAGAAGGAGAAGGTGACGTCTGGAGGGTGAATCAGAAGAAGCAGAAGAAGGAGAAGGAGAAGATGAAGTCTGGAGGGTGAATCAGAATAAGTAGAAGAAGGAGAAGGAGAAGGTGAAGTCTGGAGGGTGAATCAGAAGAAGCAGAAGAAGGAGAAGGAGAAGGTGAAGTCTGAAGAGTGAATCAGAAGAAGCAGAAGAAGGAGAAGGAGATGGTGAAGTCTGGATGGTGAATCAGAAGAAGCAGAATAAGGAGAAGGAGGAGGTGAAGACTGGAGGGTGAATCAGAAGAAGTAGAAGAAGGAGAAGGAGAAGATGAAGTCTGGAGGGTGAATCAGAAGAAGTAGAAGAAGGAGAAGGAGAAGGTGAGGTCTGGAGGGTGAATCAGAAGAAGCAGAAGAAGGAGAAGGAGAAGGTGAAGTCTGGAGGGTGAATCAGAAGAAGCAGAAGAAGGAAAAGGAGAAGGTGAAGTCTGGAGGGTGAATCAGAAGAAGCAGAAGAAGGAGAAGGAGAAGGTGAAGTCAGGAGGGTGAATCAGAAGAAGCAGAAGAAGGAGATAGAGAAGGTGAAGTTAGGAGGGTGAATCAGAAGAAGCAGAAGAAGGAGAAGGAGAAGGTGAAGTCAGGGGGGTGAAGCAGAAGAAGTAGAAGAAGGAGAAGGAGAAGGTGAAGTCAGGAGGGTGAAGCAGAAGAAGCAGAAGAAGGAGAAGGAGAAGGTGAAGTCTGGCGGGCGCAGCAGAAGAAGCAGAAGAAGGAGAAGGAGAAGGTGAAGTCTGGAGGGTGAAGCAGAAGAAGCAGAAGAAGTTGAAGGAGAAGGTGAAGTCTGGAGGGTGAATCAGAAGAAGTAGAAGAAGGAGAAGGAGAAGGTGAAGTCATGAGGGAGAAGCAGAAGAAGCAGAAGAAGGAGAAGGAGAAGGTGATGTCTGGAGGGTGAAGCAGAAGAAGCAGAAGAAGGAGAAGGAGAAGGTGAAGTCTGGAGGGCGAAGCAGAAGAAGCAGAAGAAGGAGAAAGAGAAGGTGACGTCTGGAGGGTGAAGAAGAAGAAGCAGAAGAAGGAGAAGGAGAAGGTGAAGTCTGGAGGGTGAATCAGAAGAAGTAGAAGAAGGAGAAGGAGAAGGTGAAGTCTGGAGGGTGAATCAGAAGAAGTAGAAGAAGGAGAAGGAGAAGGTGAAGTCAGGAGGGTGAAGCAGAAGAAGCAGAAGAAGGAGAAGGAGAAGGTGAAGTCTGGAGGGTGAAGCAGAAGAAGCAGAAGAAGGAGAAGGAGAAGGTGAAGTCTGGAGGGTGAAGCAGAAGAAGCAGAAGAAGGAGAAGGAGAAGGTGAAGTCAGGAGGGTGAATCAGAAGAAGTAGAAGAAGGAGAAGGAGAAGGTGAAGTCTGGAGGGTGAATCAGAAGAAGTAGAAGAAGGAGAAGGAGAAGGTGAAGTCTGGAGGGTGAATCAGAAGAAGTAGAAGAAGGAGAAGGAGAAGGTGAAGTCTGGAGGGTGAATCAGAAGAAGTAGAAGAAGGAGAAGGAGAAGGTGAAGTCTGGAGGGAGAAGCAGAAGAAGTAGAAGAAGGAGAAGGAGAAGTGAAGTCTGGAGGGTGAATCAGAAGAAGTAGAAGAAGGAGAAGGAGAAGGTGACGTCTGGAGGGTGAATCAGAAGAAGGAGAAGAAGGAGAAGGAGAAGGTGAAGTCTGGAGGGTGAATCAGAAGAAGCAGAAGAAGGAGAAGGAGAAGGAGAAGTCTGGAGGGTGAATCAGAAGAAGTAGAAGAAGGAGAAGGAGAAGGTGTAGTCTGGAGGGTGAATCAGAAGAAGTAGACGAAGGAGAAGGAGAAGGTGAAGTCTGGAGGGTGAATCAGAAGAAGCAGAAGCAGGAGAAGGAGAAGGTGAAGTCTGGAGGGTGAATCAGAAGAAGTAGAAGAAGGAGAAGTAGAAGGTGAAGTCTGGAGGGTGAATCAGAAGAAGCAGAAAAGGAGAAGGAGAAGGTGAAGTCTGGAGGGTGAATCAGAAGAAGCAGAAGAAGGAGAAGGAGAAGGTGAAGTCTGGAGGGTGAATCAGAAGAAGCAGAAGAAGTAGAAGGAGAAGGTGAAGTCTGGAGGGTGAATCAGAAGAAGGAGAAGAAGGAGAAGGAGAAGGTGAAGTCTGGAGGGTGAATCAGAAGAAGCAGAAGAAGGAGAAGGAGAAGGTGAAGTCTGGAGTGTGAATCAGAAGAAGTAGAAGAAGGAGAAGGAGAAGGTGAAGTCTGGAGGGTGAATCAGAAGAAGCAGAAGAAGGAGAAGGAGAAGGTGAAGTCTGGAGGGTGAATCAGAAGAAGTAGAAGAAGGAGAAGGAGAAGATGAAGTCTGGAGGGTGAATCAGAAGAAGTAGAAGAAGGAGAAGGAGAAGGTGAAGTCTGGAGGGTGAATCAGAAGAAGCAGAAGAAGGAGAAGGAGAAGGTGAAGTCTGGAGGGTGAATCAGAAGAAGCAGAAGAAGGAGAAGGAGAAGGTGAAGTCTGGAGGGTGAATCAGAAGAAGCAGAATAAGAAGGAGAAGGTGAAGTCTGGAGGGTGAATCAGAAGAAGCAGACGAAGGAGAAGGAGAAGTTGAAGTCTGGAGGGTGAATCAGAAGAAGTAGAAGAAGGAGAAGTAGAAGGTGTAGTTTGGAGGGTGAATCAGGAGAAGTAGACGAAGGAGAAGGAGAAGGTGAAGTCTGGAGGGTGAATCAGAAGAAGCAGAAGAAGGAGAAGGAGAAGGTGAAGTCTGGAGGCTGAATCAGAAGAAGCAGAATAAGAAGGAGAAGGTGAAATCTGGAGGGTGAATCAGAAGAAGTAGAAGAAGGAGAAGTAGAAGGTGTAGTTTGGAGGGTGAATCAGGAGAAGTAGACGAAGGAGAAGGAGAAGGTGAAGTCTGGAGGGTGAATCAGAAGAAGCAGAAGAAGGAGAAGGAGAAGGTGAAGTCTGGAGGGTGATTCAGAAGAAGTAGAAGAAGCAGAAGGAGAAGGTGAAGTCTGGAGGGTGAATCAGAAGAAGCAGAAGAAGGAGAAGGAGAAGGTGAAGTCTGGAGGGTGAATCGGAAGAAGCAGAAGAAGGAGAAGGAGAAGGTGAAGTATGGAGGGTGAATCAGAAGAAGCAGAAGAAGGAGAAGGAGAAGGTGAAGTCTGGAGGGTGAATCAGAAGAAGCAGAAGAAGTAGAAGGAGAAGGTGAAGTCTGGAGGGTGAATCAGAAGAAGTAGAAGAAGGAGAAGGAGAAGGTGAAGTCTGGAGGGTGAATCAGAAGAAGCAGAAGAAGGAGAAGGAGAAGGTGAAGTCAGGAGGGTGAATCAGAAGAAGCAGAAGAAGGAGAAGGAGAAGGTGAAATCTGGAGGGTGAATCAGAAGAAGCAGAAGAAGGCGAAGGAGAAGGTGAAGACGGGAGGGTGAATCAGAAGAAGTAGAAGAAGGAGAAGGAGAAGGTGAAGTCTGGAGGGTGAATCAGAAGAGGTAGAAGAAGGAGAAGGAGAAGGCGAAGTCTGGAGGGTGAATCAGAAGAAGCAGAAGAAGGAGAAGGAGAAGGTGAAATCTGGAGGGTGAATCAGAAGAAGCAGAAGAAGGAGAAGGAGAAGATGAAGTCTGGAGGGTGAATCAGAAGAAGTAGAAGAAGGAGAAGGAGAAGGTGAGATCTGGAGGGTGAATCAGAAGAAGCAGAAGAAGGAGAAGGAGAAGGTGAAGTCTGAAGGGTGAATCAGAAGAAGCAGAAAAAGGAGAAGGAGAAGGTGAAGTCTGAAGGGTGAATCAGAAGAAGCAGAAGAAGGAGAAGGAGAAGGTGAAGTCTGGAGGGTGAATCAGAAGAAGCAGAAGGAGGAGAAGGAGAAGGTGAAGTCCGGAGGGTGAATCAGAAGACGTAGAAGAAGGAGAAGGAGAAGGTGAAGTCTGGAGGGTGAATCAGAAGAAGTAGAAGAAGGAGAAGGAGAAGGTGAAGTCTGGAGGGTGAATCAGAAGAAGCAGAAGAAGGAAAAGGAGAAGGTGAAGTCTGGAGGGTGAATCAGAAGAAGCAGAAGAAGGAGAAGGAGAAGATGAAGTCTGGAGGGTGAATCAGAAGAAGTAGAAGAAGGAGAAGGAGAAGGTGAAGTCTGGAGGGTGAATCAGAAGAAGCAGAAGAAGGAGAAGGAGAAGGTGACGTCTGGAGGGTGAATCAGAAGAAGCAGAAGAAGGAGAAGGAGAAGGTGAAGTCTGGAGGGTGAATCAGAAGAAGCACAATAAGGAGAAGGAGAAGGTGAAGTCTGGAGGGTGAATCAGAAGAAGCAGAAGGAGGAGAAGGAGAAGGTGAATTCTGGAGGGTGATTCAGAAGAAGTAGAAGAATGAGAAGGAGAAGGTGAAGTCTGTAGGGTGAAGCAGAAGAAGTAGAAGAAGGAGAAGGAGAAGGTGAAGTCAGGAGGGTGAATTAGAAGAAGTAGAAGAAGGAGAAGGAGAAGGTGAAGTCACGAGGGTGAATCAGAAGAAGCAGAAGAAGCAGAAGGAGAAGGTGAAGTCTGGAGGGTGAATCAGAAGAAGCAGAAGAAAGAGAAGGAGAAGGTGAAGTCTGGAGGGTGAATCAGAAGATGCAGAAGAAAGAGAAGAAGAAGGTGAAGTCTGGAGGGTGAAGCAGAAGAAGCAGAAGAAGGAGAAGGAGAAGGTGAAGACTGGAGGGTGAATCAGAAGAAGTAGAAGAAGGAGAAGAAGAAGGTGAAGTCTGGAGGGTGAATCAGAAGAAGTAGAAGAAGGAGAAGGAGAAGGTGAAGTCTGGAGGGTGAATCAGAAGAAGCAGAAGAAGGAGAAGGAGAAGGTGAAGTCTGGAGGGTGAATCAGAAGAAGCAGAAGAAGGAGAAGGAGAAGATGAAGTCTGGAGGGTGAATCAGAAGAAGTAGAAGAAGGAGAAGGAGAAGGTGAGGTCTGGAGGGTGAATCAGAAGAAGCAGAAGAAGGAGAAGCAGAAGGTGAAGTCTGGAGGGTGGATCAGAAGAAGCAGAAGAAGGAGAAGGAGAAGGTGAAGTCAGAAGGGTGAATCAGAAGAAGCAGAAGAAGGAGAAGGAGAAGGTGAAGTCTGGAGGGTGAATCAGAAGAAGGAGAAGAAGGAGAAGGAGAAGGTGAAGTCTGGAGGGTGAATCAGAAGAAGTAGAAGAAGGAGAAGGAGAAGGTGAAGTTTGGAGGGTGAATCAGAAGAAGCAGAAGAAGGAGAAGGAGAAGGTGAAGTCTGGAGGGAGAAGCAGAAGAAGTAGAAGAAGGAGAAGGAGAAGGTGAAGTCTGGAGGGTGAATCAGAAGAAGTAGAAGAAGGAGAAGGAGAAGGTGAAGTTTGGAGTGTGAATCAGAAGAAGTAGAAGAAGGAGAAGGAGAAGGTGAAGTCTGGAGGGTGAATCAGAAGAAGCAGAAGAAGGAGAAGGAGAAGGTGAAGTCTGGAGGGTGAATCAGAAGAAGTAGAAGAAGGAGAAGGAGAAGGTGTAGTCTGGAGGGTGAATCAGAAGAAGTAGACGAAGGAGAAGGAGAAGGTGAAGTCTGGAGGGTGAATCAGAAGAAGCAGAAGCAGGAGAAGGAGAAGGTGAAGTCTGGAGGGTGAAACAGAAGAAGTAGAAGAAGGAGAAGGAGAAGGTGAAGTCTGGAGGGTGAATCAGAAGAAGCAGAAGAAGGAGAAGGAGAAGGTGAATTCTGGAGGTTGAATCAGAAGAAGCAGAAGAAGCAGAAGAAGTAGAAGGAGAAGGTGAAGTCTGGAGGGTGAATCAGAAGAAGTAGAAGAAGGAGAAGGAGAAGGTGAAGTCTGGAGGGTGAATCAGAAGAAGTGGAAGAAGGAGAAGGAGAAGGTGAAGTCTGGAGGGTGAACAGAAGAAGCAGAAGAAGGAGAAGGAGAAGGTGAAGACTGGAGGGTGAATCAGAAGAAGTAGAAGAAGGAGAAGGAGAAGGTGAAGTCTGGAGGGTGAATCAGAAGAAGTAGAAGAAGGAGAAGGCGAAGTCTGGAGGGTGAATCAGAAGAAGCAGAAGAAGGAGAAGGAGAAGGTGAAGTCTGGAGGGTGAATCAGAAGAAGCACAAGAAGGAGAAGGAGAAGATGAAGTCTGGAGGGTGAATCAGAAGATGTATAAGAAGGAGAAGGTGAGGTCTGGAGGGTGAATCAGAAGAAGCAGAAGAAGGAGAAGGAGAAGGTGAAGTCTGAAGGGTGAATCAGAAGAAGCAGAAGAAGGAGAAGGAGAAGGTGAAGTCTGGAGGTGAATCAGAAGAAGCAGAAGAAGGTGAAGGAGAAGGTGAAGTCTGGAGGGTGAATCAGAAGAAGTAGATGAAGGAGAAGGAGAAGGTGAAGTCTGGAGGGTGAATCAGAAGAAGTAGAAGAAGGAGAAGGAGAAGGTGAAGTCTGGAGGGTGAATCAGAAGAAGTAGAAGAAGGAGAAGGAGAAGATGAAGTCTGGAGGGTGAATCAGAAGAAGTAGAAGAAGGAGAAGGAGAAGGTGAAGTCTGGAGGGTGAATCAGAAGAAGCAGAAGAAGGAGAAGGAGAAGGTGAAGTCTGGAGGGTGAATCAGAAGAAGCAGAAGAAGGAGAAGGAGAAGGTGAAGTCTGGAGGGTGAATCAGAAGAAGCAGAATAAGAAGGAGAAGGTGAAGTCTGGAGGGTGAATCAGAAGAAGCAGACGAAGGAGAAGGAGTAGTTGAAGTCTGGAGGGTGAATCAGAAGAAGTAGAAGAAGGAGAAGGAGAAGGTTAAGTCTGGAGGGTGAAGCAGAAGAAGGAGAAGAAGGAGAAGGAGAAGGTGAAGTCAGGAGGGTGAATCAGAAGAAGTAGAAGAAGGAGAAGGAGAAGGTGAAGTCAGGAGGGTGAATCAGAAGAAGCAGAAAAGGGGAAGGAGAAGGTGAAGTCTGGAGGGTGAATCAGAAGAAACAGAAGAAGGAGAAGGAGAAGGTGAAGTCTGGAGGGTGAATCAGAAGAAGCAGAAGAAAGAGAAGGAGAAGGTGAAGCCTGGAGGGTGAAGCAGAAGAAGCAGAAGAAGTAGAAGGAGAAGGTGAAGACTGGAGGGTGAATCAGAAGAAGTAGAAGAAGGAGAAGGAGAAGGTGAAGTCTGGAGGGTGAATCAGAAGAAGTAGAAGAAGGAGAAGGAGAAGGTGAAGTCTGGAGGGTGAATCAGAAGAAGCAGAAGAAGGAGAAGGAGAAGGTGAAGTCTGGAGGGTGAATCAGAAGAAGCAGAAGAAGGAGAAGGCGAAGATGAAGTCTGGAGGGTGAATCAGAAGAAGTATAAGAAGGAGAAGGAGAAGGTGAGGTCAGGAGGGTGAATCAGAAGAAGCAGAAGAAGGAGAAGGAGAAGGTGAAGTCTGGAGGGTGAATCAGAAGAAGGAGAAGGAAAAGGTGAAGTCTGGAGGGTGAATCAGAAGAAGCAGAAGAAGGAGAAGGAGAAGGTGAGGTCAGGAGGGTGAATCAGAAGAAGCAGAAGAAGGAGAAGGAGAAGGTGAAGTTAGTAGGGTGAATCAGAAGAAGCAGAAGAAGGAGAAGGAGAAGTTGAAGTCAGGGTGGTGAAGCAGAAGAAGTAGAAGAAGGAGAAGGAGAAGGTGAAGTCAGGAAGGTGAAGGAGAAGAAGCAGAAGAAGGAGAAGGAGAAGGTGAAGTCTGGAGGGCGCAGCAGAAGAAGCAGAAGAAGTAGAAGGAGAAGGTGAAGTCTGGAGGGTGAAGCAGAAGAAGCAGAAGAAGGAGAAGGAGAAGGTGAAGTCTGGAGGGTGAATCAGAAGAAGTAGAAGAAGGAGAAGGAGAAGGTGAAGTCAGGAGTGTGAAGCAGAAGAAGCAGAAGAAGGAGAAGGAGAAGGTGAAGTCTGGAGGGAGACTCAGAAGAAGCAGAAGAAGGAGAAGGAGAAGGTGAAGTCTGGAGGGTGAATCAGAAGAAGCAGAAGAAGGAGAAGGAGAAGGTGAATTAAGGGGATGAAGCAGAAGAAGTAGAAGAAGGAGAAGGAGAAGGTGAAGTCAGGAAGGTGAAGCAGAAGAAGCAGAAGAAGGAGAAGGAGATGGTGAAGTCTGGAGGGCGCAGCAGAAGAAGCTGAAGAAGGAGAAGGAGAAGGTGAAGTCTGGAGGGTGAAGCAGAAGAAGCAGAAGAAGGAGAAGGAGAAGGTGAAGTCTGGAGGGTGAATCAGAAGAAGTAGAAGAAGGAGATCGAGAAGGTGAAGTCAGGAGGGTGAAGCAGAAGAAGCAGAAGAAGGAGAAGGAGAAGGTGAAGTCTGGAGGGTGAAGCAGAAGAAGCAGAAGTGGAAAAGGAGAAGGTGAAGTCTGGAGGGCGAAGCAGAAGAAGCAGAAGAAGGAGAAGGAGAGGGTGCAGTCTGGAGGGTGAAGCAGAAGAAGCAGAAGAAGGAGAAGGCGAAGGTGAAGTCTGGAGGGTGAATCAGAAGAAGTAGAAGAAGGAGAAGGAGAAGGTGAAGTCAGGAGGGTGAAGCAGAAGAAGCAGAAAAAGGAGAAGGAGAAGGTGAAGTCTGGAGGGTGAAGCAGAAGAAGCAGAAGAAGGAGAAGGAGAAGGTGAAGTCTGGAGGGTGAAGCAGAAGAAGCAGAAGAAGGAGATGGAGAAGGTGAAGTCAGGAGGGTGAATCAGAAGAAGTAGAAGAAGGAGAAGGAGAAGGTGAAGTCTGGAGGGTGAATCAGACGAAGTAGAAGAAGGAGAAGGAGAAGGTGAAGTCTGGAGGGTGAATCAGAAGAAGGAGAAGAAGGAGAAGGAGAAGGTGAAGTCTGGAGGGTGAATCAGAAGAAGTAGAAGAAGGAGAAGGAGAAGGTGAAGTTTGGAGGGTGAATCAGAAGAAGTAGAAGAAGGAGAAGGAGAAGGTGAAGTTTGGAGGGTGAATCAGAAGAAGCAGAAGAAGGAGAAGGAGAAGGTGAAGTCTGGAGGGAGAAGCAGAAGAAGTAGAAGAAGGAGAAGGAGAAGGTGAAGTCTGGAGGGTGAATCAGAAGAAGTAGAAGAAGGAGAAGGAGAAGGTGAAGTTTGGAGTGTGAATCAGAAGAAGTAGAAGAAGGAGAAGGAGAAGGTGAAGTCTGGAGGGTGAATCAGAAGAAGCAGAAGAAGGAGAAGGAGAAGGTGAAGTCTGGAGGGTGAATCAGAAGAAGTAGAAGAAGGAGAATGAGAAGGTGTAGTCTGGAGGGTGAATCAGAAGAAGTAGACGAAGGAGAAGGAGAAGGTGAAGTCTGGAGGGTGAATCAGAAGAAGCAGAAGCAGGAGAAGGAGAAGGTGAAGTCTGGAGGGTGAAACAGAAGAAGTAGAAGAAGGAGAAGGAGAAGGTGAAGTCTGGAGGGTGAATCAGAAGAAGCAGAAGAAGGAGAAGGAGAAGGTGAATTCTGGAGGTTGAATCAGAAGAAGCAGAAGAAGCAGAAGAAGTAGAAGGAGGAGGTGAAGTCTGGAGGGTGAATCAGAAGAAGTAGAAGAAGGAGAAGGAGAAGGTGAAGTCTGGAGGGTGAATCAGAAGAAGTGGAAGAAGGAGAAGGAGAAGGTGAAGTCTGGAGGGTGAACAGAAGAAGCAGAAGAAGGAGAAGGAGAAGGTGAAGACTGGAGGGTGAATCAGAAGAAGTAGAAGAAGGAGAAGGAGAAGGTGAAGTCTGGAGGGTGAATCAGAAGAAGTAGAAGAAGGAGAAGGCGAAGTCTGGAGGGTGAATCAGAAGAAGCAGAAGAAGGAGAAGGAGAAGGTGAAGTCTGGAGGGTGAATCAGAAGAAGCACAAGAAGGAGAAGGAGAAGATGAAGTCTGGAGGGTGAATCAGAAGATGTATAAGAAGGAGAAGGTGAGGTCTGGAGGATGAATCAGAAGAAGCAGAAGAAGGAGAAGGAGAAGGTGAAGTCTGAAGGGTGAATCAGAAGAAGCAGAAGAAGGAGAAGGAGAAGGTGAAGTCTGGAGGTGAATCAGAAGAAGCAGAAGAAGGTGAAGGAGAAGGTGAAGTCTGGAGGGTGAATCAGAAGAAGTAGATGAAGGAGAAGGAGAAGGTGAAGTCTGGAGGGTGAATCAGAAGAAGTAGAAGAAGGAGAAGGAGAAGGTGAAGTCTGGAGGGTGAATCAGAAGAAGTAGAAGAAGGAGAAGGAGAAGATGAAGTCTGGAGGGTGAATCAGAAGAAGTAGAAGAAGGAGAAGGAGAAGGTGAAGTCTGGAGGGTGAATCAGAAGAAGCAGAAGAAGGAGAAGGAGAAGGTGAAGTCTGGAGGGTGAATCAGAAGAAGCAGAAGAAGGAGAAGGAGAAGGTGAAGTCTGGAGGGTGAATCAGAAGAAGCAGAATAAGAAGGAGAAGGTGAAGTCTGGAGGGTGAATCAGAAGAAGCAGACGAAGGAGAAGGAGAAGTTGAAGTCTGGAGGGTGAATCAGAAGAAGTAGAAGAAGGAGAAGGAGAAGGTTAAGTCTGGAGGGTGAAGCAGAAGAAGGAGAAGAAGGAGAAGGAGAAGGTGAAGTCAGGAGGGTGAATCAGAAGAAGTAGAAGAAGGAGAAGGAGAAGGTGAAGTCAGGAGGGTGAATCAGAAGAAGCAGAAAAGGGGAAGGAGAAGGTGAAGTCTGGAGGGTGAATCAGAAGAAACAGAAGAAGGAGAAGGAGAAGGTGAAGTCTGGAGGGTGAATCAGAAGAAGCAGAAGAAAGAGAAGGAGAAGGTGAAGCCTGGAGGGTGAAGCAGAAGAAGCAGAAGAAGTAGAAGGAGAAGGTGAAGACTGGAGGGTGAATCAGAAGAAGTAGAAGAAGGAGAAGGAGAAGGTGAAGTCTGGAGGGTGAATCAGAAGAAGTAGAAGAAGGAGAAGGAGAAGGTGAAGTCTGGAGGGTGAATCAGAAGAAGCAGAAGAAGGAGAAGGAGAAGGTGAAGTCTGGAGGGTGAATCAGAAGAAGCAGAAGAAGGAGAAGGCGAAGATGAAGTCTGGAGGGTGAATCAGAAGAAGTATAAGAAGGAGAAGGAGAAGGTGAGGTCAGGAGGGTGAATCAGAAGAAGCAGAAGAAGGAGAAGGAGAAGGTGAAGTCTGGAGGGTGAATCAGAAGAAGCAGAAGAAGGAGAAGGAAAAGGTGAAGTCTGGAGGGTGAATCAGAAGAAGCAGAAGAAGGAGAAGGAGAAGGTGAGGTCAGGAGGGTGAATCAGAAGAAGCAGAAGAAGGAGAAGGAGAAGGTGAAGTTAGTAGGGTGAATCAGAAGAAGCAGAAGAAGGAGAAGGAGAAGTTGAAGTCAGGGTGGTGAAGCAGAAGAAGTAGAAGAAGGAGAAGGAGAAGGTGAAGTCAGGAAGGTGAAGGAGAAGAAGCAGAAGAAGGAGAAGGAGAAGGTGAAGTCTGGAGGGCGCAGCAGAAGAAGCAGAAGAAGTAGAAGGAGAAGGTGAAGTCTGGAGGGTGAAGCAGAAGAAGCAGAAGAAGGAGAAGGAGAAGGTGAAGTCTGGAGGGTGAATCAGAAGAAGTAGAAGAAGGAGAAGGAGAAGGTGAAGTCAGGAGTGTGAAGCAGAAGAAGCAGAAGAAGGAGAAGGAGAAGGTGAAGTCTGGAGGGAGACTCAGAAGAAGCAGAAGAAGGAGAAGGAGAAGGTGAAGTCTGGAGGGTGAATCAGAAGAAGCAGAAGAAGGAGAAGGAGAAGGTGAATTAAGGGGATGAAGCAGAAGAAGTAGAAGAAGGAGAAGGAGAAGGTGAAGTCAGGAAGGTGAAGCAGAAGAAGCAGAAGAAGGAGAAGGAGAAGGTGAAGTCTGGAGGGCGCAGCAGAAGAAGCTGAAGAAGGAGAAGGAGAAGGTGAAGTCTGGAGGGTGAAGCAGAAGAAGCAGAAGAAGGAGAAGGAGAAGGTGAAGTCTGGAGGGTGAATCAGAAGAAGTAGAAGAAGGAGATCGAGAAGGTGAAGTCAGGAGGGTGAAGCAGAAGAAGCAGAAGAAGGAGAAGGAGAAGGTGAAGTCTGGAGGGTGAAGCAGAAGAAGCAGAAGTGGAAAAGGAGAAGGTGAAGTCTGGAGGGCGAAGCAGAAGAAGCAGAAGAAGGAGAAGGAGAGGGTGCAGTCTGGAGGGTGAAGCAGAAGAAGCAGAAGAAGGAGAAGGCGAAGGTGAAGTCTGGAGGGTGAATCAGAAGAAGTAGAAGAAGGAGAAGGAGAAGGTGAAGTCAGGAGGGTGAAGCAGAAGAAGCAGAAAAAGGAGAAGGAGAAGGTGAAGTCTGGAGGGTGAAGCAGAAGAAGCAGAAGAAGGAGAAGGAGAAGGTGAAGTCTGGAGGGTGAAGCAGAAGAAGCAGAAGAAGGAGATGGAGAAGGTGAAGTCAGGAGGGTGAATCAGAAGAAGTAGAAGAAGGAGAAGGAGAAGGTGAAGTCTGGAGGGTGAAGCAGAAGAAGCAGAAGAAGGAGAAGGAGAAGGTGTAGTCTGGAGGGTGAATCCGAAGAAGTAAACGAAGGAGAAGGAGAAGGTGAAGTCTGGAGGGTGAATCAGAAGAAGCAGAAGAAGGAGAAGGAGAAGGTGAAGTCTGGAGGGTGAATCAGAAGAAGTAGAAGAAGGAGAAGGAGAAGGTGAAGTCTGGAGGGTGAATCAGAAGAAGCAGAAGAAGGAGAAGGAGAAGGTGAAGTCTGGAGAGTGAATCAGAAGAAGCAGAAGAAGGAGAAGGAGAAGGAGAAGTCTGGAGGGTGAATCAGAAGAAGCAGAAGAAGGAGAAGGAGAAGGTGAAGTCTGGAGGGTGAATCAGAAGAAGCAGAAGAAGTAGAAGGAGAAGGTGAAGTCTGGATGGTGAATCAGAAGAAGTAGAAGAAGGAGAATGAGAAGGTGTAGTCTGGAGGGTGAATCAGAAGAAGTAGACGAAGGAGAAGGAGAAGGTGAAGTCTGGAGGGTGAATCAGAAGAAGCAGAAGCAGGAGAAGGAGAAGGTGAAGTCTGGAGGGTGAAACAGAAGAAGTAGAAGAAGGAGAAGGAGAAGGTGAAGTCTGGAGGGTGAATCAGAAGAAGCAGAAGAAGGAGAAGGAGAAGGTGAATTCTGGAGGTTGAATCAGAAGAAGCAGAAGAAGCAGAAGAAGTAGAAGGAGGAGGTGAAGTCTGGAGGGTGAATCAGAAGAAGTAGAAGAAGGAGAAGGAGAAGGTGAAGTCTGGAGGGTGAATCAGAAGAAGTGGAAGAAGGAGAAGGAGAAGGTGAAGTCTGGAGGGTGAACAGAAGAAGCAGAAGAAGGAGAAGGAGAAGGTGAAGACTGGAGGGTGAATCAGAAGAAGTAGAAGAAGGAGAAGGAGAAGGTGAAGTCTGGAGGGTGAATCAGAAGAAGTAGAAGAAGGAGAAGGCGAAGTCTGGAGGGTGAATCAGAAGAAGCAGAAGAAGGAGAAGGAGAAGGTGAAGTCTGGAGGGTGAATCAGAAGAAGCACAAGAAGGAGAAGGAGAAGATGAAGTCTGGAGGTTGAATCAGAAGATGTATAAGAAGGAGAAGGTGAGGTCTGGAGGATGAATCAGAAGAAGCAGAAGAAGGAGAAGGAGAAGGTGAAGTCTGAAGGGTGAATCAGAAGAAGCAGAAGAAGGAGAAGGAGAAGGTGAAGTCTGGAGGTGAATCAGAAGAAGCAGAAGAAGGTGAAGGAGAAGGTGAAGTCTGGAGGGTGAATCAGAAGAAGTAGATGAAGGAGAAGGAGAAGGTGAAGTCTGGAGGGTGAATCAGAAGAAGTAGAAGAAGGAGAAGGAGAAGGTGAAGTCTGGAGGGTGAATCAGAAGAAGTAGAAGAAGGAGAAGGAGAAGATGAAGTCTGGAGGGTGAATCAGAAGATGTAGAAGAAGGAGAAGGAGAAGGTGAAGTCTGGAGGGTGAATCAGAAGAAGCAGAAGAAGGAGAAGGAGAAGGTGAAGTCTGGAGGGTGAATCAGAAGAAGCAGAAGAAGGAGAAGGAGAAGGTGAAGTCTGGAGGGTGAATCAGAAGAAGCAGAATAAGAAGGAGAAGGTGAAGTCTGGAGGGTGAATCAGAAGAAGCAGACGAAGGAGAAGGAGAAGTTGAAGTCTGGAGGGTGAATCAGAAGAAGTAGAAGAAGGAGAAGGAGAAGGTTAAGTCTGGAGGGTGAAGCAGAAGAAGGAGAAGAAGGAGAAGGAGAAGGTGAAGTCAGGAGGGTGAATCAGAAGAAGTAGAAGAAGGAGAAGGAGAAGGTGAAGTCAGGAGGGTGAATCAGAAGAAGCAGAAAAGGGGAAGGAGAAGGTGAAGTCTGGAGGGTGAATCAGAAGAAACAGAAGAAGGAGAAGGAGAAGGTGAAGTCTGGAGGGTGAATCAGAAGAAGCAGAAGAAAGAGAAGGAGAAGGTGAAGCCTGGAGGGTGAAGCAGAAGAAGCAGAAGAAGTAGAAGGAGAAGGTGAAGACTGGAGGGTGAATCAGAAGAAGTAGAAGAAGGAGAAGGAGAAGGTGAAGTCTGGAGGGTGAATCAGAAGAAGTAGAAGAAGGAGAAGGAGAAGGTGAAGTCTGGAGGGTGAATCAGAAGAAGCAGAAGAAGGAGAAGGAGAAGGTGAAGTCTGGAGGGTGAATCAGAAGAAGCAGAAGAAGGAGAAGGCGAAGATGAAGTCTGGAGGGTGAATCAGAAGAAGTATAAGAAGGAGAAGGAGAAGGTGAGGTCAGGAGGGTGAATCAGAAGAAGCAGAAGAAGGAGAAGGAGAAGGTGAAGTCTGGAGGGTGAATCAGAAGAAGCAGAAGAAGGAGAAGGAAAAGGTGAAGTCTGGAGGGTGAATCAGAAGAAGCAGAAGAAGGAGAAGGAGAAGGTGAGGTCAGGAGGGTGAATCAGAAGAAGCAGAAGAAGGAGAAGGAGAAGGTGAAGTTAGTAGGGTGAATCAGAAGAAGCAGAAGAAGGAGAAGGAGAAGTTGAAGTCAGGGTGGTGAAGCAGAAGAAGTAGAAGAAGGAGAAGGAGAAGGTGAAGTCAGGAAGGTGAAGGAGAAGAAGCAGAAGAAGGAGAAGGAGAAGGTGAAGTCTGGAGGGCGCAGCAGAAGAAGCAGAAGAAGTAGAAGGAGAAGGTGAAGTCTGGAGGGTGAAGCAGAAGAAGCAGAAGAAGGAGAAGGAGAAGGTGAAGTCTGGAGGGTGAATCAGAAGAAGTAGAAGAAGGAGAAGGAGAAGGTGAAGTCAGGAGTGTGAAGCAGAAGAAGCAGAAGAAGGAGAAGGAGAAGGTGAAGTCTGGAGGGAGACTCAGAAGAAGCAGAAGAAGGAGAAGGAGAAGGTGAAGTCTGGAGGGTGAATCAGAAGAAGCAGAAGAAGGAGAAGGAGAAGGTGAATTAAGGGGATGAAGCAGAAGAAGTAGAAGAAGGAGAAGGAGAAGGTGAAGTCAGGAAGGTGAAGCAGAAGAAGCAGAAGAAGGAGAAGGAGAAGGTGAAGTCTGGAGGGCGCAGCAGAAGAAGCTGAAGAAGGAGAAGGAGAAGGTGAAGTCTGGAGGGTGAAGCAGAAGAAGCAGAAGAAGGAGAAGGAGAAGGTGAAGTCTGGAGGGTGAATCAGAAGAAGTAGAAGAAGGAGATCGAGAAGGTGAAGTCAGGAGGGTGAAGCAGAAGAAGCAGAAGAAGGAGAAGGAGAAGGTGAAGTCTGGAGGGTGAAGCAGAAGAAGCAGAAGTGGAAAAGGAGAAGGTGAAGTCTGGAGGGCGAAGCAGAAGAAGCAGAAGAAGGAGAAGGAGAGGGTGCAGTCTGGAGGGTGAAGCAGAAGAAGCAGAAGAAGGAGAAGGCGAAGGTGAAGTCTGAAGGGGAATCAGAAGAAGTAGAAGAAGGAGAAGGAGAAGGTGAAGTCAGGAGGGTGAAGCAGAAGAAGCAGAAAAAGGAGAAGGAGATGGTGAAGTCTGGAGGGTGAAGCAGAAGAAGCAGAAGAAGGAGAAGGAGAAGGTGAAGTCTGGAGGGTGAAGCAGAAGAAGCAGAAGAAGGAGATGGAGAAGGTGAAGTCAGGAGGGTGAATCAGAAGAAGTAGAAGAAGGAGAAGGAGAAGGTGAAGTCTGGAGGGTGAAGCAGAAGAAGCAGAAGAAGGAGAAGGAGAAGGTGTAGTCTGGAGGGTGAATCCGAAGAAGTAAACGAAGGAGAAGGAGAAGGTGAAGTCTGGAGGGTGAATCAGAAGAAGCAGAAGAAGGAGAAGGAGAAGGTGAAGTCTGGAGGGTGAATCAGAAGAAGTAGAAGAAGGAGAAGGAGAAGGTGAAGTCTGGAGGGTGAATCAGAAGAAGCAGAAGAAGGAGAAGGAGAAGGTGAAGTCTGGAGAGTGAATCAGAAGAAGCAGAAGAAGGAGAAGGAGAAGGAGAAGTCTGGAGGGTGAATCAGAAGAAGCAGAAGAAGGAGAAGGAGAAGGTGAAGTCTGGAGGGTGAATCAGAAGAAGCAGAAGAAGTAGAAGGAGAAGGTGAAGTCTGGATGGTGAATCAGAAGAAGTAGAAGAAGGAGAAGGAGAAGGTGAAGTCTGGAGGGTGAATGAGAAGAAGCAGAAGAAGGAGAAGGAGAAGGTGAAGTCAGGAGGGTGAATCAGAAGAAGCAGAAGAAGGAAAAGGAGAAGGTGAAGTCTGGAGGGTGAATCAGAAGAAGCAGAAGAAGGAGAAGGAGAAGGTGAAGACTGGATGGTGAATCAGAAGAAGTAGAAGAAGGAGAAGGAGAAGGTGAAGTCTGGAGGGTGAATCAGAAGAAGTAGAAGAAGGAGAAGGAAAAGGCGAAGTCTGGAGGGTGAATCAGAAGAAGCAGAAGAAGGAGAAGGAGAAGGTGAAGTCTGGAGGGTGAATCAGAAGAAGCAGAAGAAGGAGAAGGAGAAGATGAAGTTTGGAGGGTGAATCAGAAGAAGCAGAAGAAGGAGAAGGAGAAGGTGAAGTCTGGAGGGTGAATCAGAAGAAGCAGAAGAAGGAGAAGGAGAAGGTGAAGTCTCGAGGGTGAAGCAGAAGAAGCAGAAGAAGGAGAAGGAGAAGGTGAAGTCAGGAGGGTGAATCAGAAGAAGTAGAAGAAGGAGAAGGAGAAGGTGATGTCTGGGGGGTGAATCAGAAGAAGCAGAAGAAGTAGAAGGAGAAGGTGAAGTCTGGAGGGTGAATCAGAAGAAGTAGAAGAAGGAGAAGGAGAAGGTGATGTCTGGAGGGTGAATCAGGAGAAGCAGAAGAAGGAGAAGGAGAAGGTGAAGTCAGGAGGGTGAATCAGAAGAAGCAGAAGAAGGAGAAGGAGAAGGTGAAGTCTGGTGGGTGAATCAGAAGAAGCAGAAGAAGGAGAAGGAGAAGGTGAAGACTGGAGGGTGAATCAGAAGAAGTAGAAGAAGAAGGAGAAGGTGAAGTCTGGAGGGTGAATCAGAAGAAGTAGAAGAAGGAGAAGGAGAAGGCGAAGTCTGGAGGGTGAATCAGAAGTAGAAGAAGAAGGAAAAGGAGAAGGTGAAGTCTGGAGGGTGAATCAGAAGAAGCAGAAGAAGGAGAAGGAGAAGATGAAGTCTGGAGGGTGAATCAGAAGAAGCAGAAGAAGGAGAAGGAGAAGGTGAAGTCTGGAGGGTGAATCAGAAGAAGCAGAAGAAGGAGAAGGAGAAGGTGAAGTCTGGAGGGTGAATCAGAAGAAGGAGAAGAAGGAGAAGGAGAAGGTGAAGTCTGGAGGGTGAATCAGAAGAAGTAGAAGAAGGAGAAGGAGAAGGTGAAGTCTGGAGGGTGAATCAGAAGAAGCAGAAGAAGGAGAAGGAGAAGGTGAAGTCTGGAGGGTGAATCAGAAGAAGCAGAAGAAGGAGAAGGAGAAGATGAAGTCTGGAGGGTGAGTCAGAAGAAGTAGAAGAAGTAGAAGGAGAAGGTAAGGTCTGGAGGGTGAATCAGAAGAAGCAGAAGAAGGAGAAGGAGAAGGTGAAGTCTGAAGGGTGTATCAGAAGAAGCAGAAGAAGGAGAAGGAGAAGGTGAAGTCTGGAGGGTGAATCAGAAGAAGCAGAAAAAGGAGAAGGAGAAGGTGAAGTCTGGAGGGTGAATCAGAAGAAGCAGAAGAAGGAGAAGGAGATGGTGCAGTCTGGAGGGTGAATCAGAAGAAGTAGAAGAAGGAGAAGGAGAAGGTGAAGTCTGGAGGGTGAATCAGAAGAAGTAGAAGAAGGAGAAGGAGAAGCTGATGTCTGGAGGGTGAATCAGAAGAAGCAGAAGAAGGAGAAGGAGAAGGTGAAGTCTGGAGGGTGAATCAGAAGAAGCAGAATAAGGAGAAGGAGAAGGTGAAGTCTGGAGGGTGAATCAGAAGAAGCAGAAGAAGGAGAAGGAGAAGGTGAAGTTTGGAGGGTGAATCAGAAGAAGTAGAAGAAGGAGAAGGAGAAGATGAAGTCTGGAGGGTGAAACAGAAGAAGTAGAAGAAGGAGACGGAGAAGGTGAAGTCAGGAGGGTGAATCAGAAGAAGTAGAAGAAGGAGAAGGAGAAGTTGAAGTCAGGAGAGTGAATCAGAAGAAGCAGAAGAAGGAGAAGGAGAAGGTGAAGTCTGGAGGGTGAATCAGAAGAATCAGAAGAAGGAGAAAGAGAAGGTGAAGTCTGGAGGGTGAATCAGAAGAAGCAGAAGAAAGAGAAGGAGAAGGTGAAGTCTGGAGGGTGAAGCAGAAGAAGCAGAAGAAGGAGAAGGAGAAGGTGAAGTCTGGAGGGAGACTCAGAAGAAGCAGAAGAAGGAGAAGGAGAAGGTGAAGTCTGGAGGGTGAATCAGAAGAAGCAGAAGAAGGAGAAGGAGAAGGTGAGGTCAGGAGGCTGAATCAGAAGAAGCAGAAGAAGGAGAAGGAGCAAATGAAGTTAGGAGGGTGAATCAGAAGAAGCAGAAGAAGGAGAAGGAGAAGGTGAATTAAGGGGATGAAGCAGAAGAAGTAGAAGAAGGAGAAGGAGAAGGTGAAGTCAGGAAGGTGAAGCAGAAGAAGCAGAAGAAGGAGAAGGAGAAGGAGAAGTCTGGAGGGCGCAGCAGAAGAAGCTGAAGAAGGAGAAGGAGAAGGTGAAGTCTGGAGGGTGAAGCAGAAGAAGCAGAAGAAGGAGAAGGAGAAGGTGAAGTCTGGAGGGTGAATCAGAAGAAGTAGAAGAAGGAGATCGAGAAGGTGAAGTCAGGAGGGTGAAGCAGAAGAAGCAGAAGAAGGAGAAGGAGAAGGTGAAGTCTGGAGGGTGAAGCAGAAGAAGCAGAAGTGGAAAAGGAGAAGGTGAAGTCTGGAGGGCGAAGCAGAAGAAGCAGAAGAAGGAGAAGGAGAGGGTGCAGTCTGGAGGGTGAAGCAGAAGAAGCAGAAGAAGGAGAAGGCGAAGGTGAAGTCTGGAGGGTGAATCAGAAGAAGTAGAAGAAGGAGAAGGAGAAGGTGAAGTCAGGAGGGTGAAGCAGAAGAAGCAGAAGAAGGAGAAGGAGAAGGTGAAGTCTGGAGGGTGAAGCAGAAGAAGCAGAAGAAGGAGAAGGAGAAGGTGAAGTCTGGAGGGTGAAGCAGAAGAAGCAGAAGAAGGAGATGGAGAAGGTGAAGTCAGGAGGGTGAATCAGAAGAAGTAGAAGAAGGAGAAGGAGAAGGTGAAGTCTGGAGGGTGAATCAGACGAAGTAGAAGAAGGAGAAGGAGAAGGTGAAGTCTGGAGGGTGAAGCAGAAGAAGCAGAAGAAGCAGAAGGAGAAGGTGTAGTCTGGAGCGTGAATCCGAAGAAGTAGACGAAGGAGAAGGAGAAGGTGAAGTCTGGAGGGTGAATCAGAAGAAGCAGAAGAAGGAGAAGGAGAAGGTGAAGTCTGGAGGGTGAATCAGAAGAAGTAGAAGAAGGAGAAGGAGAAGGTGAAGTCTGGAGGGTGAATCAGAAGAAGCAGAAGAAGGAGAAGGAGAAGGTGAAGTCTGGAGAGTGAATCAGAAGAAGCAGAAGAAGGAGAAGGAGAAGGAGAAGTCTGGAGGGTGAATCAGAAGAAGCAGAAGAAGGAGAAGGAGAAGGTGAAGTCTGGAGGGTGAATCAGAAGAAGCAGAAGAAGTAGAAGGAGAAGGTGAAGTCTGGATGGTGAATCAGAAGAAGTAGAAGAAGGAGAAGGAGAAGGTGAAGTCTGGAGGGTGAATCAGAAGAAGCAGAAGAAGGAGAAGGAGAAGGTGAAGTCAGGAGGGTGAATCAGAAGAAGCAGAAGAAGGAAAAGGAGAAGGTGAAGTCTGGAGGGTGAATCAGAAGAAGCAGAAGAAGGAGAAGGAGAAGGTGAAGACTGGATGGTGAATCAGAAGAAGTAGAAGAAGGAGAAGGAGAAGGTGAAGTCTGGAGGGTGAATCAGAAGAAGTAGAAGAAGGAGAAGGAAAAGGCGGAGTCTGGAGGGTGAATCAGAAGAAGCAGAAGAAGGAGAAGGAGAAGGTGAAGTCTGGAGGGTGAATCAGAAGAAGCAGAAGAAGGAGAAGGAGAAGATGAAGTCTGGAGGGTGAATCAGAAGAAGCAGAAGAAGGAGAAGGAGAAGGTGAAGTCTGGAGGGTGAATCAGAAGAAGCAGAAGAAGGAGAAGGAGAAGGTGAAGTCTCGAGGGTGAAGCAGAAGAAGCAGAAGAAGGAGAAGGAGAAGGTGAAGTCAGGAGGGTGAATCAGAAGAAGTAGAAGAAGGAGAAGGAGAAGGTGATGTCTGGGGGTGAATCAGAAGAAGCAGAAGAAGTAGAAGGAGAAGGTGAAGTCTGGAGGGTGAATCAGAAGAAGTAGAAGAAGGAGAAGGAGAAGGTGATGTCTGGAGGGTGAATCAGGAGAAGCAGAAGAAGGAGAAGGAGAAGGTGAAGTCAGGAGGGTGAATCAGAAGAAGCAGAAGAAGGAGAAGGAGAAGGTGAAGTCTGGAGGGTGAATCAGAAGAAGCAGAAGAAGGAGAAGGAGAAGGTGAAGACTGGAGGGCGAATCAGAAGAAGTAGAAGAAGAAGGAGAAGGTGAAGTCTGGAGGGTGAATCAGAAGAAGTAGAAGAAGGAGAAGGAGAAGGCGAAGTCTGGAGGGTGAATCAGAAGTAGAAGAAGAAGGAAAAGGAGAAGGTGAAGTCTGGAGGGTGAATCAGAAGAAGCAGAAGAAGGAGAAGGAGAAGATGAAGTCTGGAGGGTGAATCAGAAGAAGCAGAAGAAGGAGAAGGAGAAGGTGAAGTCTGGAGGGTGAATCAGAAGAAGCAGAAGAAGGAGAAGGAGAAGGTGAAGTCTGGAGGGTGAATCAGAAGAAGTAGAAGAAGGAGAAGGAGAAGGTGAAGTCTGGAGGGTGAATCAGAAGAAGTAGAAGAAGGAGAAGGAGAAGGTGAAGTCTGGAGGGTGAATCAGAAGAAGCAGAAGAAGGAGAAGGAGAAGGTGAAGTCTGGAGGGTGAATCAGAAGAAGCAGAAGAAGGAGAAGGAGAAGATGAAGTCTGGAGGGTGAATCAGAAGAAGTAGAAGAAGGAGAAGGAGAAGGTAAGGTCTGGAGGGTGAATCAGAAGAAGCAGAAGAAGGAGAAGGAGAAGGTGAAGTCTGAAGGGTGTATCAGAAGAAGCAGAAGAAGGAGAAGGAGAAGGTGAAGTCTGGAGGGTGAATCAGAAGAAGCAGAAAAAGGAGAAGGAGAAGGTGAAGTCTGGAGGGTGAATCAGAAGAAGCAGAAGAAGGAGAAGGAGATGGTGCAGTCTGGAGGGTGAATCAGAAGAAGTAGAAGAAGGAGAAGGAGAAGGTGAAGTCTGGAGGGTGAATCAGAAGAAGTAGAAGAAGGAGAAGGAGAAGGTGATGTCTGGAGGGTGAATCAGAAGAAGCAGAAGAAGGAGAAGGAGAAGGTGAAGTCTGGAGGGTGAATCAGAAGAAGCAGAATAAGGAGAAGGAGAAGGTGAAGTCTGGAGGGTGAATCAGAAGAAGCAGAAGAAGGAGAAGGAGAAGGTGAAGTTTGGAGGGTGAATCAGAAGAAGTAGAAGAAGGAGAAGGAGAAGATGAAGTCTGGAGGGTGAAGCAGAAGAAGTAGAAGAAGGAGACGGAGAAGGTGAAGTCAGGAGGGTGAATCAGAAGAAGTAGAAGAAGGAGAAGGAGAAGGTGAAGTCATGAGGGTGAATCAGAAGAAGCAGAAGAAGGAGAAGGAGAAGGTGAAGTCTGGAGGGTGAATCAGAAGAATCAGAAGAAGGAGAAGGAGAAGGTGAAGTCTGGAGGGTGAATCAGAAGAAGCAGAAGAAAGAGAAGGAGAAGGTGAAGTCTGGAGGGTGAAGCAGAAGAAGCAGAAGAAGGAGAAGGAGAAGGTGAAGACGGGAGGGTGAATCAGAAGAAGTAGAAGAAGGAGAAGGAGAAACTGAAGTCTGGAGGGTGAATCAGAAGAAGTAGAAGAAGGAGAAGGAGAAGGTGAAGTCTGGAGGGTGAATCAGAAGAAGCAGAAGAAGGAGAAGGTGAAGTCTGGAGGGTGAATCAGTAGAAGCAGAAGAAGGAGAAGGAGAAGATGAAGTCTGGAGGGTGAATCAGAAGAAGTAGAAGAAGGAGAAGGAGAAGGTGAGGTCTGTGGGTGAATCAGAAGAAGAAGAAGAAGGAGAAGGAGAAGGTGAAGTCTGGAGGGTGAATCAGAAGAAGCAGAAGAAGGAGAAGGAGAAGGTGAAGTCTGGAGGGTGAATCAGAAGAAGCAGAAGAAGGAGAAGGAGAAGGTGAAGTCAGGAGGGTGAATCAGAAGAAGCAGAAGAAGGAGAAGGAGAAGGTGAAGTTAGGAGGGTGAATCAGAATAAGCAGAAGAAGGAGAAGGAGAAGGTGAAGTCAGGGGGGTGAAGCAGAAGAAGTAGAAGAAGGAGAAGGAGAAGGTGAAGTCTGGAGGGTGAAGCAGAAGAAGCAGAAGAAGGAGAAGGAGAAGGTGAAGTCTGCAGGGTGCATCAGAAGAAGTAGAAGAAGGAGAAGGAGAAGGTGAAGTCAGGAGGGTGAAGCAGAAGAAGCAGAAGAAGGAGAAGGAGAAGGTGAAGTCTGGAGGGTGAAGCAGAAGAAGCAGAAGAAGGAGAAGGAGAAGGTGAAGTCTGGAGGGCGAAGCAGAAGAAGCAGAAGAAGGAGAAGGAGAAGGTGAAGTCTGGAGGGTGAAGCAGAAGAAGCAGAAGAAGGAGAAGGAGAAGGTGAAGTCTGGAGGGTGAATCAGAAGAAGTAGAAGAAGGAGAAGGAGAAGGTGAAGTCAGGAGGGTGAAGCAGAAGAAGCAGAAGAAGGAGAAGGAGAAGGTGAAGTCTGGAGGGTGAAGCAGAAGAAGCAGAAGAAGGAGAAGGAGAAGGTGAAGTCTGGAGGGCGAAGCAGAAGAAGCAGAAGAAGGAGAAGGAGAAGGTGAAGTCTGGAGGGTGAAGCAGAAGAAGCAGAAGAAGGAGAAGGAGAAGGTGAAGTCTGGAGGGTGAATCAGAAGAAGTAGAAGAAGGAGAAGGAGAAGGTGAAGTCAGGAGGGTGAAGCAGAAGAAGCAGAAGAAGGAGAAGGAGAAGGTGAAGTCTGGAGGGTGAATCAGAAGAAGCAGAAGAAGGAGAAGTAGAAGGTGAAGTCTGGAGGGTGAATCAGAAGAAGTAGAAGAAGGAGAAGGAGAAGGTGAAGTCTGGAGGGTGAATCAGAAGAAGTAGAAGAAGGAGAAGGAGAAGGTGAAGTCTGGAGGGTGAATCAGAAGAAGCAGAAGAAGGAGAAGGAGAAGGTGAAGTCTGGAGGGTGAATCAGAAGAAGCAGAAGAAGGAGAAGGAGAAGATGAAGTCTGGAGGGTGAATCAGAAGAAGTAGAAGAAGGAGAAGGAGAAGGTGAGGTCTGGAGGGTGAATCAGAAGAAGCAGAAGAAGGAGAAGGAGAAGGTGAAGTCTGAAGGGTGTATCAGAAGAAGCAGAAGAAGGAGAAGGAGAAGGTGAAGTCTGGAGGGTGAATCAGAAGAAGCAGAAGAAGGAGAAGGAGAAGGTGAAGTTTGGAGGGTGAATCAGAAGAAGTAGAAGAAGGAGAAGGAGAAGGTGAAGTCTGGAGGGTGAAGCAGAAGAAGTAGAAGAAGGAGACGGAGAAGGTGAAGTCAGGAGGGTGAATCAGAAGAAGTAGAAGAAGGAGAAGGAGAAGGTGAAGTCAGGAGGGTGAATCAGAAGAAGCAGAAGAAGGAGAAGGAGAAGGTGAAGTCTGGAGGGTGAATCAGAAGAATCAGAAGAAGGAGAAGGAGAAGGTGAAGTCTGGAGGGTGAATCAGAAGAAGCAGAAGAAAGAGAAGGTGAAGGTGAAGTCTGGAGGGTGAAGCAGAAGAAGCAGAAGAAGGAGAAGGAGAAGGTGAAGACTGGAGGGTGAATCAGAAGAAGTAGAAGAAGGAGAAGGAGAAACTGAAGTCTGGAGGGTGAATCAGAAGATGTAGAAGAAGGAGAAGGAGAAGGTGAAGTCTGGAGGGTGAATCAGAAGAAGCAGAAGAAGGAGAAGGTGAAGTCTGGAGGGTGAATCAGAAGAAGCAGAAGAAGGAGAAGGAGAAGATGAAGTCTGGAGGGTGAATCAGAAGAAGTAGAAGAAGGAGAAGGAGAAGGTGAGGTCTGGGGGGTGAATCAGAAGAAGCAGAAGAAGGAGAAGGAGAAGGTGAAGTCTGGAGGGTGAATCAGAAGAAGCAGAAGAAGGAGAAGGAGAAGGTGAAGTCTGGAGGGTGAATCAGAACAAGCAGAAGAAGGAGAAGGAGAAGGTGAAGTCAGGAGGGTGAATCAGAAGAAGCAGAAGAAGGAGAAGGAGAAGGTGAAGTTAGGAGGGTGAATCAGAATAAGCAGAAGAAGGAGAAGGAGAAGGTGAAGTCAGGGGGGTGAAGCAGAAGAAGTAGAAGAAGGAGAAGGAGAAGGTGAAGTCTGGAGGGTAAAGCAGAAGAAGCAGAAGAAGGAGAAGGAGAAGGTGAAGTCTGGAGGGCGCAGTAGAAGAAGCAGAAGAAGGAGAAGGAGAAGGTGAAGTCTGGAGGGTGAGGCAGAAGAAGCAGAAGAAGGAGGAGAAGGTGAAGTCAGGAGGGTGAAGCAGAAGAAGCAGAAGAAGGAGAAGGAGAAGGTGAAGTCTGGAGGGTGAAGCAGAAGAAGCAGAAGAAGGAGAAGGAGAAGGTGAAGTCTGGAGGGCGAAGCAGAAGAAGCAGAAGAAGGAGAAGGAGAAGGTGATGTCTGGAGGGTGAAGCAGAAGAAGCAGAAGAAGGAGAAGGAGAAGGTGAAGTCTGGAGGGTGAATCAGAAGAAGTAGAAGAAGGAGAAGGAGAAGGTGAAGTCAGGAGGGTGAAGCAGAAGAAGCAGAAGAAGGAGAAGGAGAAGGTGAAGTCTGGAGGGTGAATCAGAAGAAGCAGAAGAAGGAGAAGGAGAAGGTGAAGTCTGGAGGGTGAATCAGAAGAAGTAGAAGAAGGAGAAGGAGAAGGTGAAGTCTGGGGGGTGAATCAGAAGAAGTAGAAGAAGGAGAAGGAGAAGGTGAAGTCTGGAGGGTGAATCAGAAGAAGCAGAAGAAGGAGAAGGAGAAGGTGAAGTCTGGAGGGTGAATCAGAAGAAGCAGAAGAAGGAGAAGGAGAAGATGAAGTCTGGAGGGTGAATCAGAAGAAGTAGAAAAAGGAGAAGGAGAAGGTGAGGTCTGGAGGGTGAATCAGAAGAAGCAGAAGAAGGAGAAGGAGAAGGTGAAGTCTGAAGGGTGTATCAGAAGAAGCAGAAGAAGGAGAAGGAGAAGGTGAAGTCTGGAGGGTGAATCAGAAGAAGCAGAAAAAGGAGATGGAGAATGTGAAGTCTGGAGGGTGAATCAGAAGAAGCAGAAGAAGGAGAAGGAGATGGTGCAGTCTGGAGGGTGAATCTGAAGAAGTAGAAGAAGGAGAAGGAGAAGGTGAAGTCTGGAGGGTGAATCAGAAGAAGTAGAAGAAGGAGAAGGAGAAGGTGAAGTCTGGAGGGTGAATCAGAAGAAGCAGAAGAAGGAGAAGGAGAAGGTGAAGTCTGGAGGGTGAATCAGAAGAAGCAGAATAAGGAGAAGGAGAAGGTGAAGTCTGGAGGGTGAATCAGAAGAAGCAGAAGAAGGAGAAGGAGAAGGTGATGTCTGGAGGGTGAATCAGAAGAAGTAGAAGAAGGAGAAGGAGAAGGTGAAGTCTGGAGGGTGAAGCAGAAGAAGTAGAAGAAGGAGAAGGAGAAGGTGAAGTCAGGAGGGTGAATCAGAAGAAGTAGAAGAAGGAGAAGGAGAAGGTGAAGTCAGGAGGGTGAATCAGAAGAAGCAGAAGAAGGAGAAGGAGAAGGTGAAGTCTGGAGGGTGAATCAGAAGAATCAGAAGAAGGAGAAGGAGAAGGTGAAGTCTGGAGGGTGAATCAGAAGAAGCAGAAGAAAGAGAAGGAGAAGGTGAAGTCTGGAGGGTGAAGCAGAAGAAGCAGAAGAAGGAGAAGGAGAAGGTGAAGACTGGAGGGTGAATCAGAAGAAGTAGAAGAAGGAGAAGGAGAAACTGAAGTCTGGAGTGTGAATCAGAAGAAGTAGAAGAAGGAGAAGGAGAAGGTGAAGTCTGGAGGGTGAATCAGAAGAAGCAGAAGAAGGAGAAGGAGAAGGTGAAGTTAGGAGGGTGAATCAGAAGAAGCAGAAGAAGGAGAAGGAGAAGGTGAAGTCTGGAGGGTGAATCAGAAGAAGCAGAAGAAGGAGAAGGAGAAGGTGAAGTCTGGAGGGTGAATCAGAAGAAGCAGAAGAAGGAGAAGGAGAAGGTGAAGTCAGGAGGGTGAATCAGAAGAAGCAGAAGAAGGAGAAGGAGAAGGTGAAGTTAGGAGGGTGAATCAGAAGAAGCAGAAGAAGGAGAAGGAGAAGGTGAAGTCAGGGGGGTGAAGCAGAAGAAGTAGAAGAAGGAGAAGGAGAAGGTGAAGTCTGGAGGGTGAATCAGAAGAAGCGGAAAAAGTAGAAGGAGAAGGTGAAGTCTGGAGGGTGAATCAGAAGAAGCAGAAGAAGGAGAAGGAGAAGGTGAAGTCTGGAGGGTGAATCAGAAGAAGCAGGATAAGGAGAAGGAGAAGGTGAAGTCTGGAGGGTGATTCAGGAGAAGCAGAAGAAGGAGAAGGAGAAGGTGAAGTCTGGAGGGTGAATCAGAAGAAGGAGAAGAAGGAGAAGGAGAAGGTGAAGTCTGGAGGGTGAAGCAGAAGAAGTAGAAGAAGGAGAAGGAGAAGGTGAAGTCAGGAGGGTGAATCAGTAAAAGTAGAAGAAGGAGAAGGAGAAGGTGAAGTCTGGAGGGTGAATCAGAAGAAGCAGAAGAAGGAGAAGGAGAAGGTGAAGTCTGGAGGGTGAATCAGAAGAAGCAAAAGAATGTGAAGGAGAAGATGAAGTCTGGAGGGTGAATCAGAAGAAGTAGAAGAAGGAGAAGGAGAAGGTGAGGTCTGGAGGGTGAATCAGAAGAAGCAGAAGAAGGAGAAGGAGAAGATGAAGTCTGGAGGGTGAATCAGAAGAAGCAGAAGAAGGAGAAGGAGAAGGTGAAGTCTGGAGGGTGAATCAGAAGAAGCAGAAGAAGGGGAAGGAGAAGGTGAAGTCAGGAGGGTGAATCAGAAGAAGCAGAAGAAGGAGAAGGAGAAGGTGAAGTTAGGAGGGTGAATCAGAAGAAGCAGAAGAAGGAGAAGGAGAAGGTGAAGTCAGGGGGGTGAAGCAGAAGAAGTAGAAGAAGGAGAAGGAGATGGTGAAGTCAGGAGGGTGAAGCAGAAGAAGCAGAAGAAGGAGAAGGAGAAGGTGAAGTCTGGAGGGTGAAGCAGAAGAAACAGAAGAAGGAGAAGGAGAAGGTGAAGTCTGGAGGGCGAAGCAGAAGAAGCAGAAGAAGGAGAAGGTGAAGGTGAAGTCTGGAGGGTGAAGCAGAAGAAGCAGAAGAAGGAGAAGGAGAAGGTGAAGTCTGGAGGGTGAATCAGAAGAAGTAGAAGAAGGAGAAGGAGAAGGTGAAGTCAGGAGGGTGAAGCAGAAGAAGCAGAAGAAGGAGACGGAGAAGGTGAAGTCCGGAGGGTGAAGCAGAAGAAGCAGAAGAAGGAGAAGGAGAAGGTGAAGTCTGGAGGGTGAAGCAGAAGAAGCAGAAGAAGGAGAAGGAGAAGGTGAAGTCAGGAGGGTGAATCAGAAGAAGTAGAAGAAGGAGAAGGAGAAGGTGAAGTCTGGAGGGTGAATCAGAAGAAGGAGAAGAAGGAGAAGGAGAAGGTGAAGTCAGGAGGGTGAAGCAGAAGAAGCAGAAGAAGGAGAAGGAGAAGATGAAGTCTGGAGGGTGAAGCAGAAGAAGCAGAAGAAGGAGAAGGAGAAGGTGAAGTCTGGAGGGCGAAGCAGAAGAAGCAGAAGAAGGAGAAGGAGAAGGTGATGTCTGGAGGGTGAAGCAGAAGAAGCAGAAGAAGGAGAAGGAGAAGGTGAAGTCTGGAGGGTGAATCAGAAGAAGTAGAAGAAGGAGAAGGAGAAGGTGAAGTCAGGAGGGTGAAGCAGAAGAAGCAGAAGAAGGAGAAGGAGAAGGTGAAGTCTGGAGGGTGAATCAGAAGAAGCAGAAGAAGGAGAAGGAGAAGGTGAAGTTTGGAGGGTGAATCAGAAGAAGTAGAAGAAGGAGAAGGAGAAGGTGAAGTCTGGGGGGTGAATCAGAAGAAGTAGAAGAAGGAGAAGGAGTAGGTGAAGTCTGGAGGGTGAATCAGAAGAAGCAGAAGAAGGAGAAGGAGAAGGTGAAGTCTGGAGGGTGAATCAGAAGAAGCAGAAGAAGGAGAAGGAGAAGATGAAGTCTGGAGGGTGAATCAGAAGAAGTAGAAGAAGGAGAAGGAGAAGGTGAGGTCTGGAGGGTGAATCAGAAGAAGCAGAAGAAGGAGAAGGAGAAGGTGAAGTCTGAAGGGTGTATCAGAAGAAGCAGAAGAAGGAGAAGGAGAAGGTGAAGTCTGGAGGGTGAATCAGAAGAAGCAGAAAAAGGAGATGGAGAATGTGAAGTCTGGAGGGTGAATCAGAAGAAGCAGAAGAAGGAGAAGGAGATGGTGCAGTCTGGAGGGTGAATCTGAAGAAGTAGAAGAAGGAGAAGGAGAAGGTGAAGTCTGGAGGGTGAATCAGAAGAAGTAGAAGAAGGAGAAGGAGAAGGTGAAGTCTGGAGGGTGAATCAGAAGAAGCAGAAGAAGGAGAAGGAGAAGGTGAAGTCTGGAGGGTGAATCAGAAGAAGCAGAATAAGGAGAAGGAGAAGGTGAAGTCTGGAGGGTGAATCAGAAGAAGCAGAAGAAGGAGAAGGAGAAGGTGATGTCTGGAGGGTGAATCAGAAGAAGTAGAAGAAGGAGAAGGAGAAGGTGAAGTCTGGAGGGTGAAGCAGAAGAAGTAGAAGAAGGAGAAGGAGAAGGTGAAGTCAGGAGGGTGAATCAGAAGAAGTAGAAGAAGGAGAAGGAGAAGGTGAAGTCAGGAGGGTGAATCAGAAGAAGCAGAAGAAGGAGAAGGAGAAGGTGAAGTCTGGAGGGTGAATCAGAAGAATCAGAAGAAGGAGAAGGAGAAGGTGAAGTCTGGAGGGTGAATCAGAAGAAGCAGAAGAAAGAGAAGGAGAAGGTGAAGTCTGGAGGGTGAAGCAGAAGAAGCAGAAGAAGGAGAAGGAGAAGGTGAAGACTGGAGGGTGAATCAGAAGAAGTAGAAGAAGGAGAAGGAGAAACTGAAGTCTGGAGTGTGAATCAGAAGAAGTAGAAGAAGGAGAAGGAGAAGGTGAAGTCTGGAGGGTGAATCAGAAGAAGCAGAAGAAGGAGAAGGAGAAGGTGAAGTTAGGAGGGTGAATCAGAAGAAGCAGAAGAAGGAGAAGGAGAAGGTGAAGTCTGGAGGGTGAATCAGAAGAAGCAGAAGAAGGAGAAGGAGAAGGTGAAGTCTGGAGGGTGAATCAGAAGAAGCAGAAGAAGGAGAAGGAGAAGGTGAAGTCAGGAGGGTGAATCAGAAGAAGCAGAAAAAGGAGAAGGAGAAGGTGAAGTTAGGAGGGTGAATCAGAAGAAGCAGAAGAAGGAGAAGGAGAAGGTGAAGTCAGGGGGGTGAAGCAGAAGAAGTAGAAGAAGGAGAAGGAGAAGGTGAAGTCTGGAGGGTGAATCAGAAGAAGCGGAAAAAGTAGAAGGAGAAGGTGAAGTCTGGAGGGTGAATCAGAAGAAGCAGAAGAAGGAGAAGGAGAAGGTGAAGTCTGGAGGGTGAATCAGAAGAAGCAGGATAAGGAGAAGGAGAAGGTGAAGTCTGGAGGGTGAATCAGGAGAAGCAGAAGAAGGAGAAGGAGAAGGTGAAGTCTGGAGGGTGAATCAGAAGAAGGAGAAGAAGGAGAAGGAGAAGGTGAAGTCTGGAGGGTGAAGCAGAAGAAGTAGAAGAAGGAGAAGGAGAAGGTGAAGTCAGGAGGGTGAATCAGTAAAAGTAGAAGAAGGAGAAGGAGAAGGTGAAGTCTGGAGGGTGAATCAGAAGAAGCAGAAGAAGGAGAAGGAGAAGGTGAAGTCTGGAGGGTGAATCAGAAGAAGCAAAAGAATGTGAAGGAGAAGATGAAGTCTGGAGGGTGAATCAGAAGAAGTAGAAGAAGGAGAAGGAGAAGGTGAGGTCTGGAGGGTGAATCAGAAGAAGCAGAAGAAGGAGAAGGAGAAGATGAAGTCTGGAGGGTGAATCAGAAGAAGCAGAAGAAGGAGAAGGAGAAGGTGAAGTCTGGAGGGTGAATCAGAAGAAGCAGAAGAAGGAGAAGGAGAAGGTGAAGTCAGGAGGGTGAATCAGAAGAAGCAGAAGAAGGAGAAGGAGAAGGTGAAGTTAGGAGGGTGAATCAGAAGAAGCAGAAGAAGGAGAAGGAGAAGGTGAAGTCAGGGGGGTGAAGCAGAAGAAGTAGAAGAAGGAGAAGGAGATGATGAAGTCAGGAGGGTGAAGCAGAAGAAGCAGAAGAAGGAGAAGGAGAAGGTGAAGTCTGGAGGGTGAAGCAGAAGAAACAGAAGAAGGAGAAGGAGAAGGTGAAGTCTGGAGGGCGAAGCAGAAGAAGCAGAAGAAGGAGAAGGTGAAGGTGAAGTCTGGAGGGTGAAGCAGAAGAAGCAGAAGAAGGAGAAGGAGAAGGTGAAGTCTGGAGGGTGAATCAGAAGAAGTAGAAGAAGGAGAAGGAGAAGGTGAAGTCAGGAGGGTGAAGCAGAAGAAGCAGAAGAAGGAGACGGAGAAGGTGAAGTCCGGAGGGTGAAGCAGAAGAAGCAGAAGAAGGAGAAGGAGAAGGTGAAGTCTGGAGGGTGAAGCAGAAGAAGCAGAAGAAGGAGAAGGAGAAGGTGAAGTCAGGAGGGTGAATCAGAAGAAGTAGAAGAAGGAGAAGGAGAAGGTGAAGTCTGGAGGGTGAATCAGAAGAAGTAGAAGAAGGAGAAGGAGAAGGTGAAGTCTGGAGGGTGAATCAGAAGAAGTAGAAGAAGGAGAAGGAGAAGGTGAAGTCTGGAGGGTGAATCAGAAGAAGCAGAAGAAGGAGAAGGAGAAGGTGAAGTCTGGAGGGAGAAGCAGAAGAAGTAGAAGAAGGAGAAGGAGAAGGTGAAGTCTGGAGGGTGAATCAGAAGAAGTAGAAGAAGGAGAAGGAGAAGGTAAAGTCTGGAGGGTGAATCAGAAGAAGTAGAAGAAGGAGAAGGAGAAGGTGAAGTCTGGAGGGTGAATCAGAAGAAGCAGAAGAAGGAGAAGGAGAAGGTGAAATCTGGAGGGTGAATCAGAAGAAGTAGAAGAAGGAGAAGTAGAAGGTGTAGATTGGAGGGTGAATCAGGAGAAGTAGACGAAGGAGAAGGAGAAGGTGAAGTCTGGAGGGTGATTCAGAAGAAGCAGAAGAAGGAGAAGGAGAAGGTGAAGTCTGGAGGGTGAATCGGAAGAAGCAGAAGAAGGAGAAGGAGAAGGTGAAGTATGGAGGGTGAATCAGAAGAAGCAGAAGAAGGAGAAGGAGAAGGTGAAGTCTGGAGGGTGAATCAGAAGAAGCAGAAGAAGGAGAAGGAGAAGGTGAAGTCTGGAGGGTGATTCAGAAGAAGTAGAAGAAGCAGAAGGAGAAGGTGAAGTCTGGAGGGTGAATCAGAAGAAGCAGAAGAAGGAGAAGGAGAAGGTGAAGTCTGGAGGGTGAATCGGAAGAAGCAGAAGAAGGAGAAGGAGAAGGTGAAGTATGGAGGGTGAATCAGCAGAAGCAGAAGAAGGAGAAGGAGAAGGTGAAGTCTGGAGGGTGAATCAGAAGAAGCAGAAGAAGTAGAAGGAGAAGGTGAAGTCTGGAGGGTGAATCAGAAGAAGTAGAAGAAGGAGAAGGAGAAGGTGAAGTCTGGAGGGTGAATCAGGAGAAGCAGAAGAAGGAGAAATAGAAGGTGAAGTCTGGAGGGTGAATCAGAAGAAGGAGAAGAAGGAGAAGGAGAAGGTGAAGTCTGGAGGGTGAAGCAGAAGAAGTAGAAGAAGGAGAAGGAGAAGGTGAAGTCAGGAGGGTGAATCAGAAGAAGTAGAAGAAGGAGAAGGAGAAGGTGAAGTCTGGAGGGTGAATCAGAAGAAGCAGAAGAAGGAGAAGGAGAAGGTGAAGTCTGGAGGGTGAATCAGAAGAAGCAAAAGAATGAGAAGGAGAAGATGAAGTCTGGAGGGTGAATCAGAAGAAGCAGAAGAAGGAGAAGGAGAAGGTGAAGTCAGGAGGGTGAATCAGAAGAAGCAGAAGAAGGAGAAGGAGAAGGTGAAGTTAGGAGGGTGAATCAGAAGAAGCAGAAGAAGGAGAAGGAGAAGGTGAAGTCAGGGGGGTGAAGCAGAAGAAGTAGAAGAAGGAGAAGGAGAAGGTGAAGTCTGGAGGGTGAATCAGAAGAAGCGGAAAAAGGAGAAGGAGAAGGTGAAGTCTGGAGGGTGAATCAGAAGAAGCAGAAGAAGGAGAAGGAGAAGGTGATGTCTGGAGGGTGAATCAGAAGAAGCAGAAGAAGGAGAAGGAGAAGATGAAGTCTGGAGGGTGAATCAGAAGAAGCAGAAGAAGGAGAAGGAGAAGGTGAAGTCTGGAGGGTGAATCAGAAGAAGCAGAAGAAGGAGAAGGAGAAGGTGAAGTCAGGAGGGTGAATCAGAAGAAGCAGAAGAAGGAGAAGGAGAAGGTGAAGTTAGGAGGGTGAATCAGAAGAAGCAGAAGAAGGAGAAGGAGAAGGTGAAGTCAGGGGGGTGAAGCAGAAGAAGTAGAAGAAGGAGAAGGAGATGGTGAAGTCAGGAGTGTGAAGCAGAAGAAGCAAAAGAAGGAGAAGGAGAAGGTGAAGTCTGGAGGGTGAAGCAGAAGAAACAGAAGAAGGAGAAGGAGAAGGTGAAGTCTGGAGGGCGAAGCAGAAGAAGCAGAAGAAGGAGAAGGTGAAGGTGAAGTCTGGAGGGTGAAGCAGAAGAAGCAGAAGAAGGAGAAGGAGAAGGTGAAGTCTGGAGGGTGAATCAGAAGAAGTAGAAGAAGGAGAAGGAGAAGGTGAAGTCAGGAGGGTGAAGCAGAAGAAGCAGAAGAAGGAGACGGAGAAGGTGAAGTCCGGAGGGTGAAGCAGAAGAAGCAGAAGAAGGAGAAGGAGAAGGTGAAGTCTGGAGGGTGAAGCAGAAGAAGCAGAAGAAGGAGAAGGAGAAGGTGAAGTCAGGAGGGTGAATCAGAAGAAGTAGAAGAAGGAGAAGGAGAAGGTGAAGTCTGGAGGGTGAATCAGAAGAAGTAGAAGAAGGAGAAGGAGAAGGTGAAGTCTGGAGGGTGAATCAGAAGAAGTAGAAGAAGGAGAAGGAGAAGGTGAAGTCTGGAGGGTGAATCAGAAGAAGCAGAAGAAGGAGAAGGAGAAGGTGAAGTCTGGAGGGAGAAGCAGAAGAAGTAGAAGAAGGAGAAGGAGAAGGTGAAGTCTGGAGGGTGAATCAGAAGAAGTAGAAGAAGGAGAAGGAGAAGGTAAAGTCTGGAGGGTGAATCAGAAGAAGTAGAAGAAGGAGAAGGAGAAGGTGAAGTCTGCAGGGTGAATCAGAAGAAGCAGAAGAAGGAGAAGGAGAAGGTGAAATCTGGAGGGTGAATCAGAAGAAGTAGAAGAAGGAGAAGTAGAAGGTATAGTTTGGAGGGTGAATCAGGAGAAGTAGACGAAGGAGAAGGAGAAGGTGAAGTCTGGAGGGTGAATCAGAAGAAGCAGAAGAAGGAGAAGGAGAAGGTGAAGTCTGGAGGGTGATTCAGAAGAAGTAGAAGAAGCAGAAGGAGAAGGTGAAGTCTGGAGGGTGAATCAGAAGAAGCAGAAGAAGGAGAAGGAGAAGGTGAAGTCTGGAGGGTGAATCGGAAGAAGCAGAAGAAGGAGAAGGAGAAGGTGAAGTATGGAGGGTGAATCAGAAGAAGCAGAAGAAGGAGAAGGAGAAGGTGAAGTCTGGAGGGTGAATCAGAAGAAGCAGAAGAAGTAGAAGGAGAAGGTGAAGTCTGGAGGGTGAATCAGAAGAAGTAGAAGAAGGAGAAGGAGAAGGTGAAGTCTGGAGGGTGAATCAGGAGAAGCAGAAGAAGGAGAAGGAGAAGGTGAAGTCTGGAGGGTGAATCAGAAGAAGGAGAAGGAGAAGGTGAAGTCTGGAGGGTGAAGCAGAAGAAGTAGAAGAAGGAGAAGGAGAAGGTGAAGTCAGGAGGGTGAATCAGAAGAAGTAGAAGAAGGAGAAGGAGAAGGTGAAGTCTGGAGGGTGAATCAGAAGAAGCAGAAGAAGGAGAAGGAGAAGGTGAAGTCTGGAGGGTGAATCAGAAGAAGCAAAAGAATGAGAAGGAGAAGATGAAGTCTGGAGGGTGAATCAGAAGAAGTAGAAGAAGGAGAAGGAGAAGGTGAGGTCTGGAGGGTGAATCAGAAGAAGCAGAAGAAGGAGAAGGAGAAGATGAAGTCTGGAGGGTGTATCAGAAGAAGCAGAAGAAGGAGAATGAGAAGGTGAAGTCTGGAGGGTGAATCAGAAGAAGCAGAAGAAGGAGAAGGAGAAGGTGAAGTCAGGAGGGTGAATCAGAAGAAGCAGAAGAAGGAGAAGGAGAAGGTGAAGTTAGGAGGGTGAATCAGAAGAAGCAGAAGAAGGAGAAGGAGAAGGTGAAGTCAGGGGGGTGAAGCAGAAGAAGTAGAAGAAGGAGAAGGAGATGGTGAAGTCAGGAGGGTGAAGCAGAAGAAGCAGAAGAAGGAGAAGGTGAAGGTGAAGTCTGGAGGGTGAAGCAGAAGAAGCAGAAGAAGGAGAAGGAGAAGGTGAAGTCTGGAGGGTGAATCAGAAGAAGTAGAAGAAGGAGAAGGAGAAGGTGAAGTCAGGAGGGTGAAGCAGAAGAAGCAGAAGAAGGAGACGGAGAAGGTGAAGTCCGGAGGGTGAAGCAGAAGAAGCAGAAGAAGGAGAAGTAGAAGGTGAAGTCTGGAGGGTGAAGCAGAAGAAGCAGAAGAAGGAGAAGGAGAAGGTGAAGTCAGGAGGGTGAATCAGAAGAAGTAGAAGAAGGAGAAGGAGAAGGTGAAGTCTGGAGGGTGAAGCAGAAGAAGCAGAAGAAGGAGAAGGAGAAGGTGAAGTCTGGAGGGTGAATCAGAAGAAGTAGAAGAAGGAGAAGGAGAAGGTGAAGTCAGGAGGGTGAAGCAGAAGAAGCAGAAGAAGGAGACGGAGAAGGTGAAGTCCGGAGGGTGAAGCAGAAGAAGCAGAAGAAGGAGAAGTAGAAGGTGAAGTCTGGAGGGTGAAGCAGAAGAAGCAGAAGAAGGAGAAGGAGAAGGTGAAGTCAGGAGGGTGAATCAGAAGAAGTAGAAGAAGGAGAAGGAGAAGGTGAAGTCTGGAGGGTGAATCAGAAGAAGTAGAAGAAGGAGAAGGAGAAGGTGAAGTCTGGAGGGTGAATCAGAAGAAGTAGAAGAAGGAGAAGGAGAAGGTGAAGTCTGGAGGGTGAATCAGAAGAAGCAGAAGAAGGAGAAGGAGAAGGTGAAGTCTGGAGGGAGAAGCAGAAGAAGTAGAAGAAGGAGAAGGAGAAGGTGAAGTCTGGAGGGTGAATCAGAAGAAGTAGAAGAAGGAGAAGGAGAAGGTAAAGTCAGGAGGGTGAATCAGAAGAAGTAGAAGAAGGAGAAGGAGAAGGTGAAGTCTGGAGGGTGAATCAGAAGAAGCAGAAGAAGGAGAAGGAGAAGGTGAAATCTGGAGGGTGAATCAGAAGAAGTAGAAGAAGGAGAAGTAGAAGGTGTAGTTTGGAGGGTGAATCAGGAGAAGTAGACGAAGGAGAAGGAGAAGGTGAAGTCTGGAGGGTGAATCGGAAGAAGCAGAAGAAGGAGAAGGAGAAGGTGAAGTATGGAGGGTGAATCAGAAGAAGCAGAAGAAGGAGAAGGAGAAGGTGAAGTCTGGAGGGTGAATCAGAAGAAGCAGAAGAAGTAGAAGGAGAAGGTGAAGTCTGGAGGGTGAATCAGAAGAAGTAGAAGAAGGAGAAGGAGAAGGTGAAGTCTGGAGGGTGAATCAGGAGAAGCAGAAGAAGGAGAAGGAGAAGGTGAAGTCTGGAGGGTGAATCAGAAGAAGGAGAAGAAGGAGAAGGAGAAGGTGAAGTCTGGAGGGTGAAGCAGAAGAAGTAGAAGAAGGAGAAGGAGAAGGTGAAGTCAGGAGGGTGAATCAGAAGAAGTAGAAGAAGGAGAAGGAGAAGGTGAAGTCTGGAGGGTGAATCAGAAGAAGCAGAAGAAGGAGAAGGAGAAGGTGAAGTCTGGAGGGTGAATCAGAAGAAGCAAAAGAATGAGAAGGAGAAGATGAAGTCTGGAGGGTGAATCAGAAGAAGTAGAAGAAGGAGAAGGAGAAGGTGAGGTCTGGAGGGTGAATCAGAAGAAGCAGAAGAAGGAGAAGGAGAAGATGAAGTCTGGAGGGTGTATCAGAAGAAGCAGAAGAAGGAGAAGGAGAAGGTGAAGTCTGGAGGGTGAATCAGAAGAAGCAGAAGAAGGAGAAGGAGAAGGTGAAGTCAGGAGGGTGAATCAGAAGAAGCAGAAGAAGGAGAAGGAGAAGGTGAAGTTAGGAGGGTGAATCAGAAGAAGCAGAAGAAGGAGAAGGAGAAGGTGAAGTCAGGGGGGTGAAGCAGAAGAAGTAGAAGAAGGAGAAGGAGATGGTGAAGTCAGGAGGGTGAAGCAGAAGAAGCAGAAGAAGGAGAAGGAGAAGGTGAAGTCTGGAGGGTGAAGCAGAAGAAACAGAAGAAGGAGAAGGAGAAGGTGAAGTCTGGAGGGCGAAGCAGAAGAAGCAGAAGAATGAGAAGGTGAAGGTGAAGTCTGGAGGGTGAAGCAGAAGAAGCAGAAGAAGGAGAAGGAGAAGGTGAAGTCTGGAGGGTGAATCAGAAGAAGTAGAAGAAGGAGAAGGAGAAGGTGAAGTCAGGAGGGTGAAGCAGAAGAAGCAGAAGAAGGAGACGGAGAAGGTGAAGTCCGGAGGGTGAAGCAGAAGAAGCAGAAGAAGGAGAAGGAGAAGGTGAAGTCTGGAGGGTGAAGCAGAAGAAGCAGAAGAAGGAGAAGGAGAAGGTGAAGTCAGGAGGGTGAATCAGAAGAAGTAGAAGAAGGAGAAGGAGAAGGTGAAGTCTGGAGGGTGAATCAGAAGAAGTAGAAGAAGGAGAAGGAGAAGGTGAAGTCTGGAGGGTGAATCAGAAGAAGTAGAAGAAGGAGAAGGAGAAGGTGAAGTCTGGAGGGTGAATCAGAAGAAGCAGAAGAAGGAGAAGGAGAAGGTGAAGTCTGGAGGGAGAAGCAGAAGAAGTAGAAGAAGGAGAAGGAGAAGGTGAAGTCTGGAGGGTGAATCAGAAGAAGTAGAAGAAGGAGAAGGAGAAGGTAAAGTCTGGAGGGTGAATCAGAAGAAGTAGAAGAAGGAGAAGGAGAAGGTGAAGTCTGGAGGGTGAATCAGAAGAAGCAGAAGAAGGAGAAGGAGAAGGTGAAATCTGGAGGGTGAATCAGAAGAAGTAGAAGAAGGAGAAGTAGAAGGTGCAGTTTGGAGGGTGAATCAGGAGAAGTAGACGAAGGAGAAGGAGAAGGTGAAGTCTGGAGGGTGAATCAGAAGAAGCAGAAGAAGGAGAAGGAGAAGGTGAAGTCTGGAGGGTGATTCAGAAGAAGTAGAAGAAGCAGAAGGAGAAGGTGAAGTCTGGAGGGTGAATCAGAAGAAGTAGAAGAAGGAGAAGGTGAAGTCTGGAGGGTGAATCAGAAGAAGCAGAAGAAGGAGAAGGAGAAGGTGAAGTCAGGAGGGTGAATCAGAAGAAGCAGAAGAAGGAGAAGGAGAAGGTGAAATCTGGAGGGTGAATCAGAAGAAGCAGAAGAAGGCGAAGGAGAAGGTGAAGACTGGAGGGTGAATCAGAAGAAGTAGAAGAAGGAGAAGGAGAAGGTGAAGTCTGGAGGGTGAATCAGAAGAAGTAGAAGAAGGAGAAGGAGAAGGCGAAGTCTGGAGTGTGAATCAGAAGAAGCAGAAGAAGGAGAAGGAGAAGGTGAAATCTGGAGGGTGAATCAGAAGAAGCAGAAGAAGGAGAAGGAGAAGATGAAGTCTGGAGGGTGAATCAGAAGAAGTAGAAGAAGGAGAAGGAGAAGGTGAGATCTGGAGGGTGAATCAGAAGAAGCAGAAGAAGGAGAAGGAGAAGGTGAAGTCTGAAGGGTGAATCAGAAGAAGCAGAAAAAGGAGAAGGAGAAGGTGAAGTCTGGAGGGTGAATCAGAAGAAGCAGAAGAAGGAGAAGGAGAAGGTGAAGTCTGGAGGGTGAATCAGAAGAAGCAGAAGAAGGAGAAGGAGAAGGTGAAGTCCGGAGGTTGAATCAGAAGAAGTAGAAGAAGGAGAAGGAGAAGGTGAAGTCTGGAGGGTGAATCAGAAGAAGTAGAAGAAGGAGAAGGAGAAGGTGAAGTCTGGAGGGTGAATCAGAAGAAGCAGAAGAAGGAGAATGAGAAGGTGAAGTCTGGAGGGTGAATCAGAAGAAGCAGAAGAAGGAGAAGGAGAAGATGAAGTCTGGAGGGTGAATCAGAAGAAGTAGAAGAAGGAGAAGGAGAAGGTGAAGTCTGGAGGGTGAATCAGAAGAAGCAGAAGAAGGAGAAGGAGAAGGTGAAGTCTGGAGGGTGAATCAGAAGAAGCAGAATAAGGAGAAGGAGAAGGCGAAGTCTGGAGGATGAATCAGAAGAAGCAGAAGAAGGAGAAGGAGAAGGTGAAGTCTGGAGCGTGAATCAGAAGAAGTAGAAGAAGGAGAAGGAGAAGGTGAAGTCTGGAGGATGAATCAGAAGAAGCAGAAGAAGGAGAAGGAGAAGGTGAAGTCTGGAGCGTGAATCAGAAGAAGTAGAAGAAGGAGAAGGAGAAGGTGAAGTCACGAGGGTGAATCAGAAGAAGCAGAAGATGGAGAAGGAGAAGGTAAAGTCTGGAGGGTGAACCAGAAGAATCACAAGAAGGAGAAGGAGAAGGTGAAGTCTGGAGGGTGAATCAGAAGAAGCAGAAGAAAGAGAAGGAGAAGGTGAAGTCTGGAGGGTGAAGCAGAAGAATCAGAAGAAGGAGAAGGAGAAGGTGAAGACTGGAGGGTGAATCAGAAGACGGAGAAGAAGGAGAAGAAGAAGGTGAAGTCTGGAGGGTGAATCAGAAGAAGTAGAAGAAGGAGAAGGAGAAGGTGAAGTCTGGAGGGTGAATCAGAAGAAGCAGAAGAAGGAGAAGGAGAAGGTGAAGTCTGGAGGGTGAATCAGAAGAAGCAGAAGAAGGAGAAGGAGAAGATGAAGTCTGGAGGGTGAATCAGAAGAAGTAGAAGAAGGAGAAGGAGAAGGTGAGGTCTGGAGGGTGAATCAGAAGAAGCAGAAGAAGGAGAAGCAGAAGGTGAAGTCTGGAGGGTGGATCAGAAGAAGCAGAAGAAGGAGAAGGAGAAGGTGAAGTCAGGAGGGTGAATCAGAAGAAGCAGAAGAAGGAGAAGGAGAAGGTGAAGTTAGGAGGGTGAATCAGAAGAAGCAGAAGAAGGAGAAGGAGAAGGTGAAGTCAGGGGGGTGAAGCAGAAGAAGTAGAAGAAGGAGAAGGAGAAGGTGAAGTCAGGAGGGTGAAGCAGAAGAAGCAGAAGAAGGAGAAGGAGAAGGTCAAGTCTGGAGGGCACAGCAGAAGAAGCAGAAGAAGGAGAAGGAGAAGGTGAAGTCTGGAGGGTGAAGCCGTAGAAGCAGAAGAAGGAGAAGGAGAAGGTGAAGTCTGGAGGGTGAATCAGAAGAAGTAGAAGAAGGAGAAGGAGAAGATGAAGTCAGGAGGGTGAAGCAGAAGAAGCAGAAGAAGGAGAAGGAGAAGGTGAAGTCTGGAGGGTGAAGCAGAAGAAGCAGAAGAAGGAGAAGGAGAAGGTGAAGTCTGGAGGGCGAAGCAGAAGAAGCAGAAGAAGGAGAAGGAGAAGGTGAATTCTCGAGGGTGAAGCAGAAAAAGCAGATGAAGGAGAAGGAGAAGGTGAAGTCTGGAGGGTGAATCAGAAGAAGTAGAAGAAGGAGTAGCAGAAGGTGAAGTCAGGAGGGTGAAGCAGAAGAAGCAGAAGAAGGAGAAGGAGAAGGTGAAGTCTGGAGGGTGAAGCAGAAGAAGCAGAAGAAGGAGAAGGAGAAGGTGAAGTCTGGAGGGTGAAGCAGAAGAAGCAGAAGAAGGAGAAGGAGAAGGTGAAGTCAGGAGGGTGAATCAGAAGAAGTAGAAGAAGGAGAAGGAGAAGGTGAAGTCTGGAGGGTGAATCAGAAGAAGTAGAAGAAGGAGAAGGAGAAGGTGAAGTCTGGAGGGTGAATCAGAAGAAGTAGAAGAAGGAGAAGGAGAAGGTGAAGTCTGGAGGGTGAATCAGAAGAAGAAAAGAAGGAGAAGGAGAAGGTGAAGTCTGGAGGGAGAAGCAGAAGAAGTAGAAGAAGGAGAAGGAGAAGGTGAAGTCTGGATGGTGAATCAGAAGAAGTAGAAGAAGGAGAAGGAGAAGGTGAAGTTTGGAGTGTGAATCAGAAGAAGTAGAAGAAGGAGAAGGAGAAGGTGAAGTCTGGAGGGAGAATCAGAAGAAGCAGAAGAACGAGAAGGAGAAGGTGAAGTCTGGAGGGTGAATCAGAAGAAGTAAAAGAAGGAGAAGGAGAAGGTGTAGTCTGGAGGGTGAATCAGAAGACGTAGACGAAGGAGAAGGAGAAGGTGAAGTCTGGAGGGTGAATCAGAAGAAGCAGAAGCAGGAGAAGGAGAAGGTGAAGTCTGGAGGGTGAAACAGAAGAAGTAGAAGAAGGAGAAGGAGAAGGTGAAGTCTGGAGGGTGAATCAGAAGAAGCAGAAGAAGGAGAAGGAGAAGGTGAAATCTGGAGGTTGAATCAGAAGAAGCAGAAGAAGTAGAAGGAGACGGTGAAGTCTGGAGGGTGAATCAGAAGAAGTAGAAGAAGGAGAAGGAGAAGGTGAAGTCTGGAGCGTGAATCAGAAGAAGCAGAAGAAGGAGAAGGAGAAGGTGAAGTCAGGAGGGTGAATCAGAAGAGGCGGAAGAAGGAGAAGGAGAAGGTGAAGTCTGGAGGGTGAATCGGAAGAAGCAGAAGAAGGAGAAGGAGAAGGTGAAGACTGCAGGTTGAATCAGAAGAAGTAGAAGAAGGAGAAGGAGAAGGTGAAGTCTGGAGGGTGAATCAGAAGAAGTAGAAGAAGGAGAAGGCGAAGTCTGGAGGGTGAATCAGAAGAAGCAGAAGAAGGAGAAGGAGAAGGTGACGTCTGGAGGGTGAATCAGAAGAAGCACAAGAAGGAGAAGGAGAAAATGAAGTCTGGAGGGTGAATCAGAAGATGTATAAGAAGGAGAAGGTGAGGTCTGGAGGGTGAATCAGAAGAAGCAGAAGAAGGAGAAGGAGAAGGTGAAGTCTGAAGGGTGAATCAGAAGAAGTTGAAGAAGGAGAAGGAGAAGGTGAAGTCTGGAGGTGAATCAGAAGAAGCAGAAGAAGGTGAAGGAGAAGGCGATGTCTGGAGGGTGTATCAGAAGAAGTAGATGAAGGAGAAGGAGAAGGTGAAGTCTGGAGTGTGAATCAGAAGAAGTAGAAGAAGGAGAAGGAGAAGGTGAAGTCTGGAGGCTGAATCAGAAGAAGTAGAAGAAGGAGAAGGAGAAGATGAAGTCTGGAGGGTGAATCAGAAGAAGTAGAAGAAGGAGAAGGAGAAGGTGAAGTCTGGAGGGTGAATCAGAAGAAGCAGAAGAAGGAGAAGGAGAAGGTGAAGTCTGGAGGGTGAATCAGAAGAAGCAGAAGAAGGAGAAGGAGAAGGTGAAGTCTGGAGGGTGAATCAGAAGAAGCAGAATAAGGAGGAGAAGGTGAAGTCTGGAGGGTGAATCAGAAGAAGCAGACGAAGGAGAAGGAGAAGGTGAAGTCTGGAGGGTGAATCAGAAGAAGCAGAAGAAGGAGAAGGAGAAGGTGAAGTCTGGAGGGTGAAGCAGAAGAAGGAGAAGAAGGAGAAGGAGAAGGTGAAGTCAGGAGGGTGAATCAGAAGAAGTAGAAGAAGGAGAAGCAGAAGGTGAAGTCAGGAGGGTGAATCAGAAGAAGCAGAAGAAGGAGAAGGAGAAGGTGAAGTCTGGAGGGCGAAGCAGAAGAAGCAGAAGAAGGAGAAGGAGAAGGTGAATTCTCGAGGGTGAAGCAGAAAAAGCAGATGAAGGAGAAGGAGAAGGTGAAGTCTGGAGGGTGAATCAGAAGAAGTAGAAGAAGGAGTAGCAGAAGGTGAAGTCAGGAGGGTGAAGCAGAAGAAGCAGAAGAAGGAGAAGGAGAAGGTGAAGTCTGGAGGGTGAAGCAGAAGAAGCAGAAGAAGGAGAAGGAGAAGGTGAAGTCTGGAGGGTGAAGCAGAAGAAGCAGAAGAAGGAGAAGGAGAAGGTGAAGTCAGGAGGGTGAATCAGAAGAAGTAGAAGAAGGAGAAGGAGAAGGTGAAGTCTGGAGGGTGAATCAGAAGAAGTAGAAGAAGGAGAAGGAGAAGGTGAAGTCTGGAGGGTGAATCAGAAGAAGTAGAAGAAGGAGAAGGAGAAGGTGAAGTCTGGAGGGTGAATCAGAAGAAGAAAAGAAGGAGAAGGAGAAGGTGAAGTCTGGAGGGAGAAGCAGAAGAAGTAGAAGAAGGAGAAGGAGAAGGTGAAGTCTGGATGGTGAATCAGAAGAAGTAGAAGACGGAGAAGGAGAAGGTGAAGTTTGGAGTGTGAATCAGAAGAAGTAGAAGAAGGAGAAGGAGAAGGTGAAGTCTGGAGGGAGAATCAGAAGAAGCAGAAGAAGGAGAAGGAGAAGGTGAAGTCTGGAGGGTGAATCAGAAGAAGTAAAAGAAGGAGAAGGAGAAGGTGTAGTCTGGAGGGTGAATCAGAAGACGTAGACGAAGGAGAAGGAGAAGGTGAAGTCTGGAGGGTGAATCAGAAGAAGCAGAAGCAGGAGAAGGAGAAGGTGAAGTCTGGAGGGTGAAACAGAAGAAGTAGAAGAAGGAGAAGGAGAAGGTGAAGTCTGGAGGGTGAATCAGAAGAAGCAGAAGAAGGAGAAGGAGAAGGTGAATTCTGGAGGTTGAATCAGAAGAAGCAGAAGAAGTAGAAGGAGACGGTGAAGTCTGGAGGGTGAATCAGAAGAAGTAGAAGAAGGAGAAGGAGAAGGTGAAGTCTGGAGCGTGAATCAGAAGAAGCAGAAGAAGGAGAAGGAGAAGGTGAAGTCAGGAGGGTGAATCAGAAGAGGCGGAAGAAGGAGAAGGAGAAGGTGAAGTCTGGAGGGTGAATCGGAAGAAGCAGAAGAAGGAGAAGGAGAAGGTGAAGACTGCAGGTTGAATCAGAAGAAGTAGAAGAAGGAGAAGGAGAAGGTGAAGTCTGGAGGGTGAATCAGAAGAAGTAGAAGAAGGAGAAGGCGAAGTCTGGAGGGTGAATCAGAAGAAGCAGAAGAAGGAGAAGGAGAAGGTGACGTCTGGAGGGTGAATCAGAAGAAGCACAAGAAGGAGAAGGAGAAGATGAAGTCTGGAGGGTGAATCAGAAGATGTATAAGAAGGAGAAGGTGAGGTCTGGAGGGTGAATCAGAAGAAGCAGAAGAAGGAGAAGGAGAAGGTGAAGTCTGAAGGGTGAATCAGAAGAAGCAGAAGAAGGAGAAGGAGAAGGTGAAGTCTGGAGGTGAATCAGAAGAAGCAGAAGAAGGTGAAGGAGAAGGCGAAGTCTGGAGGGTGAATCAGAAGAAGTAGATGAAGGAGAAGGAGAAGGTGAAGTCTGGAGTGTGAATCAGAAGAAGTAGAAGAAGGAGAAGGAGAAGGTGAAGTCTGGAGGCTGAATCAGAAGAAGTAGAAGAAGGAGAAGGAGAAGATGAAGTCTGGAGGGTGAATCAGAAGAAGTAGAAGAAGGAGAAGGAGAAGGTGAAGTCTGGAGGGTGAATCAGAAGAAGCAGAAGAAGGAGAAGGAGAAGGTGAAGTCTGGAGGGTGAATCAGAAGAAGCAGAAGAAGGAGAAGGAGAAGGTGAAGTCTGGAGGGTGAATCAGAAGAAGCAGAATAAGGAGGAGAAGGTGAAGTCTGGAGGGTGAATCAGAAGAAGCAGACGAAGGAGAAGGAGAAGGTGAAGTCTGGAGGGTGAATCAGAAGAAGCAGAAGAAGGAGAAGGAGAAGGTGAAGTCTGGAGGGTGAAGCAGAAGAAGGAGAAGAAGGAGAAGGAGAAGGTGAAGTCGGGAGGGTGAATCAGAAGAAGTAGAAGAAGGAGAAGCAGAAGGTGAAGTCAGGAGGGTGAATCAGAAGAAGCAGAAGAAGGGGAAGGAGAAGGTGAAGTCTGGAGGGTGAATCAGAAGAATCAGAAGAAGGAGAAGGAGAAGGTGAAGTCTGGAGGGTGAATCAGAAGAAGCAGAAGAAAGAGAAGGAGAAGGTGAAGTCTGGAGGGTGAAGCAGAAGAAGCAGAAGAAGTAGAAGGAGAAGGTGAAGACTGGAGGGTGAATCAGAAGAAGTAGAAGAAGGAGAAGGAGAAGGTGAAGTCTGGAGGGTGAATCAGAAGAAGTAGAAGAAGGAGAAGGAGAAGGTGAAGTCTGGAGGGTAAATGAGAAGAAGCAGAAGAAGGAGAAGGAGAAGGTGAAGTCTGGAGGGTGAATCAGAAGAAGCAGAAGAAGGAGAAGGCGAAGATGAAGTCTGGAGGGTGAATCAGAAGAAGTAGAAGAAGGAGAAGGAGAAGGTGAGGTCAGGAGGGTAAATCGGAAGAAGCAGAAGAAGGAGAAGGAGAAGGTGAAGTCTGGAGGGTGAATCAGAAGAAGAAAAGAAGGAGAAGGAGAAGGTGAAGTCTGGAGGGAGAAGCAGAAGAAGTAGAAGAAGGAGAAGGAGAAGGTGAAGTCTGGATGGTGAATCAGAAGAAGTAGAAGAAGGAGAAGGAGAAGGTGAAGTTTGGAGTGTGAATCAGAAGAAGTAGAAGAAGGAGAAGGAGAAGGTGAAGTCTGGAGGGAGAATCAGAAGAAGCAGAAGAAGGAGAAGGAGAAGGTGAAGTCTGGAGGGTGAATCAGAAGAAGTAAAAGAAGGAGAAGGAGAAGGTGTAGTCTGGAGGGTGAATCAGAAGACGTAGAAGAAGGAGAAGGAGAAGGTGAAGTCTGGAGGGTGAATCAGAAGAAGCAGAAGAAGGAGAAGGAGAAGGTGAATTCTGGAGGTTGAATCAGAAGAAGCAGAAGAAGTAGAAGGAGAAGGTGAAGTCTGGAGGGTGAATCAGAAGAAGTAGAAGAAGGAGAAGGAGAAGGTGAAGTCTGGAGCGTGAATCAGAAGAAGCAGAAGAAGGAGAAGGAGAAGGTGAAGTCAGGAGGGTGAATCAGAAGAGGCGGAAGAAGGAGAAGGAGAAGGTGAAGTCTGGAGGGTGAATCGGAAGAAGCAGAAGAAGGAGAAGGAGAAGGTGAAGACTGCAGGTTGAATCAGAAGAAGTAGAAGAAGGAGAAGGAGAAGGTGAAGTCTGGAGGGTGAATCAGAAGAAGTAGAAGAAGGAGAAGGCGAAGTCTGGAGGGTGAATCAGAAGAAGCAGAAGAAGGAGAAGGAGAAGGTGACGTCTGGAGGCTGAATCAGAAGAAGCACAAGAAGGAGAAGGAGAAAATGAAGTCTGGAGGGTGAATCAGAAGATGTATAAGAAGGAGAAGGTGAGGTCTGGAGGGTGAATCAGAAGAAGCAGAAGAAGGAGAAGGAGAAGGTGAAGTCTGAAGGGTGAATCAGAAGAAGCAGAAGAAGGAGAAGGAGAAGGTGAAGTCTGGAGGTGAATCAGAAGAAGCAGAAGAAGGTGAAGGAGAAGGCGAAGTCTGGAGGGTGAATCAGAAGAAGTAGATGAAGGAGAAGGAGAAGGTGAAGTCTGGAGTGTGAATCAGAAGAAGTAGAAGAAGGAGAAGGAGAAGGTGAAGTCTGGAGGCTGAATCAGAAGAAGTAGAAGAAGGAGAAGGAGAAGATGAAGTCTGGAGGGTGAATCAGAAAAAGTAGAAGAAGGAGAAGGAGAAGGTGAAGTCTGGAGGGTGAATCAGAAGAAGCAGAAGAAGGAGAAGGAGAAGGTGAAGTCTGGAGGGTGAATCAGAAGAAGCAGAAGAAGGAGAAGGAGAAGGTGAAGTCTGGAGGGTGAATCAGAAGAAGCAGAATAAGGAGGAGAAGGTGAAGTCTGGAGGGTGAATCAGAAGAAGCAGACGAAGGAGAAGGAGAAGGTGAAGTCTGGAGGGTGAATCAGAAGAAGCAGAAGAAGGAGAAGGAGAAGGTGAAGTCTGGAGGGTGAAGCAGAAGAAGGAGAAGAAGGAGAAGGAGAAGGTGAAGTCAGGAGGGTGAATCAGAAGAAGTAGAAGAAGGAGAAGCAGAAGGTGAAGTCAGGAGGGTGAATCAGAAGAAGCAGAAGAAGGAGAAGGAGAAGGTGAAGTCTGGAGGGCGAAGCAGAAGAAGCAGAAGAAGGAGAAGGAGAAGGTGAATTCTCGAGGGTGAAGCAGAAAAAGCAGATGAAGGAGAAGGAGAAGGTGAAGTCTGGAGGGTGAATCAGAAGAAGTAGAAGAAGGAGTAGCAGAAGGTGAAGTCAGGAGGGTGAAGCAGAAGAAGCAGAAGAAGGAGAAGGAGAAGGTGAAGTCTGGAGGGTGAAGCAGAAGAAGCAGAAGAAGGAGAAGGAGAAGGTGAAGTCTGGAGGGTGAAGCAGAAGAAGCAGAAGAAGGAGAAGGAGAAGGTGAAGTCAGGAGGGTGAATCAGAAGAAGTAGAAGAAGGAGAAGGAGAAGGTGAAGTCTGGAGGGTGAATCAGAAGAAGTAGAAGAAGGAGAAGGAGAAGGTGAAGTCTGGAGGGTGAATCAGAAGAAGTAGAAGAAGGAGAAGGAGAAGGTGAAGTCTGGAGGGTGAATCAGAAGAAGAAAAGAAGGAGAAGGAGAAGGTGAAGTCTGGAGGGAGAAGCAGAAGAAGTAGAAGAAGGAGAAGGAGAAGGTGAAGTCTGGATGGTGAATCAGAAGAAGTAGAAGAAGGAGAAGGAGAAGGTGAAGTTTGGAGTGTGAATCAGAAGAAGTAGAAGAAGGAGAAGGAGAAGGTGAAGTCTGGAGGGAGAATCAGAAGAAGCAGAAGAAGGAGAAGGAGAAGGTGAAGTCTGGAGGGTGAATCAGAAGAAGTAAAAGAAGGAGAAGGAGAAGGTGTAGTCTGGAGGGTGAATCAGAAGACGTAGACGAAGGAGAAGGAGAAGGTGAAGTCTGGAGGGTGAATCAGAAGAAGCAGAAGCAGGAGAAGGAGAAGGTGAAGTCTGGAGGGTGAAACAGAAGAAGTAGAAGAAGGAGAAGGAGAAGGTGAAGTCTGGAGGGTGAATCAGAAGAAGCAGAAGAAGGAGAAGGAGAAGGTGAATTCTGGAGGTTGAATCAGAAGAAGCAGAAGAAGTAGAAGGAGACGGTGAAGTCTGGAGGGTGAATCAGAAGAAGTAGAAGAAGGAGAAGGAGAAGGTGAAGTCTGGAGCGTGAATCAGAAGAGGCGGAAGAAGGAGAAGGAGAAGGTGAAGTCTGGAGGGTGAATCGGAAGAAGCAGAAGAAGGAGAAGGAGAAGGTGAAGACTGCAGGTTGAATCAGAAGAAGTAGAAGAAGGAGAAGGAGAAGGTGAAGTCTGGAGGGTGAATCAGAAGAAGTAGAAGAAGGAGAAGGCGAAGTCTGGAGGGTGAATCAGAAGAAGCAGAAGAAGGAGAAGGAGAAGGTGACGTCTGGAGGGTGAATCAGAAGAAGCACAAGAAGGAGAAGGAGAAGATGAAGTCTGGAGGGTGAATCAGAAGATGTATAAGAAGGAGAAGGTGAGGTCTGGAGGGTGAATCAGAAGAAGCAGAAGAAGGAGAAGGAGAAGGTGAAGTCTGAAGGGTGAATCAGAAGAAGCAGAAGAAGGAGAAGGAGAAGGTGAAGTCTGGAGGTGAATCAGAAGAAGCAGAAGAAGGTGAAGGAGAAGGCGAAGTCTGGAGGGTGAATCAGAAGAAGTAGATGAAGGAGAAGGAGAAGGTGAAGTCTGGAGTGTGAATCAGAAGAAGTAGAAGAAGGAGAAGGAGAAGGTGAAGTCTGGAGGCTGAATCAGAAGAAGTAGAAGAAGGAGAAGGAGAAGATGAAGTCTGGAGGGTGAATCAGAAGAAGTAGAAGAAGGAGAAGGAGAAGGTGAAGTCTGGAGGGTGAATCAGAAGAAGCAGAAGAAGGAGAAGGAGAAGGTGAAGTCTGGAGGGTGAATCAGAAGAAGCAGAATAAGGAGGAGAAGGTGAAGTCTGGAGGGTGAATCAGAAGAAGCAGACGAAGGAGAAGGAGAAGGTGAAGTCTGGAGGGTGAATCAGAAGAAGCAGAAGAAGGAGAAGGAGAAGGTGAAGTCTGGAGGGTGAAGCAGAAGAAGGAGAAGAAGGAGAAGGAGAAGGTGAAGTCAGGAGGGTGAATCAGAAGAAGTAGAAGAAGGAGAAGCAGAAGGTGAAGTCAGGAGGGTGAATCAGAAGAAGCAGAAGAAGGGGAAGGAGAAGGTGAAGTCTGGAGGGTGAATCAGAAGAATCAGAAGAAGGAGAAGGAGAAGGTGAAGTCTGGAGGGTGAATCAGAAGAAGCAGAAGAAAGAGAAGGAGAAGGTGAAGTCTGGAGGGTGAAGCAGAAGAAGCAGAAGAAGTAGAAGGAGAAGGTGAAGACTGGAGGGTGAATCAGAAGAAGTAGAAGAAGGAGAAGGAGAAGGTGAAGTCTGGAGGGTGAATCAGAAGAAGTAGAAGAAGGAGAAGGAGAAGGTGAAGTCTGGAGGGTAAATGAGAAGAAGCAGTAGAAGGAGAAGGAGAAGGTGAAGTCTGGAGGGTGAATCAGAAGAAGCAGAAGAAGGAGAAGGCGAAGATGAAGTCTGGAGGGTGAATCAGAAGAAGTAGAAGAAGGAGAAGGAGAAGGTGAGGTCAGGAGGGTAAATCGGAAGAAGCAGAAGAAGGAGAAGGAGAAGGTGAAGTCTGGAGGGTGAATCAGAAGAAGCAGAAGAAGGAGAAGGAGAAGGTGAAGTCTGGAGGGTGAATCAGAAGAAGCAGAACAAGGAGAAGGAGAAGTTGAGGTCAGGAGGTTGAATCAGAAGAAGCAGAAGAAGGAGAAGGAGAAGGTGAAGTTAGTAGGGTGAATCAGAAGAAGCAGAAGAAGGAGAAGGAGAAGTTGAAGTCAGGGGGGTGAAGCAGAAGAAGTAGAAGAAGGAGAAAGAGAAGGTGAAGTCAGGAAGGTGAAGGAGAAGAAGCAGAAGAAGGAGAAGGAGAAGGTGAAGTCTGGAGGGCGCAGCAGAAGAAGCAGAAGAAGTAGAAGGAGAAGGTGAAGTCTGGAGGGTGAAGCAGAAGAAGCAGAAGAAGGAGAAGGAGAAGGTGAAGTCTGGAGGGTGAATCAGAAGAAGTAGAAGAAGGAGAAGGAGAAGGTGAAGTCAGGAGTGTGAAGCAGAAGAAGCAGAAGAAGGAGAAGGAGAAGGTGAAGTCTGGAGGGTGAAGCAGAAGAATCAGAAGAAGGAGAAGGAGAAGGTGAAGTCTGGAGGGTGAATCAGAAGAAGTAGAAGAAAGAGAAGGAGAAGGTGAAGTCTGGAGGGAGAATCAGAAGAAGCAGAAGAAGGAGAAGGAGAAGGTGAGGTCAGGAGGCTGAATCAGAAGAAGCAGAAGAAGGAGAAGGAGAAGATGAAGTTAGGAGGGTGAATCAGAAGAAGCAGAAGAAGGAGAAGGAGAAGGTGAAGTCAGGAGGGTGAATCAGAAGAAGCAGAAGAAGGAGAAGGAGAAGGTGAAGTCTGGATGGTGAATCAGAAGAATCAGAAGAAGGAGAAGGAGAAGGTGAAGTCTGGAGGGTGAATCAGAAGAAGCCGAAGAAGGAGAAGGAGAAGGTGAAGTCTGGAGGGTAAATCGGAAGAAGCAGAAGAAGGAGAAGGAGAAGGTGAAGTCAGGAGGGTGAATCAGAAGAAGCAGAAGAAGGAGAAGGAGAAGGTGAAGTTAGGAGGGTGAATCAGAAGAAGCAGAAGAAGGAGAAGGAGCAGGTGATGTCAGCGGGATGAAGCAGAAGAAGTAGAAGAAGGAGAAGGAGAAGGTGAAGTCAGGACGGTGAAGCAGAAGAAGCAGAAGAAGGAGAAGGAGAATGTGAAGTCTGGAGGGTGAATCAGAATAAGTAGAAGAAGGAGAAGGAGAAGGTCAAGTCTGGAGGGTGAATCAGAAGAAGTAGAAGAAGGAGAAGGAGAAGGTGAAGTCTGGAGGGTGAAGCAGAAGAAGTAGAAGAAGGAGAAGGAGAAGGTGAAGTCAGGAGGGTGAACCAGAAGAAGTAGAAGAAGGAGAAGGAGAAGGTGAAGTCAGGAGGGTGAATCAGAAGAAGCAGAAGAAGGAGAAGGAGAAGGTGAAGTCTGGAGGGTGAATCAGAAGAAGTAGAAGAAGGAGAAGGAGAAGGTGTTGTCTGGAGGGTGAATCAGAAGAAGTAGACGAAGGAGAAGGAGAAGGTGAAGTCTGGAGGGTGAATCAGAAGAAGCAGAAGAAGGAGAAGGAGAAGGTGAAGTCTGGAGGGTGAATCAGAAGAAGCAGAAGAAGGAGAAGGAGAAGGTGAAGTCTGGAGGGTGAATCAGAAGAAGCAGAATAAGGAGAAGGAGAAGGTGAAGTCTGGAGGGTGAATCAGAAGAAGCAGAAAAAGGAGAAGGAGAAGGTGAAGTCTGAAGGGTGAATCAGAAGAAGTAGAAGAAGGAGAAGGAGAAGGTGAAGTCTGGAGGGTGAAGCAGAAGAAGTAGAAGAAGGAGAAGGAGAAGGTGAAGTCAGGAGGGTGAATCAGAAGAAGTAGAAGAAGGAGAAGGAGAAGGTGAAGTCAGGAGGGTGAATCAGAAGAAGTAGAAGAAGGAGAAGGAGAAGGTGATGTCTGGAGGGTGAATCAGAAGAAGTAGAAGAAGGAGAAGGAGAAGGTGATGTCTGGAGGGTGAATCAGAAGAAGCAGAAGAAGGAGAAGGAGAAGGTGAAGTCTGGAGGGTGAATCAGAAGAAGCAGAAGAAGGAGAAGGAGAAGATGAAGTCTGGAGGGTGAATCAGAAGAAGTAGAAGAAGGAGAAGGAGAAGGTGAGGTCTGGAGGGTGAATCAGAAGAAGCAGAAGAAGGAGAAGGAGAAGGTGAAGTCTGGAGGGTGAATCAGAAGAAGCAGAAGAAGGAGAAGGAGAAGGTGAAGTCTGGAGGGTGAATCAGAAGAAGCAGAAGAAGGAGAAGGAGAAGGTAAAGTCAGGAGGGTGAATCAGAAGAAGGAGAAGGAGAAGGTGAAGTTAGGAGGGTGAATCAGAAGAAGCAGAAGAAGGAGAAGGAGCAGGTGATGTCAGGGGGATGAAGCAGAAGAAGTAGAAGAAGGAGAAGGAGATGGTGAAGTCCGGACGGTGAAGCAGAAGAAGCAGAAGAAGGAGAAGGAGAAGGTGAAGTCTGGAGGGTGAATCAGAAGAAGTAGAAGAAGGAGAAGGACAAGGTCAAGTCTGGAGGGTGAATCAGAAGAAGTAGAAGAAGGAGAAGGAGAAGGTGAAGTCTGGAGGGTGAAGCAGAAGAAGTAGAAGAAGGAGAAGGAGAAGGTGAAGTCAGGAGGGTGAATCAGAAGAGGTAGAAGAAGGAGAAGGAGAAGGTGACGTCAGGAGGGTGAATCAGAAGAAGCAGAAGAAGGAGAAGAAGAAGGTGAAGTCTGGAGGGTGAATCAGAAGAATCAGAAGAAGGAGAAGGAGAAGGTGAAGTCTGGAGGGTGAATCAGAAGAAGCAGAAGAAAGAGAAGGAGAAGGTGAAGTCTGGAGGGTGAATCAGAAGAAGTAGAAGAAGGAGAAGGAGAAGGTGAAGTCTGGAGTGTGAATCAGAAGAAGCAGAAGAAGGAGAAGGAGAAGGTGAAGTCTGGAGGGTGAATCAGAAGAAGCAGAATAAGGAGAAGGAGAAGGTGAAGTCTGGAGGGTGAATCAGAAGAAGCAGAAGAAGGAGAAGGAGAAGGTGAAGTCTGGAGGGTGAATCAGAAGAAGTAGAAGAAGGAGAAGGAGAAGGTGAAGTCTGGAGGGTGAAGCAGAAGAAGTAGAAGAAGGAGAAGGAGAAGGTGAAGTCAGGAGGGTGAATCAGAAGAAGTAGAAGAAGGAGAAGGAGAAGGTGAAGTCAGGAGGGTGAATCAGAAGAAGCAGAAGAAGGAGAAGGAGAAGGTGAAGTCTGGAGGGTGAATCAGAAGAATCAGAAGAAGGAGAAGGAGAAGGTGAAGTCTGGAGGGTGAATCAGAAGAAGCAGAGGAAGGAGAAGGAGAAGGTGAAGTCTGGAGGGTGAATCAGAAGAAGCAGAATAAGGAGAAGGAGAAGGTGAAGTCTGGAGGGTGAATCAGAAGAAGCAGAATAAGGAGAAGGAGAAGGTGAAGTCTGGAGGGTGAATCAGAAGAAGCAGAAGAAGGAGAAGGAGAAGATGAAGTCTGGAGGGTGAATCAGAAGAAGTAGAAGAAGGAGAAGGAGAAGGTGAAGTCTGGAGGGTGAAGCAGAAGAAGTAGAAGAAGGAGAAGGAGAAGGTGAAGTCAGGAGGGTGAATCAGAAGAAGCAGAAGAAGGAGAAGGAGAAGGTGAAGTCTGGAGGGTGAATCAGAAGAATCAGAAGAAGGAGAAGGAGAAGGTGAAGTCTGGAGGGTGAATCAGAAGAAGCAGAAGAAAGAGAAGGAGAAGGTGAAGTCTGGAGGGTGAAGCAGAAGAAACAGAAGAAGGAGAAGGAGAAGGTGAAGACTGGAGGGTGAATCAGAAGAAGTAGAAGAAGGAGAAGGAGAAGGTGAAGTCTGGAGGGTGAATCAGAAGAAGTAGAAGAAGGAGAAGGAGAAGGTGAAGTCTGGAGGGTGAATCAGAAGAAGCAGAAGAAGGAGAAGGAGAAGGTGAAGTCTGGAGGGTGAATCAGAAGAAGCAGAAGAAGGAGAAGGAGAAGATGAAGTCTGGAGGGTGAATCAGAAGAAGTAGAAGAAGGAGAAGGAGAAGGTGAAGTCTGGAGGGTGAATCAGAAGTAGTAGAAGAAGGAGAAGGAGAAGGTGAAGTCTGGACGGTGAATCAGATGAAACAGAAGAAGGAGAAGGAGAAGGTGAAGTCTGGAGGGTGAATCAGAAGAAGTAGAAGAAGGAGAAGGAGAAGGTGTAGTCTGGAGGGTGAATCAGAAGAAGTAGACGAAGGAGAAGGAGAAGGAGAAGTCTGGAGGGTGAATCAGAAGAAGCAGAAGAAGGAGAAGGAGAAGGTGAAGTCTGGAGGGTGAATCAGAAGAAGTAGAAGAAGGAGAAGGAGAAGGTGAAGTCTGGAGGGTGAATCAGAAGAAGCAGAAGAAGGAGAAGGAGAAGGTGAAGTCTGGAGGGAGAATCAGAAGAAGCAGAAGAAGGAGAAGGAGAAGGAGGAGTCTGGAGGGTGAATCAGAAGAAGCAGAAGAAGGAGAAGGAGAAGGTGAAGTCTGGAGGGTGAAGCAGAAGAAGTAGAAGAAGGAGAAGGAGAAGGTGAAGTCAGGAGGGTGAATCAGAAGAAGTAGAAGAAGGAGAAGGAGAAGGTGAAGTCAGGAGGGTGAATCAGAAGAAGCAGAAGAAGGAGAAGGAGAAGGTGAAGTCTGGAGGGTGAATCAGAAGAATCAGAAGAAGGAGAAGGAGAAGGTGAAGTCTGGAGGGTGAATCAGAAGAAGCAGAAGAAGGAGAAGGAGAAGGTGAAGTCTGGAGGGTGAATCAGAAGAAGCAGAAGAAGGAGAAGGAGAAGGTGAAGTCAGGAGGGTGAATCAGAAGAAGCAGAAGAAGGAGAAGTAGAAGGTGAAGTTAGGAGGGTGAATCAGAAGAAGCAGAAGAAGGAGAAGGAGCAGGTGATGTCAGCGGGATGAAGCAGAAGAAGTAGAAGAAGGAGAAGGAGAAGGTGAAGTCAGGACGGTGAAGCAGAAGAAGCAGAAGAAGGAGAAGGAGAAGGTGAAGTCTGGAGGGTGAATCAGAATAAGTAGAAGAAGGAGAAGGAGAAGGTCAGGTCTGGAGGGTGAATCAGAAGAAGTAGAAGAAGGAGAAGGAGAAGGTGAAGTCTGGAGGGTGAAGCAGAAGAAGTAGAAGAAGGAGAAGGAGAAGGTGAAGTCAGGAGGGTGAATCAGAAGAAGTAGAAGAAGAAGAAGGAGAAGGTGAAGTCAGGAGGGTGAATCAGAAGAAGCAGAAGAAGGAGAAGGAGAAGGTGAAGTCTGGAGGGTGAATCAGAAGAATCAGAAGAAGGAGAAGGAGAAGGTGAAGTCTGGAGGGTGAATCAGAAGAAGCAGAAGAAAGAGAAGGAGAAGGTGAAGTCTGGAGGGTGAATCTGAAGAAGCAGAAGAAGGAGAAGGAGAAGGTGAAGTCAGGAGGGTGAATCAGAAGAAGCAGAAGAAGGAGAAGGAGAAGGTGAAGTTAGGAGGGTGAATCAGAAGAAGGAGAAGGAGCAGGTGATGTCAGGGGGATGAAGCAGAAGAAGTAGAAGAAGGAGAAGGAGAAGGTGAAGTCAGGACGGTGAAGCAGAAGAAGCAGAAGAAGGAGAAGGAGAAGGTGAAGTCTGGAGGGTGAATCAGAAGAAGTAGAAGAAGGAGAAGGAGAAGGTCAAGTCTGGAGGGTGAATCAGAAGAAGTAGAAGAAGGAGAAGGAGAAGGTGAAGTCTGGAGGGTGAAGCAGAAGAAGTAGAAGAAGGAGAAGGAGAAGGTGAAGTCAGGAGGGTGAATCAGAAGAAGTAGAAGAAGGAGACGGAGAAGGTGAAGTCAGGAGGGTGAATCAGAAGAAGCAGAAGAAGGAGAAGGAGAAGGTGAAGTCTGGAGGGTGAATCAGAAGAAGCAGAAGAAGGAGAAGGAGAAGATGAAATCTGGAGGGTGAATCAGAAGAAGTAGAAGAAGGAGAAGGAGAAGGTGAGGTCTGGAAGGTGAATCAGAAGAAGTAGAAGAAGGAGAAGGAGAAGGTGAAGTCTGGAGGGTGAAACAGAAGAAGCAGAAGAAGGAGAAGCAGAAGGTGAAGTCTGGAGGGTGAATCAGAAGAAGCAGAAGAAGGAGAAGGAGAAGATGAAGTCTGGAGGGTGAATCAGAAGAAGTAGAAGAAGGAGAAGGAGAAGGTGAAGTCTGGAGGGTGAATCAGAAGTAGTAGAAGAAGGAGAAGGAGAAGGTGAAGTCTGGACGGTGAATCAGATGAAACAGAAGAAGGAGAAGGAGAAGGTGAAGTCTGGAGGGTGAATCAGAAGAAGTAGAAGAAGGAGAAGGAGAAGGTGTAGTCTGGAGGGTGAATCAGAAGAAGTAGACGAAGGAGAAGGAGAAGGAGAAGTCTGGAGGGTGAATCAGATGAAGCAGAAGAAGGAGAAGGAGAAGGTGAGGTCTGGAGGGTGAATCAGAAGAAGTAGAAGAAGGAGAAGGAGAAGGTGAAGTCTGGAGGGTGAATCAGAAGAAGCAGAAGAAGGAGAAGGAGAAGTTGAAGTCTGGAGGGTGAATCAGAAGAAGCAGAAGAAGGAGAAGGAGAAGGAGGAGTCTGGAGGGTGAATCAGAAGAAGCAGAAGAAGGAGAAGGAGAAGGTGAAGTCTGGAGGGTGAAGCAGAAGAAGTAGAAGAAGGAGAAGGAGAAGGTGAAGTCAGGAGGGTGAATCAGAAGAAGTAGAAGAAGGAGAAGGAGAAGGTGAAGTCAGCAGGGTGAATCAGAAGAAGCAGAAGAAGGAGAAGGAGAAGGTGAAATCTGGAGGGTGAATCAGAAGAATCAGAAGAAGGAGAAGGAGAAGGTGAAGTCTGGAGGGTGAATCAGAAGAAGTAGAAGAAGGAGAAGGAGAAGGTGAAGTCTGGAGGGTGAATCAGAAGAAGTAGAAGAAGGAGAAGGAGAAGGTGAAGTCTGGAGGGTGAATCAGAAGAAGAAAAGAAGGAGAAGGAGAAGGTGAAGTCTGGAGGGAGAAGCAGAAGAAGTAGAAGAAGGAGAAGGAGAAGGTGAAGTCTGGATGGTGAATCAGAAGAAGTAGAAGAAGGAGAAGGAGAAGGTGAAGTTTGGAGTGTGAATCAGAAGAAGTAGAAGAAGGAGAAGGAGAAGGTGAAGTCTGGAGGGAGAATCAGAAGAAGCAGAAGAAGGAGAAGGAGAAGGTGAAGTCTGGAGGGTGAATCAGAAGAAGTAAAAGAAGGAGAAGGAGAAGGTGTAGTCTGGAGGGTGAATCAGAAGACGTAGACGAAGGAGAAGGAGAAGGTGAAGTCTGGAGGGTGAATCAGAAGAAGCAGAAGCAGGAGAAGGAGAAGGTGAAGTCTGGAGGGTGAAACAGAAGAAGTAGAAGAAGGAGAAGGAGAAGGTGAAGTCTGGAGGGTGAATCAGAAGAAGCAGAAGAAGGAGAAGGAGAAGGTGAATTCTGGAGGTTGAATCAGAAGAAGCAGAAGAAGTAGAAGGAGACGGTGAAGTCTGGAGGGTGAATCAGAAGAAGTAGAAGAAGGAGAAGGAGAAGGTGAAGTCTGGAGCGTGAATCAGAAGAAGCAGAAGAAGGAGAAGGAGAAGGTGAAGTCAGGAGGGTGAATCAGAAGAGGCGGAAGAAGGAGAAGGAGAAGGTGAAGTCTGGAGGGTGAATCGGAAGAAGCAGAAGAAGGAGAAGGAGAAGGTGAAGACTGCAGGTTGAATCAGAAGAAGTAGAAGAAGGAGAAGGAGAAGGTGAAGTCTGGAGGGTGAATCAGAAGAAGTAGAAGAATGAGAAGGCGAAGTCTGGAGGGTGAATCAGAAGAAGCAGAAGAAGGAGAAGGAGAAGGTGACGTCTGGAGGGTGAATCAGAAGAAGCACAAGAAGGAGAAGGAGAAGATGAAGTCTGGAGGGTGAATCAGAAGATGTATAAGAAGGAGAAGGTGAGGTCTGGAGGGTGAATCAGAAGAAGCAGAAGAAGGAGAAGGAGAAGGTGAAGTCTGAAGGGTGAATCAGAAGAAGCAGAAGAAGGAGAAGGAGAAGGTGAAGTCTGGAGGTGAATCAGAAGAAGCAGAAGAAGGTGAAGGAGAAGGCGAAGTCTGGAGGGTGAATCAGAAGAAGTAGATGAAGGAGAAGGAGAAGGTGAAGTCTGGAGTGTGAATCAGAAGAAGTAGAAGAAGGAGAAGGAGAAGGTGAAGTCTGGAGGCTGAATCAGAAGAAGTAGAAGAAGGAGAAGGAGAAGATGAAGTCTGGAGGGTGAATCAGAAGAAGTAGAAGAAGGAGAAGGAGAAGGTGAAGTCTGGAGGGTGAATCAGAAGAAGCAGAAGAAGGAGAAGGAGAAGGTGAAGTCTGGAGGGTGAATCAGAAGAAGCAGAAGAAGGAGAAGGAGAAGGTGAAGTCTGGAGGGTGAATCAGAAGAAGCAGAATAAGGAGGAGAAGGTGAAGTCTGGAGGGTGAATCAGAAGAAGCAGACGAAGGAGAAGGAGAAGGTGAAGTCTGGAGGGTGAATCAGAAGAAGCAGAAGAAGGAGAAGGAGAAGGTGAAGTCTGGAGGGTGAAGCAGAAGAAGGAGAAGAAGGAGAAGGAGAAGGTGAAGTCAGGAGGGTGAATCAGAAGAAGTAGAAGAAGGAGAAGCAGAAGGTGAAGTCAGGAGGGTGAATCAGAAGAAGCAGAAGAAGGGGAAGGAGAAGGTGAAGTCTGGAGGGTGAATCAGAAGAATCAGAAGAAGGAGAAGGAGAAGGTGAAGTCTGGAGGGTGAATCAGAAGAAGCAGAAGAAAGAGAAGGAGAAGGTGAAGTCTGGAGGGTGAAGCAGAAGAAGCAGAAGAAGTAGAAGGAGAAGGTGAAGACTGGAGGGTGAATCAGAAGAAGTAGAAGAAGGAGAAGGAGAAGGTGAAGTCTGGAGGGTGAATCAGAAGAAGTAGAAGAAGGAGAAGGAGAAGGTGAAGTCTGGAGGGTAAATGAGAAGAAGCAGAAGAAGGAGAAGGAGAAGGTGAAGTCTGGAGGGTGAATCAGAAGAAGCAGAAGAAGGAGAAGGCGAAGATGAAGTCTGGAGGGTGAATCAGAAGAAGTAGAAGAAGGAGAAGGAGAAGGTGAGGTCAGGAGGGTAAATCGGAAGAAGCAGAAGAAGGAGAAGGAGAAGGTGAAGTCTGGAGGGTGAATCAGAAGAAGCAGAAGAAGGAGAAGGAGAAGGTGAAGTCTGGAGGGTGAATCAGAAGAAGCAGAACAAGGAGAAGGAGAAGTTGAGGTCAGGAGGTTGAATCAGAAGAAGCAGAAGAAGGAGAAGGAGAAGGTGAAGTTAGTAGGGTGAATCAGAAGAAGCAGAAGAAGGAGAAGGAGAAGTTGAAGTCAGGGGGGTGAAGCAGAAGAAGTAGAAGAAGGAGAAAGAGAAGGTGAAGTCAGGAAGGTGAAGGAGAAGAAGCAGAAGAAGGAGAAGGAGAAGGTGAAGTCTGGAGGGCGCAGCAGAAGAAGCAGAAGAAGTAGAAGGAGAAGGTGAAGTCTGGAGGGTGAAGCAGAAGAAGCAGAAGAAGGAGAAGGAGAAGGTGAAGTCTGGAGGGTGAATCAGAAGAAGTAGAAGAAGGAGAAGGAGAAGGTGAAGTCAGGAGTGTGAAGCAGAAGAAGCAGAAGAAGGAGAAGGAGAAGGTGAAGTCTGGAGGGTGAAGCAGAAGAATCAGAAGAAGGAGAAGGAGAAGGTGAAGTCTGGAGGGTGAATCAGAAGAAGTAGAAGAAAGAGAAGGAGAAGGTGAAGTCTGGAGGGAGAATCAGAAGAAGCAGAAGAAGGAGAAGGAGAAGGTGAGGTCAGGAGGCTGAATCAGAAGAAGCAGAAGAAGGAGAAGGAGAAGATGAAGTTAGGAGGGTGAATCAGAAGAAGCAGAAGAAGGAGAAGGAGAAGGTGAAGTCAGGAGGGTGAATCAGAAGAAGCAGAAGAAGGAGAAGGAGAAGGTGAAGTCTGGATGGTGAATCAGAAGAATCAGAAGAAGGAGAAGGAGAAGGTGAAGTCTGGAGGGTGAATCAGAAGAAGCCGAAGAAGGAGAAGGAGAAGGTGAAGTCTGGAGGGTGAATCGGAAGAAGCAGAAGAAGGAGAAGGAGAAGGTGAAGTCAGGAGGGTGAATCAGAAGAAGCAGAAGAAGGAGAAGGAGAAGGTGAAGTTAGGAGGGTGAATCAGAAGAAGCAGAAGAAGGAGAAGGAGCAGGTGATGTCAGCGGGATGAAGCAGAAGAAGTAGAAGAAGGAGAAGGAGAAGGTGAAGTCAGGACGGTGAAGCAGAAGAAGCAGAAGAAGGAGAAGGAGAATGTGAAGTCTGGAGGGTGAATCAGAATAAGTAGAAGAAGGAGAAGGAGAAGGTCAAGTCTGGAGGGTGAATCAGAAGAAGTAGAAGAAGGAGAAGGAGAAGGTGAAGTCTGGAGGGTGAAGCAGAAGAAGTAGAAGAAGGAGAAGGAGAAGGTGAAGTCAGGAGGGTGAACCAGAAGAAGTAGAAGAAGGAGAAGGAGAAGGTGAAGTCAGGAGGGTGAATCAGAAGAAGCAGAAGAAGGAGAAGGAGAAGGTGAAGTCTGGAGGGTGAATCAGAAGAAGTAGAAGAAGGAGAAGGAGAAGGTGTTGTCTGGAGGGTGAATCAGAAGAAGTAGACGAAGGAGAAGGAGAAGGTGAAGTCTGGAGGGTGAATCAGAAGAAGCAGAAGAAGGAGAAGGAGAAGGTGAAGTCTGGAGGGTGAATCAGAAGAAGCAGAAGAAGGAGAAGGAGAAGGTGAAGTCTGGAGGGTGAATCAGAAGAAGCAGAATAAGGAGAAGGAGAAGGTGAAGTCTGGAGGGTGAATCAGAAGAAGCAGAAAAAGGAGAAGGAGAAGGTGAAGTCTGAAGGGTGAATCAGAAGAAGTAGAAGAAGGAGAAGGAGAAGGTGAAGTCTGGAGGGTGAAGCAGAAGAAGTAGAAGAAGGAGAAGGAGAAGGTGAAGTCAGGAGGGTGAATCAGAAGAAGTAGAAGAAGGAGAAGGAGAAGGTGAAGTCAGGAGGGTGAATCAGAAGAAGTAGAAGAAGGAGAAGGAGAAGGTGATGTCTGGAGGGTGAATCAGAAGAAGCAGAAGAAGGAGAAGGAGAAGGTGATGTCTGGAGGGTGAATCAGAAGAAGCAGAAGAAGGAGAAGGAGAAGGTGAAGTCTGGAGGGTGAATCAGAAGAAGCAGAAGAAGGAGAAGGAGAAGATGAAGTCTGGAGGGTGAATCAGAAGAAGTAGAAGAAGGAGAAGGAGAAGGTGAGGTCTGGAGGGTGAATCAGAAGAAGCAGAAGAAGGAGAAGGAGAAGGTGAAGTCTGGAGGGTGAATCAGAAGAAGCAGAAGAAGGAGAAGGAGAAGGTGAAGTCTGGAGGGTGAATCAGAAGAAGCAGAAGAAGGAGAAGGAGAAGGTAAAGTCAGGAGGGTGAATCAGAAGAAGGAGAAGGAGAAGGTGAAGTTAGGAGGGTGAATCAGAAGAAGCAGAAGAAGGAGAAGGAGCAGGTGATGTCAGGGGGATGAAGCAGAAGAAGTAGAAGAAGGAGAAGGAGATGGTGAAGTCCGGACGGTGAAGCAGAAGAAGCAGAAGAAGGAGAAGGAGAAGGTGAAGTCTGGAGGGTGAATCAGAAGAAGTAGAAGAAGGAGAAGGAGAAGGTCAAGTCTGGAGGGTGAATCAGAAGAAGTAGAAGAAGGAGAAGGAGAAGGTGAAGTCTGGAGGGTGAAGCAGAAGAAGTAGAAGAAGGAGAAGGAGAAGGTGAAGTCAGGAGGGTGAATCAGAAGAGGTAGAAGAAGGAGAAGGAGAAGGTGACGTCAGGAGGGTGAATCAGAAGAAGCAGAAGAAGGAGAAGAAGAAGGTGAAGTCTGGAGGGTGAATCAGAAGAATCAGAAGAAGGAGAAGGAGAAGGTGAAGTCTGGAGGGTGAATCAGAAGAAGCAGAAGAAAGAGAAGGAGAAGGTGAAGTCTGGAGGGTGAATCAGAAGAAGTAGAAGAAGGAGAAGGAGAAGGTGAAGTCTGGAGTGTGAATCAGAAGAAGCAGAAGAAGGAGAAGGAGAAGGTGAAGTCTGGAGGGTGAATCAGAAGAAGCAGAATAAGGAGAAGGAGAAGGTGAAGTCTGGAGGGTGAATCAGAAGAAGCCCAAGAAGGAGAAGGAGAAGGTGAAGTCTGGAGGGTGAATCAGAAGAAGTAGAAGAAGGAGAAGGAGAAGGTGAAGTCTGGAGGGTGAAGCAGAAGAAGTAGAAGAAGGAGAAGGAGAAGGTGAAGTCAGGAGGGTGAATCAGAAGAAGTAGAAGAAGGAGAAGGAGAAGGTGAAGTCAGGAGGGTGAATCAGAAGAAGCAGAAGAAGGAGAAGGAGAAGGTGAAGTCTGGAGGGTGAATCAGAAGAATCAGAATAAGGAGAAGGAGAAGGTGAAGTCTGGAGGGTGAATCAGAAGAAGCAGAATAAGGAGAAGGAGAAGGTGAAGTCTGGAGGGTGAATCAGAAGAAGCAGAAGAAGGAGAAGGAGAAGATGAAGTCTGGAGGGTGAATCAGAAGAAGTAGAAGAAGGAGAAGGAGAAGGTGAAGTCTGGAGGGTGAAGCAGAAGAAGTAGAAGAAGGAGAAGGAGAAGGTGAAGTCAGGAGGGTGAATCAGAAGAAGCAGAAGAAGGAGAAGGAGAAGGTGAAGTCTGGAGGGTGAATCAGAAGAATCAGAAGAAGGAGAAGGAGAAGGTGAAGTCTGGAGGGTGAATCAGAAGAAGCAGAAGAAAGAGAAGGAGAAGGTGAAGTCTGGAGGGTGAAGCAGAAGAAACAGAAGAAGGAGAAGGAGAAGGTGAAGACTGGAGGGTGAATCAGAAGAAGTAGAAGAAGGAGAAGGAGAAGGTGAAGTCTGGAGGGTGAATCAGAAGAAGTAGAAGAAGGAGAAGGAGAAGGTGAAGTCTGGAGGGTGAATCAGAAGAAGCAGAAGAAGGAGAAGGAGAAGGTGAAGTCTGGAGGGTGAATCAGAAGAAGCAGAAGAAGGAGAAGGAGAAGATGAAGTCTGGAGGGTGAAGCAGAAGAAGTAGAAGAAGGAGAAGGAGAAGGTGAAGTCTGGAGGGTGAATCAGAAGTAGTAGAAGAAGGAGAAGGAGAAGGTGAAGTCTGGACGGTGAATCAGATGAAACAGAAGAAGGAGAAGGAGAAGGTGAAGTCTGGAGGGTGAATCAGAAGAAGTAGAAGAAGGAGAAGGAGAAGGTGTAGTCTGGAGGGTGAATCAGAAGAAGTAGACGAAGGAGAAGGAGAAGGAGAAGTCTGGAGGGTGAATCAGAAGAAGCAGAAGAAGGAGAAGGAGAAGGTGAAGTCTGGAGGGTGAATCAGAAGAAGTAGAAGAAGGAGAAGGAGAAGGTGAAGTCTGGAGGGTGAATCAGAAGAAGCAGAAGAAGGAGAAGGAGAAGGTGAAGTCTGGAGGGAGAATCAGAAGAAGCAGAAGAAGGAGAAGGAGAAGGAGGAGTCTGGAGGGTGAATCAGAAGAAGCAGAAGAAGGAGAAGGAGAAGGTGAAGTCTGGAGGGTGAAGCAGAAGAAGTAGAAGAAGGAGAAGGAGAAGGTGAAGTCAGGAGGGTGAATCAGAAGAAGTAGAAGAAGGAGAAGGAGAAGGTGAAGTCAGGAGGGTGAATCAGAAGAAGCAGAAGAAGGAGAAGGAGAAGGTGAAGTCTGGAGGGTGAATCAGAAGAATCAGAAGAAGGAGAAGGAGAAGGTGAAGTCTGGAGGGTGAATCAGAAGAAGCAGAAGAAGGAGAAGGAGAAGGTGAAGTCTGGAGGGTGAATCAGAAGAAGCAGAAGAAGGAGAAGGAGAAGGTGAAGTCAGGAGGGTGAATCAGAAGAAGCAGAAGAAGGAGAAGTAGAAGGTGAAGTTAGGAGAGTGAATCAGAAGAAGCAGAAGAAGGAGAAGGAGCAGGTGATGTCAGCGGGATGAAGCAGAAGAAGTAGAAGAAGGAGAAGGAGAAGGTGAAGTCAGGACGGTGAAGCAGAAGAAGCAGAAGAAGGAGAAGGAGAAGGTGAAGTCTGGAGGGTGAATCAGAATAAGTAGAAGAAGGAGAAGGAGAAGGTCAGGTCTGGAGGGTGAATCAGAAGAAGTAGAAGAAGGAGAAGGAGAAGGTGAAGTCTGGAGGGTGAAGCAGAAGAAGTAGAAGAAGGAGAAGGAGAAGGTGAAGTCAGGAGGGTGAATCAGAAGAAGTAGAAGAAGAAGAAGGAGAAGGTGAAGTCAGGAGGGTGAATCAGAAGAAGCAGAAGAAGGAGAAGGAGAAGGTGAAGTCTGGAGGGTGAATCAGAAGAATCAGAAGAAGGAGAAGGAGAAGGTGAAGTCTGGAGGGTGAATCAGAAGAAGCAGAAGAAAGAGAAGGAGAAGGTGAAGTCTGGAGGGTGAATCTGAAGAAGCAGAAGAAGGAGAAGGAGAAGGTGAAGTCAGGAGGGTGAATCAGAAGAAGCAGAAGAAGGAGAAGGAGAAGGTGAAGTTAGGAGGGTGAATCAGAAGAAGGAGAAGGAGCAGGTGATGTCAGGGGGATGAAGCAGAAGAAGTAGAAGAAGGAGAAGGAGAAGGTGAAGTCAGGACGGTGAAGCAGAAGAAGCAGAAGAAGGAGAAGGAGAAGGTGAAGTCTGGAGGGTGAATCAGAAGAAGTAGAAGAAGGAGAAGGAGAAGGTCAAGTCTGGAGGGTGAATCAGAAGAAGTAGAAGAAGGAGAAGGAGAAGGTGAAGTCTGGAGGGTGAAGCAGAAGAAGTAGAAGAAGGAGAAGGAGAAGGTGAAGTCAGGAGGGTGAATCAGAAGAAGTAGAAGAAGGAGACGGAGAAGGTGAAGTCAGGAGGGTGAATCAGAAGAAGCAGAAGAAGGAGAAGGAGAAGGTGAAGTCTGGAGGGTGAATCAGAAGAAGCAGAAGAAGGAGAAGGAGAAGATGAAATCTGGAGGGTGAATCAGAAGAAGTAGAAGAAGGAGAAGGAGAAGGTGAGGTCTGGAGGGTGAATCAGAAGAAGTAGAAGAAGGAGAAGGAGAAGGTGAAGTCTGGAGGGTGAAACAGAAGAAGCAGAAGAAGGAGAAGCAGAAGGTGAAGTCTGGAGGGTGAATCAGAAGAAGCAGAAGAAGGAGAAGGAGAAGATGAAGTCTGGAGGGTGAATCAGAAGAAGTAGAAGAAGGAGAAGGAGAAGGTGAAGTCTGGAGGGTGAATCAGAAGTAGTAGAAGAAGGAGAAGGAGAAGGTGAAGTCTGGACGGTGAATCAGATGAAACAGAAGAAGGAGAAGGAGAACGTGAAGTCTGGAGGGTGAATCAGAAGAAGTAGAAGAAGGAGAAGGAGAAGGTGTAGTCTGGAGGGTGAATCAGAAGAAGTAGACGAAGGAGAAGGAGAAGGAGAAGTCTGGAGGGTGAATCAGATGAAGCAGAAGAAGGAGAAGGAGAAGGTGAGGTCTGGAGGGTGAATCAGAAGAAGTAGAAGAAGGAGAAGGAGAAGGTGAAGTCTGGAGGGTGAATCAGAAGAAGCAGAAGAAGGAGAAGGAGAAGTTGAAGTCTGGAGGGTGAATCAGAAGAAGCAGAAGAAGGAGAAGGAGAAGGAGGAGTCTGGAGGGTGAATCAGAAGAAGCAGAAGAAGGAGAAGGAGAAGGTGAAGTCTGGAGGGTGAAGCAGAAGAAGTAGAAGAAGGAGAAGGAGAAGGTGAAGTCAGGAGGGTGAATCAGAAGAAGTAGAAGAAGGAGAAGGAGAAGGTGAAGTCAGCAGGGTGAATCAGAAGAAGCAGAAGAAGGAGAAGGAGAAGGTGAAATCTGGAGGGTGAATCAGAAGAATCAGAAGAAGGAGAAGGAGAAGGTGAAGTCTGGAGGGTGAATCAGAAGAAGTAGAAGAAGGAGAAGGAGAAGTTGAAGTCTGGAGGGTGAATCAGAAGAAGTAGAAGAAGGAGAAGGAGAAGGTGAAGTCTGGAGGGTGAATCAGAAGAAGAAAAGAAGGAGAAGGAGAAGGTGAAGTCTGGAGGGAGAAGCAGAAGAAGTAGAAGAAGGAGAAGGAGAAGGTGAAGTCTGGATGGTGAATCAGAAGAAGTAGAAGAAGGAGAAGGAGAAGGTGAAGTTTGGAGTGTGAATCAGAAGAAGTAGAAGAAGGAGAAGGAGAAGGTGAAGTCTGGAGGGAGAATCAGAAGAAGCAGAAGAAGGAGAAGGAGAAGGTGAAGTCTGGAGGGTGAATCAGAAGAAGTAAAAGAAGGAGAAGGAGAAGGTGTAGTCTGGAGGGTGAATCAGAAGACGTAGACGAAGGAGAAGGAGAAGGTGAAGTCTGGAGGGTGAATCAGAAGAAGCAGAAGCAGGAGAAGGAGAAGGTGAAGTCTGGAGGGTGAAACAGAAGAAGTAGAAGAAGGAGAAGGAGAAGGTGAAGTCTGGAGGGTGAATCAGAAGAAGCAGAAGAAGGAGAAGGAGAAGGTGAATTCTGGAGGTTGAATCAGAAGAAGCAGAAGAAGTAGAAGGAGACGGTGAAGTCTGGAGGGTGAATCAGAAGAAGTAGAAGAAGGAGAAGGAGAAGGTGAAGTCTGGAGCGTGAATCAGAAGAAGCAGAAGAAGGAGAAGGAGAAGGTGAAGTCAGGAGGGTGAATCAGAAGAGGCGGAAGAAGGAGAAGGAGAAGGTGAAGTCTGGAGGGTGAATCGGAAGAAGCAGAAGAAGGAGAAGGAGAAGGTGAAGACTGCAGGTTGAATCAGAAGAAGTAGAAGAAGGAGAAGGAGAAGGTGAAGTCTGGAGGGTGAATCAGAAGAAGTAGAAGAAGGAGAAGGCGAAGTCTGGAGGGTGAATCAGAAGAAGCAGAAGAAGGAGAAGGAGAAGGTGACGTCTGGAGGGTGAATCAGAAGAAGCACAAGAAGGAGAAGGAGAAGATGAAGTCTGGAGGGTGAATCAGAAGATGTATAAGAAGGAGAAGGTGAGGTCTGGAGGGTGAATCAGAAGAAGCAGAAGAAGGAGAAGGAGAAGGTGAAGTCTGAAGGGTGAATCAGAAGAAGCAGAAGAAGGAGAAGGAGAAGGTGAAGTCTGGAGGTGAATCAGAAGAAGCAGAAGAAGGTGAAGGAGAAGGCGAAGTCTGGAGGGTGAATCAGAAGAAGTAGATGAAGGAGAAGGAGAAGGTGAAGTCTGGAGTGTGAATCAGAAGAAGTAGAAGAAGGAGAAGGAGAAGGTGAAGTCTGGAGGCTGAATCAGAAGAAGTAGAAGAAGGAGAAGGAGAAGATGAAGTCTGGAGGGTGAATCAGAAGAAGTAGAAGAAGGAGAAGGAGAAGGTGAAGTCTGGAGGGTGAATCAGAAGAAGCAGAAGAAGGAGAAGGAGAAGGTGAAGTCTGGAGGGTGAAACAGAAGAAGCAGAAGAAGGAGAAGGAGAAGGTGAAGTCTGGAGGGTGAATCAGAAGAAGCAGAATAAGGAGGAGAAGGTGAAGTCTGGAGGGTGAATCAGAAGAAGCAGACGAAGGAGAAGGAGAAGGTGAAGTCTGGAGGGTGAATCAGAAGAAGCAGAAGAAGGAGAAGGAGAAGGTGAAGTCTGGAGGGTGAAGCAGAAGAAGGAGAAGAAGGAGAAGGAGAAGGTGAAGTCAGGAGGGTGAATCAGAAGAAGTAGAAGAAGGAGAAGCAGAAGGTGAAGTCAGGAGGGTGAATCAGAAGAAGCAGAAGAAGGGGAAGGAGAAGGTGAAGTCTGGAGGGTGAATCAGAAGAATCAGAAGAAGGAGAAGGAGAAGGTGAAGTCTGGAGGGTGAATCAGAAGAAGCAGAAGAAAGAGAAGGAGAAGGTGAAGTCTGGAGGGTGAAGCAGAAGAAGCAGAAGAAGTAGAAGGAGAAGGTGAAGACTGGAGGGTGAATCAGAAGAAGTAGAAGAAGGAGAAGGAGAAGGTGAAGTCTGGAGGGTGAATCAGAAGAAGTAGAAGAAGGAGAAGGAGAAGGTGAAGTCTGGAGGGTAAATGAGAAGAAGCAGAAGAAGGAGAAGGAGAAGGTGAAGTCTGGAGGGTGAATCAGAAGAAGCAGAAGAAGGAGAAGGCGAAGATGAAGTCTGGAGGGTGAATCAGAAGAAGTAGAAGAAGGAGAAGGAGAAGGTGAGGTCAGGAGGGTAAATCGGAAGAAGCAGAAGAAGGAGAAGGAGAAGGTGAAGTCTGGAGGGTGAATCAGAAGAAGCAGAAGAAGGAGAAGGAGAAGGTGAAGTCTGGAGGGTGAATCAGAAGAAGCAGAACAAGGAGAAGGAGAAGTTGAGGTCAGGAGGTTGAATCAGAAGAAGCAGAAGAAGGAGAAGGAGAAGGTGAAGTTAGTAGGGTGAATCAGAAGAAGCAGAAGAAGGAGAAGGAGAAGTTGAAGTCAGGGGGGTGAAGCAGAAGAAGTAGAAGAAGGAGAAAGAGAAGGTGAAGTCAGGAAGGTGAAGGAGAAGAAGCAGAATTAGGAGAAGGAGAAGGTGAAGTCTGGAGGGCGCAGCAGAAGAAGCAGAAGAAGTAGAAGGAGAAGGTGAAGTCTGGAGGGTGAAGCAGAAGAAGCAGAAGAAGGAGAAGGAGAAGGTGAAGTCTGGAGGGTGAATCAGAAGAAGTAGAAGAAGGAGAAGGAGAAGGTGAAGTCAGGAGTGTGAAGCAGAAGAAGCAGAAGAAGGAGAAGGAGAAGGTGAAGTCTGGAGGGTGAAGCAGAAGAATCAGAAGAAGGAGAAGGAGAAGGTGAAGTCTGGAGGGTGAATCAGAAGAAGTAGAAGAAAGAGAAGGAGAAGGTGAAGTCTGGAGGGAGAATCAGAAGAAGCAGAAGAAGGAGAAGGAGAAGGTGAGGTCAGGAGGCTGAATCAGAAGAAGCAGAAGAAGGAGAAGGAGAAGATGAAGTTAGGAGGGTGAATCAGAAGAAGCAGAAGAAGGAGAAGGAGAAGGTGAAGTCAGGAGGGTGAATCAGAAGAAGCAGAAGAAGGAGAAGGAGAAGGTGAAGTCTGGATGGTGAATCAGAAGAATCAGAAGAAGGAGAAGGAGAAGGTGAAGTCTGGAGGGTGAATCAGAAGAAGCCGAAGAAGGAGAAGGAGAAGGTGAAGTCTGGAGGGTGAATCGGAAGAAGCAGAAGAAGGAGAAGGAGAAGGTGAAGTCAGGAGGGTGAATCAGAAGAAGCAGAAGAAGGAGAAGGAGAAGGTGAAGTTAGGAGGGTGAATCAGAAGAAGCAGAAGAAGGAGAAGGAGCAGGTGATGTCAGCGGGATGAAGCAGAAGAAGTAGAAGAAGGAGAAGGAGAAGGTGAAGTCAGGACGGTGAAGCAGAAGAAGCAGAAGAAGGAGAAGGAGAATGTGAAGTCTGGAGGGTGAATCAGAATAAGTAGAAGAAGGAGAAGGAGAAGGTCAAGTCTGGAGGGTGAATCAGAAGAAGTAGAAGAAGGAGAAGGAGAAGGTGAAGTCTGGAGGGTGAAGCAGAAGAAGTAGAAGAAGGAGAAGGAGAAGGTGAAGTCAGGAGGGTGAACCAGAAGAAGTAGAAGAAGGAGAAGGAGAAGGTGAAGTCAGGAGGGTGAATCAGAAGAAGCAGAAGAAGGAGAAGGAGAAGGTGAAGTCTGGAGGGTGAATCAGAAGAAGTAGAAGAAGGAGAAGGAGAAGGTGTTGTCTGGAGGGTGAATCAGAAGAAGTAGACGAAGGAGAAGGAGAAGGTGAAGTCTGGAGGGTGAATCAGAAGAAGCAGAAGAAGGAGAAGGAGAAGGTGAAGTCTGGAGGGTGAATCAGAAGAAGCAGAAGAAGGAGAAGGAGAAGGTGAAGTCTGGAGGGTGAATCAGAAGAAGCAGAATAAGGAGAAGGAGAAGGTGAAGTCTGGAGGGTGAATCAGAAGAAGCAGAAAAAGGAGAAGGAGAAGGTGAAGTCTGAAGGGTGAATCAGAAGAAGTAGAAGAAGGAGAAGGAGAAGGTGAAGTCTGGAGGGTGAAGCAGAAGAAGTAGAAGAAGGAGAAGGAGAAGGTGAAGTCAGGAGGGTGAATCAGAAGAAGTAGAAGAAGGAGAAGGAGAAGGTGAAGTCAGGAGGGTGAATCAGAAGAAGTAGAAGAAGGAGAAGGAGAAGGTGATGTCTGGAGGGTGAATCAGAAGAAGTAGAAGAAGGAGAAGGAGAAGGTGATGTCTGGAGGGTGAATCAGAAGAAGCAGAAGAAGGAGAAGGAGAAGGTGAAGTCTGGAGGGTGAATCAGAAGAAGCAGAAGAAGGAGAAGGAGAAGATGAAGTCTGGAGGGTGAATCAGAAGAAGTAGAAGAAGGAGAAGGAGAAGGTGAGGTCTGGAGGGTGAATCAGAAGAAGCAGAAGAAGGAGAAGGAGAAGGTGAAGTCTGGAGGGTGAATCAGAAGAAGCAGAAGAAGGAGAAGGAGAAGGTGAAGTCTGGAGGGTGAATCAGAAGAAGCAGAAGAAGGAGAAGGAGAAGTTGAGGTCAGGAGGTTGAATCAGAAGAAGCAGAAGAAGGAGAAGGAGAAGGTGAAGTTAGTAGGGTGAATCAGAAGAAGCAGAAGAAGGAGAAGGAGAAGTTGAAGTCAGGGGGGTGAAGCAGAAGAAGTAGAAGAAGGAGAAAGAGAAGGTGAAGTCAGGAAGGTGAAGGAGAAGAAGCAGAATTAGGAGAAGGAGAAGGTGAAGTCTGGAGGGCGCAGCAGAAGAAGCAGAAGAAGTAGAAGGAGAAGGTGAAGTCTGGAGGGTGAAGCAGAAGAAGCAGAAGAAGGAGAAGGAGAAGGTGAAGTCTGGAGGGTGAATCAGAAGAAGTAGAAGAAGGAGAAGGAGAAGGTGAAGTCAGGAGTGTGAAGCAGAAGAAGCAGAAGAAGGAGAAGGAGAAGGTGAAGTCTGGAGGGTGAAGCAGAAGAATCAGAAGAAGGAGAAGGAGAAGGTGAAGTCTGGAGGGTGAATCAGAAGAAGTAGAAGAAAGAGAAGGAGAAGGTGAAGTCTGGAGGGAGAATCAGAAGAAGCAGAAGAAGGAGAAGGAGAAGGTGAGGTCAGGAGGCTGAATCAGAAGAAGCAGAAGAAGGAGAAGGAGAAGATGAAGTTAGGAGGGTGAATCAGAAGAAGCAGAAGAAGGAGAAGGAGAAGGTGAAGTCAGGAGGGTGAATCAGAAGAAGCAGAAGAAGGAGAAGGAGAAGGTGAAGTCTGGATGGTGAATCAGAAGAATCAGAAGAAGGAGAAGGAGAAGGTGAAGTCTGGAGGGTGAATCAGAAGAAGCCGAAGAAGGAGAAGGAGAAGGTGAAGTCTGGAGGGTGAATCGGAAGAAGCAGAAGAAGGAGAAGGAGAAGGTGAAGTCAGGAGGGTGAATCAGAAGAAGCAGAAGAAGGAGAAGGAGAAGGTGAAGTTAGGAGGGTGAATCAGAAGAAGCAGAAGAAGGAGAAGGAGCAGGTGATGTCAGCGGGATGAAGCAGAAGAAGTAGAAGAAGGAGAAGGAGAAGGTGAAGTCAGGACGGTGAAGCAGAAGAAGCAGAAGAAGGAGAAGGAGAATGTGAAGTCTGGAGGGTGAATCAGAATAAGTAGAAGAAGGAGAAGGAGAAGGTCAAGTCTGGAGGGTGAATCAGAAGAAGTAGAAGAAGGAGAAGGAGAAGGTGAAGTCTGGAGGGTGAAGCAGAAGAAGTAGAAGAAGGAGAAGGAGAAGGTGAAGTCAGGAGGGTGAACCAGAAGAAGTAGAAGAAGGAGAAGGAGAAGGTGAAGTCAGGAGGGTGAATCAGAAGAAGCAGAAGAAGGAGAAGGAGAAGGTGAAGTCTGGAGGGTGAATCAGAAGAAGTAGAAGAAGGAGAAGGAGAAGGTGTTGTCTGGAGGGTGAATCAGAAGAAGTAGACGAAGGAGAAGGAGAAGGTGAAGTCTGGAGGGTGAATCAGAAGAAGCAGAAGAAGGAGAAGGAGAAGGTGAAGTCTGGAGGGTGAATCAGAAGAAGCAGAAGAAGGAGAAGGAGAAGGTGAAGTCTGGAGGGTGAATCAGAAGAAGCAGAATAAGGAGAAGGAGAAGGTGAAGTCTGGAGGGTGAATCAGAAGAAGCAGAAAAAGGAGAAGGAGAAGGTGAAGTCTGAAGGGTGAATCAGAAGAAGTAGAAGAAGGAGAAGGAGAAGGTGAAGTCTGGAGGGTGAAGCAGAAGAAGTAGAAGAAGGAGAAGGAGAAGGTGAAGTCAGGAGGGTGAATCAGAAGAAGTAGAAGAAGGAGAAGGAGAAGGTGAAGTCAGGAGGGTGAATCAGAAGAAGTAGAAGAAGGAGAAGGAGAAGGTGATGTCTGGAGGGTGAATCAGAAGAAGTAGAAGAAGGAGAAGGAGAAGGTGATGTCTGGAGGGTGAATCAGAAGAAGCAGAAGAAGGAGAAGGAGAAGGTGAAGTCTGGAGGGTGAATCAGAAGAAGCAGAAGAAGGAGAAGGAGAAGATGAAGTCTGGAGGGTGAATCAGAAGAAGTAGAAGAAGGAGAAGGAGAAGGTGAGGTCTGGAGGGTGAATCAGAAGAAGCAGAAGAAGGAGAAGGAGAAGGTGAAGTCTGGAGGGTGAATCAGAAGAAGCAGAAGAAGGAGAAGGAGAAGGTGAAGTCTGGAGGGTGAATCAGAAGAAGCAGAAGAAGGAGAAGGAGAAGGTAAAGTCAGGAGGGTGAATCAGAAGAAGGAGAAGGAGAAGGTGAAGTTAGGAGGGTGAATCAGAAGAAGCAGAAGAAGGAGAAGGAGCAGGTGATGTCAGGGGGATGAAGCAGAAGAAGTAGAAGAAGGAGAAGGAGATGGTGAAGTCCGGACGGTGAAGCAGAAGAAGCAGAAGAAGGAGAAGGAGAAGGTGAAGTCTGGAGGGTGAATCAGAAGAAGTAGAAGAAGGAGAAGGAGAAGGTCAAGTCTGGAGGGTGAATCAGAAGAAGTAGAAGAAGGAGAAGGAGAAGGTGAAGTCTGGAGGGTGAAGCAGAAGAAGTAGAAGAAGGAGAAGGAGAAGGTGAAGTCAGGAGGGTGAATCAGAAGAGGTAGAAGAAGGAGAAGGAGAAGGTGACGTCAGGAGGGTGAATCAGAAGAAGCAGAAGAAGGAGAAGAAGAAGGTGAAGTCTGGAGGGTGAATCAGAAGAATCAGAAGAAGGAGAAGGAGAAGGTGAAGTCTGGAGGGTGAATCAGAAGAAGCAGAAGAAAGAGAAGGAGAAGGTGAAGTCTGGAGGGTGAATCAGAAGAAGTAGAAGAAGGAGAAGGAGAAGGTGAAGTCTGGAGTGTGAATCAGAAGAAGCAGAAGAAGGAGAAGGAGAAGGTGAAGTCTGGAGGGTGAATCAGAAGAAGCAGAATAAGGAGAAGGAGAAGGTGAAGTCTGGAGGGTGAATCAGAAGAAGCCCAAGAAGGAGAAGGAGAAGGTGAAGTCTGGAGGGTGAATCAGAAGAAGTAGAAGAAGGAGAAGGAGAAGGTGAAGTCTGGAGGGTGAAGCAGAAGAAGTAGAAGAAGGAGAAGGAGAAGGTGAAGTCAGGAGGGTGAATCAGAAGAAGTAGAAGAAGGAGAAGGAGAAGGTGAAGTCAGGAGGGTGAATCAGAAGAAGCAGAAGAAGGAGAAGGAGAAGGTGAAGTCTGGAGGGTGAATCAGAAGAATCAGAATAAGGAGAAGGAGAAGGTGAAGTCTGGAGGGTGAATCAGAAGAAGCAGAATAAGGAGAAGGAGAAGGTGAAGTCTGGAGGGTGAATCAGAAGAAGCAGAAGAAGGAGAAGGAGAAGATGAAGTCTGGAGGGTGAATCAGAAGAAGTAGAAGAAGGAGAAGGAGAAGGTGAAGTCTGGAGGGTGAAGCAGAAGAAGTAGAAGAAGGAGAAGGAGAAGGTGAAGTCAGGAGGGTGAATCAGAAGAAGCAGAAGAAGGAGAAGGAGAAGGTGAAGTCTGGAGGGTGAATCAGAAGAATCAGAAGAAGGAGAAGGAGAAGGTGAAGTCTGGAGGGTGAATCAGAAGAAGCAGAAGAAAGAGAAGGAGAAGGTGAAGTCTGGAGGGTGAAGCAGAAGAAACAGAAGAAGGAGAAGGAGAAGGTGAAGACTGGAGGGTGAATCAGAAGAAGTAGAAGAAGGAGAAGGAGAAGGTGAAGTCTGGAGGGTGAATCAGAAGAAGTAGAAGAAGGAGAAGGAGAAGGTGAAGTCTGGAGGGTGAATCAGAAGAAGCAGAAGAAGGAGAAGGAGAAGGTGAAGTCTGGAGGGTGAATCAGAAGAAGCAGAAGAAGGAGAAGGAGAAGATGAAGTCTGGAGGGTGAATCAGAAGAAGTAGAAGGAGGAGAAGGAGAAGGTGAAGTCTGGAGGGTGAATCAGAAGTAGTAGAAGAAGGAGAAGGAGAAGGTGAAGTCTGGACGGTGAATCAGATGAAACAGAAGAAGGAGAAGGAGAAGGTGAAGTCTGGAGGGTGAATCAGAAGAAGTAGAAGAAGGAGAAGGAGAAGGTGTAGTCTGGAGGGTGAATCAGAAGAAGTAGACGAAGGAGAAGGAGAAGGAGAAGTCTGGAGGGTGAATCAGAAGAAGCAGAAGAAGGAGAAGGAGAAGGTGAAGTCTGGAGGGTGAATCAGAAGAAGTAGAAGAAGGAGAAGGAGAAGGTGAAGTCTGGAGGGTGAATCAGAAGAAGCAGAAGAAGGAGAAGGAGAAGGTGAAGTCTGGAGGGAGAATCAGAAGAAGCAGAAGAAGGAGAAGGAGAAGGAGGAGTCTGGAGGGTGAATCAGAAGAAGCAGAAGAAGGAGAAGGAGAAGGTGAAGTCTGGAGGGTGAAGCAGAAGAAGTAGAAGAAGGAGAAGGAGAAGGTGAAGTCAGGAGGGTGAATCAGAAGAAGTAGAAGAAGGAGAAGGAGAAGGTGAAGTCAGGAGGGTGAATCAGAAGAAGCAGAAGAAGGAGAAGGAGAAGGTGAAGTCTGGAGGGTGAATAAGAAGAATCAGAAGAAGGAGAAGGAGAAGGTGAAGTCTGGAGGGTGAATCAGAAGAAGCAGAAGAAGGAGAAGGAGAAGGTGAAGTCTGGAGGGTGAATCAGAAGAAGCAGAAGAAGGAGAAGGAGAAGGTGAAGTCAGGAGGGTGAATCAGAAGAAGCAGAAGAAGGAGAAGTAGAAGGTGAAGTTAGGAGGGTGAATCAGAAGAAGCAGAAGAAGGAGAAGGAGCAGGTGATGTCAGCGGGATGAAGCAGAAGAAGTAAAAGAAGGAGAAGGAGAAGGTGAAGTCAGGACGGTGAAGCAGAAGAAGCAGAAGAAGGAGAAGGAGAAGGTGAAGTCTGGAGGGTGAATCAGAATAAGTAGAAGAAGGAGAAGGAGAAGGTCAAGTCTGGAGGGTGAATCAGAAGAAGTAGAAGAAGGAGAAGGAGAAGGTGAAGTCTGGAGGGTGAAGCAGAAGAAGTAGAAGAAGGAGAAGGAGAAGGTGAAGTCAGGAGGGTGAATCAGAAGAAGTAGAAGAAGAAGAAGGAGAAGGTGAAGTCAGGAGGGTGAATCAGAAGAAGCAGAAGAAGGAGAAGGAGAAGGTGAAGTCTGGAGGGTGAATCAGAAGAATCAGAAGAAGGAGAAGGAGAAGGTGAAGTCTGGAGGGTGAATCAGAAGAAGCAGAAGAAAGAGAAGGAGAAGGTGAAGTCTGGAGGGTGAATCTGAAGAAGCAGAAGAAGGAGAAGGAGAAGGTGAAGTCAGGAGGGTGAATCAGAAGAAGCAGAAGAAGGAGAAGGAGAAGGTGAAGTTAGGAGGGTGAATCAGAAGAAGGAGAAGGAGCAGGTGATGTCAGGGGGATGAAGCAGAAGAAGTAGAAGAAGGAGAAGGAGAAGGTGAAGTCAGGACGGTGAAGCAGAAGAAGCAGAAGAAGGAGAAGGAGAAGGTGAAGTCTGGAGGGTGAATCAGAAGAAGTAGAAGAAGGAGAAGGAGAAGGTCAAGTCTGGAGGGTGAATCAGAAGAAGTAGAAGAAGGAGAAGGAGAAGGTGAAGTCTGGAGGGTGAAGCAGAAGAAGTAGAAGAAGGAGAAGGAGAAGGTGAAGTCAGGAGGGTGAATCAGAAGAAGTAGAAGAAGGAGACGGAGAAGGTGAAGTCAGGAGGGTGAATCAGAAGAAGCAGAAGAAGGAGAAGGAGAAGGTGAAGTCTGGAGGGTGAATCAGAAGAAGCAGAAGAAGGAGAAGGAGAAGATGAAATCTGGAGGGTGAATCAGAAGAAGTAGAAGAAGGAGAAGGAGAAGGTGAGGTCTGGAGGGTGAATCAGAAGAAGTAGAAGAAGGAGAAGGAGAAGGTGAAGTCTGGAGGGTGAAACAGAAGAAGCAGAAGAAGGAGAAGCAGAAGGTGAAGTCTGGAGGGTGAATCAGAAGAAGCAGAAGAAGGAGAAGGAGAAGATGAAGTCTGGAGGGTGAATCAGAAGAAGTAGAAGAAGGAGAAGGAGAAGGTGAAGTCTGGAGGGTGAATCAGAAGTAGTAGAAGAAGGAGAAGGAGAAGGTGAAGTCTGGACGGTGAATCAGATGAAACAGAAGAAGGAGAAGGAGAAGGTGAAGTCTGGAGGGTGAATCAGAAGAAGTAGAAGAAGGAGAAGGAGAAGGTGTAGTCTGGAGGGTGAATCAGAAGAAGTAGACGAAGGAGAAGGAGAAGGAGAAGTCTGGAGGGTGAATCAGAAGAAGCAGAAGAAGGAGAAGGAGAAGGTGAGGTCTGGAGGGTGAATCAGAAGAAGTAGAAGAAGGAGAAGGAGAAGGTGAAGTCTGGAGGGTGAATCAGAAGAAGCAGAAGAAGGAGAAGGAGAAGTTGAAGTCTGGAGGGTGAATCAGAAGAAGCAGAAGAAGGAGAAGGAGAAGGAGGAGTCTGGAGGGTGAATCAGAAGAAGCAGAAGAAGGAGAAGGAGAAGGTGAAGTCTGGAGGGTGAAGCAGAAGAAGTAGAAGAAGGAGAAGGAGAAGGTGAAGTCAGGAGGGTGAATCAGAAGAAGTAGAAGAAGGAGAAGGAGAAGGTGAAGTCAGCAGGGTGAATCAGAAGAAGCAGAAGAAGGAGAAGGAGAAGGTGAAGTCTGGAGGGTGAATCAGAAGAATCAGAAGAAGGAGAAGGAGAAGGTGAAGTCTGGAGGGTGAATCAGAAGAAGCAGAAGAAGGAGAAGGAGAAGGTGAAGTCTGGAGGGTGAATCAGAAGAAGCAGAAGAAGGAGAAGGAGAAGGTGAAGTCTGGAGGGTGAATCAGAAGAAGCAGAATAAGGAGAAGGAGAAGGTGAAGTCTGGAGGGTGAATCAGAAGAAGCCCAAGAAGGAGAAGGAGAAGGTGAAGTCTGGAGGGTGAATCAGAAGAAGTAGAAGAAGGAGAAGGAGAAGGTGAAGTCTGGAGGGTGAAGCAGAAGAAGTAGAAGAAGGAGAAGGAGAAGGTGAAGTCAGGAGGGTGAATCAGAAGAAGTAGAAGAAGGAGAAGGAGAAGGTGAAGTCAGGAGGGTGAATCAGAAGAAGCAGAAGAAGGAGAAGGAGAAGGTGAAGTCTGGAGGGTGAATCAGAAGAATCAGAATAAGGAGAAGGAGAAGGTGAAGTCTGGAGGGTGAATCAGAAGAAGCAGAATAAGGAGAAGGAGAAGGTGAAGTCTGGAGGGTGAATCAGAAGAAGCAGAAGAAGGAGAAGGAGAAGATGAAGTCTGGAGGGTGAATCAGAAGAAGTAGAAGAAGGAGAAGGAGAAGGTGAAGTCTGGAGGGTGAAGCAGAAGAAGTAGAAGAAGGAGAAGGAGAAGGTGAAGTCAGGAGGGTGAATCAGAAGAAGCAGAAGAAGGAGAAGGAGAAGGTGAAGTCTGGAGGGTGAATCAGAAGAATCAGAAGAAGGAGAAGGAGAAGGTGAAGTCTGGAGGGTGAATCAGAAGAAGCAGAAGAAAGAGAAGGAGAAGGTGAAGTCTGGAGGGTGAAGCAGAAGAAACAGAAGAAGGAGAAGGAGAAGGTGAAGACTGGAGGGTGAATCAGAAGAAGTAGAAGAAGGAGAAGGAGAAGGTGAAGTCTGGAGGGTGAATCAGAAGAAGTAGAAGAAGGAGAAGGAGAAGGTGAAGTCTGGAGGGTGAATCAGAAGAAGCAGAAGAAGGAGAAGGAGAAGGTGAAGTCTGGAGGGTGAATCAGAAGAAGCAGAAGAAGGAGAAGGAGAAGATGAAGTCTGGAGGGTGAATCAGAAGAAGTAGAAGGAGGAGAAGGAGAAGGTGAAGTCTGGAGGGTGAATCAGAAGTAGTAGAAGAAGGAGAAGGAGAAGGTGAAGTCTGGACGGTGAATCAGATGAAACAGAAGAAGGAGAAGGAGAAGGTGAAGTCTGGAGGGTGAATCAGAAGAAGTAGAAGAAGGAGAAGGAGAAGGTGTAGTCTGGAGGGTGAATCAGAAGAAGTAGACGAAGGAGAAGGAGAAGGAGAAGTCTGGAGGGTGAATCAGAAGAAGCAGAAGAAGGAGAAGGAGAAGGTGAAGTCTGGAGGGTGAATCAGAAGAAGTAGAAGAAGGAGAAGGAGAAGGTGAAGTCTGGAGGGTGAATCAGAAGAAGCAGAAGAAGGAGAAGGAGAAGGTGAAGTCTGGAGGGAGAATCAGAAGAAGCAGAAGAAGGAGAAGGAGAAGGAGGAGTCTGGAGGGTGAATCAGAAGAAGCAGAAGAAGGAGAAGGAGAAGGTGAAGTCTGGAGGGTGAAGCAGAAGAAGTAGAAGAAGGAGAAGGAGAAGGTGAAGTCAGGAGGGTGAATCAGAAGAAGTAGAAGAAGGAGAAGGAGAAGGTGAAGTCAGGAGGGTGAATCAGAAGAAGCAGAAGAAGGAGAAGGAGAAGGTGAAGTCTGGAGGGTGAATCAGAAGAATCAGAAGAAGGAGAAGGAGAAGGTGAAGTCTGGAGGGTGAATCAGAAGAAGCAGAAGAAGGAGAAGGAGAAGGTGAAGTCTGGAGGGTGAATCAGAAGAAGCAGAAGAAGGAGAAGGAGAAGGTGAAGTCAGGAGGGTGAATCAGAAGAAGCAGAAGAAGGAGAAGTAGAAGGTGAAGTTAGGAGGGTGAATCAGAAGAAGCAGAAGAAGGAGAAGGAGCAGGTGATGTCAGCGGGATGAAGCAGAAGAAGTAGAAGAAGGAGAAGGAGAAGGTGAAGTCAGGACGGTGAAGCAGAAGAAGCAGAAGAAGGAGAAGGAGAAGGTGAAGTCTGGAGGGTGAATCAGAATAAGTAGAAGAAGGAGAAGGAGAAGGTCAAGTCTGGAGGGTGAATCAGAAGAAGTAGAAGAAGGAGAAGGAGAAGGTGAAGTCTGGAGGGTGAAGCAGAAGAAGTAGAAGAAGGAGAAGGAGAAGGTGAAGTCAGGAGGGTGAATCAGAAGAAGTAGAAGAAGAAGAAGGAGAAGGTGAAGTCAGGAGGGTGAATCAGAAGAAGCAGAAGAAGGAGAAGGAGAAGGTGAAGTCTGGAGGGTGAATCAGAAGAATCAGAAGAAGGAGAAGGAGAAGGTGAAGTCTGGAGGGTGAATCAGAAGAAGCAGAAGAAAGAGAAGGAGAAGGTGAAGTCTGGAGGGTGAATCTGAAGAAGCAGAAGAAGGAGAAGGAGAAGGTGAAGTCAGGAGGGTGAATCAGAAGAAGCAGAAGAAGGAGAAGGAGAAGGTGAAGTTAGGAGGGTAAATCAGAAGAAGGAGAAGGAGCAGGTGATGTCAGGGGGATGAAGCAGAAGAAGTAGAAGAAGGAGAAGGAGAAGGTGAAGTCAGGACGGTGAAGCAGAAGAAGCAGAAGAAGGAGAAGGAGAAGGTGAAGTCTGGAGGGTGAATCAGAAGAAGTAGAAGAAGGAGAAGGAGAAGGTCAAGTCTGGAGGGTGAATCAGAAGAAGTAGAAGAAGGAGAAGGAGAAGGTGAAGTCTGGAGGGTGAAGCAGAAGAAGTAGAAGAAGGAGAAGGAGAAGGTGAAGTCAGGAGGGTGAATCAGAAGAAGTAGAAGAAGGAGACGGAGAAGGTGAAGTCAGGAGGGTGAATCAGAAGAAGCAGAAGAAGGAGAAGGAGAAGGTGAAATCTGGAGGGTGAATCAGAAGAAGCAGAAGAAGGAGAAGGAGAAGATGAAATCTGGAGGGTGAATCAGAAGAAGTAGAAGAAGGAGAAGGAGAAGGTGAGGTCTGGAGGGTGAATCAGAAGAAGTAGAAGAAGGAGAAGGAGAAGGTGAAGTCTGGAGGGTGAAACAGAAGAAGCAGAAGAAGGAGAAGCAGAAGGTGAAGTCTGGAGGGTGAATCAGAAGAAGCAGAAGAAGGAGAAGGAGAAGATGAAGTCTGGAGGGTGAATCAGAAGAAGTAGAAGAAGGAGAAGGAGAAGGTGAAGTCTGGAGGGTGAATCAGAAGTAGTAGAAGAAGGAGAAGGAGAAGGTGAAGTCTGGACGGTGAATCAGATGAAACAGAAGAAGGAGAAGGAGAAGGTGAAGTCTGGAGGGTGAATCAGAAGAAGTAGAAGAAGGAGAAGGAGAAGGTGTAGTCTGGAGGGTGAATCAGAAGAAGTAGACGAAGGAGAAGGAGAAGGAGAAGTCTGGAGGGTGAATCAGAAGAAGCAGAAGAAGGAGAAGGAGAAGGTGAGGTCTGGAGGGTGAATCAGAAGAAGTAGAAGAAGGAGAAGGAGAAGGTGAAGTCTGGAGGGTGAATCAGAAGAAGCAGAAGAAGGAGAAGGAGAAGTTGAAGTCTGGAGGGTGAATCAGAAGAAGCAGAAGAAGGAGAAGGAGAAGGAGGAGTCTGGAGGGTGAATCAGAAGAAGCAGAAGAAGGAGAAGGAGAAGGTGAAGTCTGGAGGGTGAAGCAGAAGAAGTAGAAGAAGGAGAAGGAGAAGGTGAAGTCAGGAGGGTGAATCAGAAGAAGTAGAAGAAGGAGAAGGAGAAGGTGAAGTCAGCAGGGTGAATCAGAAGAAGCAGAAGAAGGAGAAGGAGAAGGTGAAGTCTGGAGGGTGAATCAGAAGAATCAGAAGAAGGAGAAGGAGAAGGTGAAGTCTGGAGGGTGAATCAGAAGAAGCAGAAGAAGGAGAAGGAGAAGGTGAAGTCTGGAGGGTGAATCAGAAGAAGCAGAAGAAGGAGAAGGAGAAGGTGAAGTCAGGAGGGTGAATCAGAAGAAGCAGAAGAAGGAGAAGTAGAAGGTGAAGTTAGGAGGGTGAATCAGAAGAATCAGAAGAAGGAGAAGGAGAAGGTGAAGTCTGGAGGGTGAATCAGAAGAAGTAGAAGAAGGAGAAGGAGAAGGTGAAGTCAGCAGGGTGAATCAGAAGAAGCAGAAGAAGGAGAAGGAGAAGGTGAAGTCTGGAGGGTGAATCAGAAGAATCAGAAGAAGGAGAAGGAGAAGGTGAAGTCTGGAGGGTGAATCAGAAGAAGCAGAGGAAGGAGAAGGAGAAGGTGAAGTCTGGAGGGTGAATCAGAAGAAGCAGAATAAGGAGAAGGAGAAGGTGAAGTCTGGAGGGTGAATCAGAAGAAGCAGAATAAGGAGAAGGAGAAGGTGAAGTCTGGAGGGTGAATCAGAAGAAGCAGAAGAAGGAGAAGGAGAAGATGAAGTCTGGAGGGTGAATCAGAAGAAGTAGAAGAAGGAGAAGGAGAAGGTGAAGTCTGGAGGGTGAAGCAGAAGAAGTAGAAGAAGGAGAAGGAGAAGGTGAAGTCAGGAGGGTGAATCAGAAGAAGCAGAAGAAGGAAAAGGAGAAGGTGAAGTCTGGAGGGTGAATCAGAAGAATCAGAAGAAGGAGAAGGAGAAGGTGAAGTCTGGAGGGTGAATCAGAAGAAGCAGAAGAAAGAGAAGGAGAAGGTGAAGTCTGGAGGGTGAAGCAGAAGAAACAGAAGAAGGAGAAGGAGAAGGTGAAGACTGGAGGGTGAATCAGAAGAAGTAGAAGAAGGAGAAGGAGAAGGTGAAGTCTGGAGGGTGAATCAGAAGAAGTAGAAGAAGGAGAAGGAGAAGGTGAAGTCTGGAGGGTGAATCAGAAGAAGCAGAAGAAGGAGAAGGAGAAGGTGAAGTCTGTAGGCTGAATCAGAAGAAGCAGAAGAAGGAGAAGGAGAAGGTGAAGTCAGGAGGGTGAATCAGAAGAAGCAGAAGAAGGAGAAGTAGAAGGTGAAGTTAGGAGGGTGAATCAGAAGAAGCAGAAGAAGGAGAAGGAGCAGGTGATGTCAGCGGGATGAAGCAGAAGAAGTAGAAGAAGGAGAAGGAGAAGGTGAAGTCAGGACGGTGAAGCAGAAGAAGCAGAAGAAGGAGAAGGAGAAGGTGAAGTCTGGAGGGTGAATCAGAATAAGTAGAAGAAGGAGAAGGAGAAGGTCAAGTCTGGAGGGTGAATCAGAAGAAGTAGAAGAAGGAGAAGGAGAAGGTGAAGTCTGGAGGGTGAAGCAGAAGAAGTAGAAGAAGGAGAAGGAGAAGGTGAAGTCAGGAGGGTGAATCAGAAGAAGTAGAAGAAGAAGAAGGAGAAGGTGAAGTCAGGAGGGTGAATCAGAAGAAGCAGAAGAAGGAGAAGGAGAAGGTGAAGTCTGGAGGGTGAATCAGAAGAATCAGAAGAAGGAGAAGGAGAAGGTGAAGTCTGGAGGGTGAATCAGAAGAAGCAGAAGAAAGAGAAGGAGAAGGTGAAGTCTGGAGGGTGAATCTGAAGAAGCAGAAGAAGGAGAAGGAGAAGGTGAAGTCAGGAGGGTGAATCAGAAGAAGCAGAAGAAGGAGAAGGAGAAGGTGAAGTTAGGAGGGTGAATCAGAAGAAGGAGAAGGAGCAGGTGATGTCAGGGGGATGAAGCAGAAGAAGTAGAAGAAGGAGAAGGAGAAGGTGAAGTCAGGACGGTGAAGCAGAAGAAGCAGAAGAAGGAGAAGGAGAAGGTGAAGTCTGGAGGGTGAATCAGAAGAAGTAGAAGAAGGAGAAGGAGAAGGTCAAGTCTGGAGGGTGAATCAGAAGAAGTAGAAGAAGGAGAAGGAGAAGGTGAAGTCTGGAGGGTGAAGCAGAAGAAGTAGAAGAAGGAGAAGGAGAAGGTTAAGTCAGGAGGGTGAATCAGAAGAAGTAGAAGAAGGAGACAGAGAAGGTGAAGTCAGGAGGGTGAATCAGAAGAAGCAGAAGAAGGAGAAGGAGAAGGTGAAGTCTGGAGGGTGAATCAGAAGAAGCAGAAGAAGGAGAAGGAGAAGATGAAATCTGGAGGGTGAATCAGAAGAAGTAGAAGAAGGAGAAGGAGAAGGTGAGGTCTGGAGGGTGAATCAGAAGAAGTAGAAGAAGGAGAAGGAGAAGGTGAAGTCTGGAGGGTGAAACAGAAGAAGCAGAAGAAGGAGAAGCAGAAGGTGAAGTCTGGAGGGTGAATCAGAAGAAGCAGAAGAAGGAGAAGGAGAAGATGAAGTCTGGAGGGTGAATCAGAAGAAGTAGAAGAAGGAGAAGGAGAAGGTGAAGTCTGGAGGGTGAATCAGAAGTAGTAGAAGAAGGAGAAGGAGAAGGTGAAGTCTGGACGGTGAATCAGATGAAACAGAAGAAGGAGAAGGAGAAGGTGAAGTCTGGAGGGTGAATCAGAAGAAGTAGAAGAAGGAGAAGGAGAAGGTGTAGTCTGGAGGGTGAATCAGAAGAAGTAGAGGAAGGAGAAGGAGAAGGAGAAGTCTGGAGGGTGAATCAGAAGAAGCAGAAGAAGGAGAAGGAGAAGGTGAGGTCTGGAGGGTGAATCAGAAGAAGTAGAAGAAGGAGAAGGAGAAGGTGAAGTCTGGAGGGTGAATCAGAAGAAGCAGAAGAAGGAGAAGGAGAAGTTGAAGTCTGGAGGGTGAATCAGAAGAAGCAGAAGAAGGAGAAGGAGAAGGAGGAGTCTGGAGGGTGAATCAGAAGAAGCAGAAGAAGGAGAAGGAGAAGGTGAAGTCTGGAGGGTGAAGCAGAAGAAGTAGAAGAAGGAGAAGGAGAAGGTGAAGTCAGGAGGGTGAATCAGAAGAAGTAGAAGAAGGAGAAGGAGAAGGTGAAGTCAGCAGGGTGAATCAGAAGAAGCAGAAGAAGGAGAAGGAGAAGGTGAAGTCTGGAGGGTGAATCAGAAGAATCAGAAGAAGGAGAAGGAGAAGGTGAAGTCTGGAGGGTGAATCAGAAGAAGCAGAAGAAGGAGAAGGAGAAGGTGAAGTCTGGAGGGTGAATCAGAAGAAGCAGAAGAAGGAGAAGGAGAAGGTGAAGTCAGGAGGGTGAATCAGAAGAAGCAGAAGAAGGAGAAGTAGAAGGTGAAGTTAGGAGGGTGAATCAGAAGAAGCAGAAGAAGGAGAAGGAGCAGGTGATGTCAGCGGGATGAAGCAGAAGAAGTAGAAGAAGGAGAAGGAGAAGGTGAAGTCAGGAGGTGAAGCAGAAGAAGCAGAAGAAGGAGAAGGAGAAGGTGAAGTCTGGAGGGTGAATCAGAATAAGTAGAAGAAGGAGAAGGAGAAGGTCAAGTCTGGAGGGTGAATCAGAAGAAGTAGAAGAAGGAGAAGGAGAAGGTGAAGTCTGGAGGGTGAAGCAGAAGAAGTAGAAGAAGGAGAAGGAGAAGGTGAAGTCAGGAGGGTGAATCAGAAGAAGTAGAAGAAGAAGAAGGAGAAGGTGAAGTCAGGAGGGTGAATCAGAAGAAGCAGAAGAAGGAGAAGGAGAAGGTGAAGTCTGGAGGGTGAATCAGAAGAATCAGAAGAAGGAGAAGGAGAAGGTGAAGTCTGGAGGGTGAATCAGAAGAAGCAGAAGAAAGAGAAGGAGAAGGTGAAGTCTGGAGGGTGAATCTGAAGAAGCAGAAGAAGGAGAAGGAGAAGGTGAAGTCAGGAGGGTGAATCAGAAGAAGCAGAAGAAGGAGAAGGAGAAGGTGAAGTGAGGAGGGTGAATCAGAAGAAGGAGAAGGAGCAGGTGATGTCAGGGGGATGAAGCAGAAGAAGTAGAAGAAGGAGAAGGAGAAGGTGAAGTCAGGACGGTGAAGCAGAAGAAGCAGAAGAAGGAGAAGGAGAAGGTGAAGTCTGGAGGGTGAATCAGAAGAAGTAGAAGAAGGAGAAGGGGAAGGTGAAGTCTGGAGGGTGAAGCAGAAGAAGTAGAAGAAGGAGAAGGAGAAGGTGAAGTCAGGAGGGTGAATCAGAAGAAGTAGAAGAAGGAGAAGGAGAAGGTGAAGTCAGGAGGGTGAATCAGAAGAAGCAGAAGAAGGAGAAGGAGAAGGTGAAGTCTGGAGGGTGAATCAGAAGAAGCAGAAGAAGGAGAAGGAGAAGATGAAATCTGGAGGGTGAATCAGAAGAAGTAGAAGAAGGAGAAGGAGAAGGTGAGGTCTGGAGGGTGAATCAGAAGAAGTAGAAGAAGGAGAAGGAGAAGGTGAAGTCTGGAGGGTGAAACAGAAGAAGCAGAAGAAGGAGAAGGAGAAGGTGAAGTCTGGAGGGTGAATCAGAAGAAGCAGAAGAAGGAGAAGGAGAAGGTGAAGTCTGGAGGGTGAATCAGAAGAAGCAGAAGAAGGAGAAGGAGAAGATGAAATCTGGAGGGTGAATCAGAAGAAGCAGAAGAAAGAGAAGGAGAAGGTGAAGTCTGGAGGGTGAATCAGAAGAAGTAGAAGAAGGAGAAGGAGAAGGTGAAGTCTGGAGGGTGAATCAGAAGAAGCAGAAGAAGGAGAAGGAGAAGGTGAAGTCTGGAGGGTGAATCAGAAGAAGCAGAAGAAGGAGAAGGAGAAGGTGAAGTCTGGAGGGTGAATCAGAAGAAGCAGAGGAAGGAGAAGGAGAAGGTGAAGTCTGGAGGGTGAATCAGAAGAAGCAGAATAAGGAGAAGGAGAAGGTGAAGTCTGGAGGGTGAATCAGAAGAAGCAGAATAAGGAGAAGGAGAAGGTGAAGTCTGGAGGGTGAATCAGAAGAAGCAGAAGAAGGAGAAGGAGAAGATGAAGTCTGGAGGGTGAATCAGAAGAAGTAGAAGAAGGAGAAGGAGAAGGTGAAGTCTGGAGGGTGAAGCAGAAGAAGTAGAAGAAGGAGAAGGAGAAGGTGAAGTCAGGAGGGTGAATCAGAAGAAGCAGAAGAAGGAAAAGGAGAAGGTGAAGTCTGGAGGGTGAATCAGAAGAATCAGTAGAAGGAGAAGGAGAAGGTGAAGTCTGGAGGGTGAATCAGAAGAAGCAGAAGAAAGAGAAGGAGAAGGTGAAGTCTGGAGGGTGAAGCAGAAGAAACAGAAGAAGGAGAAGGAGAAGGTGAAGACTGGAGGGTGAATCAGAAGAAGTAGAAGAAGGAGAAGGAGAAGTTGAAGTCTGGAGGGTGAATCAGAAGAAGTAGAAGAAGGAGAAGGAGAAGGTGAAGTCTGGAGGGTGAATCAGAAGAAGCAGAAGAAGGAGAAGGAGAAGGTGAAGTCTGTAGGCTGAATCAGAAGAAGCAGAAGAAGGAGAAGGAGAAGGTGAAGTCAGGAGGGTGAATCAGAAGAAGCAGAAGAAGGAGAAGTAGAAGGTGAAGTTAGGAGGGTGAATCAGAAGAAGCAGAAGAAGGAGAAGGAGCAGGTGATGTCAGCGGGATGAAGCAGAAGAAGTAGAAGAAGGAGAAGGAGAAGGTGAAGTCAGGACGGTGAAGCAGAAGAAGCAGAAGAAGGAGAAGGAGAAGGTGAAGTCTGGAGGGTGAATCAGAATAAGTAGAAGAAGGAGAAGGAGAAGGTCAAGTCTGGAGGGTGAATCAGAAGAAGTAGAAGAAGGAGAAGGAGAAGGTGAAGTCTGGAGGGTGAAGCAGAAGAAGTAGAAGAAGGAGAAGGAGAAGGTGAAGTCAGGAGGGTGAATCAGAAGAAGTAGAAGAAGAAGAAGGAGAAGGTGAAGTCAGGAGGGTGAATCAGAAGAAGCAGAAGAAGGAGAAGGAGAAGGTGAAGTCTGGAGGGTGAATCAGAAGAATCAGAAGAAGGAGAAGGAGAAGGTGAAGTCTGGAGGGTGAATCAGAAGAAGCAGAAGAAAGAGAAGGAGAAGGTGAAGTCTGGAGGGTGAATCTGAAGAAGCAGAAGAAGGAGAAGGAGAAGGTGAAGTCAGGAGGGTGAATCAGAAGAAGCAGAAGAAGGAGAAGGAGAAGGTGAAGTTAGGAGGGTGAATCAGAAGAAGGAGAAGGAGCAGGTGATGTCAGGGGGATGAAGCAGAAGAAGTAGAAGAAGGAGAAGGAGAAGGTGAAGTCAGGACGGTGAAGCAGAAGAAGCAGAAGAAGGAGAAGGAGAAGGTGAAGTCTGGAGGGTGAAGCAGAAGAAGTAGAAGAAGGAGAAGGAGAAGGTCAAGTCTGGAGGGTGAATCAGAAGAAGTAGAAGAAGGAGAAGGAGAAGGTGAAGTCTGGAGGGTGAAGCAGAAGAAGTAGAAGAAGGAGAAGGAGAAGGTTAAGTCAGGAGGGTGAATCAGAAGAAGTAGAAGAAGGAGACGGAGAAGGTGAAGTCAGGAGGGTGAATCAGAAGAAGCAGAAGAAGGAGAAGGTGAAGTCTGGAGGGTGAATCAGAAGAAGCAGAAGAAGGAGAAGGAGAAGATGAAATCTGGAGGGTGAATCAGAAGAAGTAGAAGAAGGAGAAGGAGAAGGTGAGGTCTGGAGGGTGAATCAGAAGAAGTAGAAGAAGGAGAAGGAGAAGGTGAAGTCTGGAGGGTGAAACAGAAGAAGCAGAAGAAGGAGAAGCAGAAGGTGAAGTCTGGAGGGTGAATCAGAAGAAGCAGAAGAAGGAGAAGGAGAAGATGAAGTCTGGAGGGTGAATCAGAAGAAGTAGAAGAAGGAGAAGGAGAAGGTGAAGTCTGGAGGGTGAATCAGAAGTAGTAGAAGAAGGAGAAGGAGAAGGTGAAGTCTGGACGGTGAATCAGATGAAACAGAAGAAGGAGAAGGAGAAGGTGAAGTCTGGAGGGTGAATCAGAAGAAGTAGAAGAAGGAGAAGGAGAAGGTGTAGTCTGGAGGGTGAATCAGAAGAAGTAGACGAAGGAGAAGGAGAAGGAGAAGTCTGGAGGGTGAATCAGAAGAAGCAGAAGAAGGAGAAGGAGAAGGTGAGGTCTGGAGGGTGAATCAGAAGAAGTAGAAGAAGGAGAAGGAGAAGGTGAAGTCTGGAGGGTGAATCAGAAGAAGCAGAAGAAGGAGAAGGAGAAGTTGAAGTCTGGAGGGTGAATCAGAAGAAGCAGAAGAAGGAGAAGGAGAAGGAGGAGTCTGGAGGGTGAATCAGAAGAAGCAGAAGAAGGAGAAGGAGAAGGTGAAGTCTGGAGGGTGAAGCAGAAGAAGTAGAAGAAGGAGAAGGAGAAGGTGAAGTCAGGAGGGTGAATCAGAAGAAGTAGAAGAAGGAGAAGGAGAAGGTGAAGTCAGCAGGGTGAATCAGAAGAAGCAGAAGAAGGAGAAGGAGAAGGTGAAGTCTGGAGGGTGAATCAGAAGAATCAGAAGAAGGAGAAGGAGAAGGTGAAGTCTGGAGGGTGAATCAGAAGAAGCAGAAGAAGGAGAAGGAGAAGGTGAAGTCTGGAGGGTGAATCAGAAGAAGCAGAAGAAGGAGAAGGAGAAGGTGAAGTCAGGAGGGTGAATCAGAAGAAGCAGAAGAAGGAGAAGTAGAAGGTGAAGTTAGGAGGGTGAATCAGAAGAAGCAGAAGAAGGAGAAGGAGCAGGTGATGTCAGCGGGATGAAGCAGAAGAAGTAGAAGAAGGAGAAGGAGAAGGTGAAGTCAGGAGGTGAAGCAGAAGAAGCAGAAGAAGGAGAAGGAGAAGGTGAAGTCTGGAGGGTGAATCAGAATAAGTAGAAGAAGGAGAAGGAGAAGGTCAAGTCTGGAGGGTGAATCAGAAGAAGTAGAAGAAGGAGAAGGAGAAGGTGAAGTCTGGAGGGTGAAGCAGAAGAAGTAGAAGAAGGAGAAGGAGAAGGTGAAGTCAGGAGGGTGAATCAGAAGAAGTAGAAGAAGAAGAAGGAGAAGGTGAAGTCAGGAGGGTGAATCAGAAGAAGCAGAAGAAGGAGAAGGAGAAGGTGAAGTCTGGAGGGTGAATCAGAAGAATCAGAAGAAGGAGAAGGAGAAGGTGAAGTCTGGAGGGTGAATCAGAAGAAGCAGAAGAAAGAGAAGGAGAAGGTGAAGTCTGGAGGGTGAATCTGAAGAAGCAGAAGAAGGAGAAGGAGAAGGTGAAGTCAGGAGGGTGAATCAGAAGAAGCAGAAGAAGGAGAAGGAGAAGGTGAAGTGAGGAGGGTGAATCAGAAGAAGGAGAAGGAGCAGGTGATGTCAGGGGGATGAAGCAGAAGAAGTAGAAGAAGGAGAAGGAGAAGGTGAAGTCAGGACGGTGAAGCAGAAGAAGCAGAAGAAGGAGAAGGAGAAGGTGAAGTCTGGAGGGTGAATCAGAAGAAGTAGAAGAAGGAGAAGGGGAAGGTGAAGTCTGGAGGGTGAAGCAGAAGAAGTAGAAGAAGGAGAAGGAGAAGGTGAAGTCAGGAGGGTGAATCAGAAGAAGTAGAAGAAGGAGAAGGAGAAGGTGAAGTCAGGAGGGTGAATCAGAAGAAGCAGAAGAAGGAGAAGGAGAAGGTGAAGTCTGGAGGGTGAATCAGAAGAAGCAGAAGAAGGAGAAGGAGAAGATGAAATCTGGAGGGTGAATCAGAAGAAGTAGAAGAAGGAGAAGGAGAAGGTGAGGTCTGGAGGGTGAATCAGAAGAAGTAGAAGAAGGAGAAGGAGAAGGTGAAGTCTGGAGGGTGAAACAGAAGAAGCAGAAGAAGGAGAAGGAGAAGGTGAAGTCTGGAGGGTGAATCAGAAGAAGCAGAAGAAGGAGAAGGAGAAGGTGAAGTCTGGAGGGTGAATCAGAAGAAGCAGAAGAAGGAGAAGGAGAAGATGAAATCTGGAGGGTGAATCAGAAGAAGCAGAAGAAAGAGAAGGAGAAGGTGAAGTCTGGAGGGTGAATCAGAAGAAGTAGAAGAAGGAGAAGGAGAAGGTGAAGTCTGGAGGGTGAATCAGAAGAAGCAGAAGAAGGAGAAGGAGAAGGTGAAGTCTGGAGGGTGAATCAGAAGAAGCAGAAGAAGGAGAAGGAGAAGGTGAAGTCTGGAGGGTGAATCAGAAGAAGCAGAAGAAGGCGAAGGAGAAGTTGAAGCCTGGAGGGTGAATCAGAAGAAGCAGAATAAGGAGAAGTGAAGGTGAAGTATGGAGGGTGAATCAGAAGAAGCAGAAGAAGGAGAAGGAGAAGGTGAAGTCTGGAGGGTGAATCAGAAGAATTAGAAGAAGGAGAAGGAGAAGGTGAAGTCTGGAGGGTGAAGCAGAAGAAGTAGAAGAAGGAGAAGGAGAAGGTGAAGTCAGGAGGGTGAATCAGAAGAAGTAGAAGAAGGAGAAGGAGAAGGTGTAGTCAGGAGGGTGAATCAGAAGAAGCAGAAGCAGGAGAAGGAGAAGGTGAAGTCTGGAGGGTGAATCAGAAGAAGCAGAATAAGGAGAAGGAGAAGGTGAAGTCTGGAGGGTGAATCAGAAGAAGCAGAATAAGGAGAAGGAGAAGGTGAAGTCTGGAGGGTGAATCAGAAGAAGCAGAAGAAGGAGAAGGAGAAGATGAAGTCTGGAGGGTGAATCAGAAGAAGTAGAAGAAGGAGAAGGAGAAGGTGAAGTCTGGAGGGTGAAGCAGAAGAAGTAGAAGAAGGAGAAGGAGAAGGTGAAGTCAGGAGGGTGAATCAGAAGAAGTAGAAGAAGGAGAAGGAGAAGGTGAAGTCAGGAGGGTGAATCAGAAGAAGGAGAAGAAGGAGAAGGAGAAGGTGAAGTCTGGAGGGTGAATCAGAAGAATCAGAAGAAGGAGAAGGAGAAGGTGAAGTCTGGAGGGTGAATCAGAAGAAGCAGAAGAAAGAGAAGGAGAAGGTGAAGTCAAAGGGTGAAGCAGAAGAAACAGAAGAAGGAGAAGGAGAAGGTGAAGACTGGAGGGTGAATCAGAAGAAGTGGAAGAAGGAGAAGGAGAAGGTGAAGTTTGGAGGGTGAATCAGAAGAAGTAGAAGAAGGAGAAGGAGAAGGTGAAGTCTGGAGGGTGAATCAGAAGAAGCAGAAGAAGGAGAAGGAGAAGGTGAAGTCTGGAGGGTGAATCAGAAGAAGCAGAAGAAGGAGAAGGAGAAGATGAAGTCTGGAGGGTGAATCAGAAGAAGTAGAAGAAGGAGAAGGAGAAGGTGAAGTCTGGAGGGTGAATCAGAAGAAGCAGAAGAAAGAGAAGGAGAAGGTGAAGTCTGGAGGGTGAATCAGAAGAAGCAGAAGAAAGAGAAGGAGAAGGTGAAGTCTGGAGGGTGAATCAGAAGAAGCAGAAGAAGGAGAAGGAGAAGGTGAAGTCTGGAGGGTGAATCAGAAGAAGCAGAAGAAGGAGAAGGAGAAGGTGAAGTCTGGAGGGTGAATCAGAAGAAGCAGAAGAAGGAGAAGGAGAAGTTGAAGTCTGGAGGGTGAATCAGAATAAGGAGAAGTGAAGGTGAAGTATGGAGGGTGAATCAGAAGAAGCAGAAGAAGGAGAAGGAGAAGGTGAAGTCTGGAGGGTGAATCAGAAGAAGTAGAAGAAGGAGAAGGAGAAGGTGAAGTCTGGAGGGTGAAGCAGAAGAAGTAGAAGAAGGAGAAGGAGAAGGTGAAGTCAGGAGGGTGAATCAGAAGAAGTAGAAGAAGGAGAAGGAGAAGGTGAAGTCAGGAGGGTGAATCAGAAGAAGCAGAAGAAGGAGAAGGAGAAGGTGAAGTCTGGAGGGTGAATCAGAAGAAGCAGAATAAGGAGAAGGAGAAGGTGAAGTCTGGAGGGTGAATCAGAAGAAGCAGAATAAGGAGAAGGAGAAGGTGAAGTCTGGAGGGTGAATCAGAAGAAGCAGAAGAAGGAGAAGGAGAAGATGTAGTCTGGAGGGTGAATCAGAAGAAGTAGAAGAAGGAGAAGGAGAAGTTGAAGTCTGGAGGGTGAAGCAGAAGAAGTAGAAGAAGGAGAAGGAGAAGGTGAAGTCAGGAGGGTGAATCAGAAGAAGTAGAAGAAGGAGAAGGAGAAGGTGAAGTCAGGAGGGTGAATCAGAAGAAGCAGAAGAAGGAGAAGGAGAAGGTGAAGTCTGGAGGGTGAATCAGAAGAATCAGAAGAAGGAGAAGGAGAAGGTGAAGTCTGGAGGGTGAATCAGAAGAAGCAGAAGAAAGAGAAGGAGAAGGTGAAGTCTGGAGGGTGAAGCAGAAGAAACAGAAGAAGGAGAAGGAGAAGGTGAAGATTGGAGGGTGAATCAGAAGAAGTGGAAGAAGGAGAAGGAGAAGGTGAAGTCTGGAGGGTGAATCAGAAGAAGTAGAAGAAGGAGAAGGAGAAGGTGAAGTCTGGAGGGTGAATCAGAAGAAGCAGAAGAAGGAGAAGGAGAAGGTGAAGTCTGGAGGGTGAATCAGAAGAAGCAGAATAAGGAGAAGGAGAAGATGAAGTCTGGAGGGTGAATCAGAAGAAGTAGAAGAAGGAGAAGGAGAAGGTGAAGTCTGGAGGGTGAATCAGAAGTAGTAGAAGAAGGAGAAGGAGAAGGTGAAGTCTGGATGGTGTATCAGAAGAAACAGAAGAAGGAGAAGGAGAAGGTGAAGTCTGGAGGGTGAATCAGAAGAAGTAGAAGAAGGAGAAGGAGAAGGTGTAGTCTGGAGGGTGAATCAGAAGAAGTAGACGAAGGAGAAGGAGAAGGTGAAGTCTGGAGGGTGAATCAGAAGAAGCAGAAGAAGGAGATGGAGAAGGTGAAGTCTGGAGGGTGAATCAGAAGAAGTAGAAGAAGGAGAAGGAGAAGGTGAAGTCTGGAGGGTGAATCAGAAGAAGCAGGAGAAGGAGAAGGAGAAGGTGAAGTCTGGAGGGTGAATCAGAAGAAGCAGAAGAAGGAGAAGGAGAAGGTGAAGTCTGGAGGGTGAATCAGAAGAAGTAGAAGAAGGAGAAGGAGAAGGTGAAGTCTGGAGGGAGAATCAGAAGAAGTAGAAGAAGGAGAAGGAGAAGGTGAAGTCTGGAGGTTGAATCAGAAGAAGTAGAAGAAGGAGAAGGAGATGGTGAAGTCTGGAGGGTGAAGCAGAAGAAGTAGAAGAAGGAGAAGGAGAAGGTGAAGTCAGGAGGGTGAATCAGAAGAAGTAGAAGAAGGAGAAGGAGAAGGTGAAGTCAGGAGGGTGAATCAGAAGAAGCAGAAGAAGGAGAAGGAGAAGGTGAAGTCTGGAGGGTGAATCAGAAGAATCAGAAGAAGGAGAAGGAGAAGGTGAAGTCTGGAGGGTGAATCAGAAGAAGCAGAAGAAAGAGAAGGAGATGGTGAAGTCTGGAGGGTGAATCAGAAGAAGTAGAAGAAGGAGAAGGAGAAGGTGAAGTCTGGAGGGTGAATCAGAAGAAGCAGAGGAAGGAGAAGGAGAAGGTGAAGTCTGGAGGGTGAATCAGAAGAAGCAGAAGAAGTAGAAGGAGAAGGTGAAGTCTGGAGGGTGAATCAGAAGAAGCAGAAGAAGGAGAAGGAGAAGGTGAAGTCTGGAGTGTGAATGAGAAGAAGCAGAATAAGGAGAAGGAGAAGGTGAAGTCTGGAGGGTGAATCAGAAGAAGCAGAAGAAGGAGAAGGAGAAGGTGAAGTCTGGAGGGTGAATCAGAAGAAGTAGAAGAAGGAGAAGGAGAAGGTGAAGTCTGGAGGGTGAAGCAGAAGAAGGAGAAGGAGAAGGTGAAGTCAGGAGGGTGAATCAGAAGAAGTAGAAGAAGGAGAAGGAGAAGGTGAAATCAGGAGGGTGAATCAGAAGAAGCAGAAGAAGGAGAAGGAGAAGGTGAAGTCTGTAGGGTGAATCAGAAGAATCAGAAGAAGGAGAAGGAGAAGGTGATGTCTGGAGGGTGAATCAGAAGAAGCAGAAGAAAGAGAAGGAGAAGGTGAAGTCTGGAGGGTGAAGCAGAAGAAACAGAAGAAGGAGAAGGAGAAGGTGAAGACTGGAGGGTGAATCAGAAGAAGTAGAAGAAGGAGAAGGAGAAGGTGAAGTCTGGAGGGTGAATCAGAAGAAGTAGAAGAAGGAGAAGGAGAAGGTGAAGTCTGGAGGGTGAATCAGAAGAAGCAGAAGAAGGAGAAGGAGATGGTGAAGTCTGGAGGGTGAATCAGAAGAAGCAGAAGAAGGAGAAGGAGAAGATGAAGTCTGGAGGGTGAATCAGAAGAAGTAGAAGAAGGAGAAGGAGAAGGTGAGGTCTGGAGGGTGAATCAGAAGAAGCAGAAGAAGGAGAAGGAGAAGGGGAAGTCTGGAGGGTGAATCAGAAGAAGCAGAAGAAGGAGAAGGAGAAGGTGAAGTCTGGAGGGTGAATCAGAAGAAACAGAAGAAGGAGAAGGAGAAGGTGAAGTCTGGAGGGTGAATCAGAAGAAGTAGAAGAAGGAGAAGGAGAAGGTGTAGTCTGGAGGGTGAATCAGAAGAAGCAGAATAAGGAGAAGGAGAAGGTGAAGTCTGGAGGGTGAATCAGAAGAAGCAGAAGAAGGAGAAGGAGAAGATGAAGTCTGGAGGGTGAATCAGAAGAAGTAGAAGAAGGAGAAGGAGAAGGTGAAGTCTGGAGGGTGAAGCAGAAGAAGTAGAAGAAGGAGAAGGAGAAGGTGAAGTCAGGAGGGTGAATCAGAAGAAGTAGAAGAAGGAGAAGGAGAAGGTGAAGTCAGGAGGGTGAATCAGAAGAAGCAGAAGAAGGAGAAGGAGAAGGTGAAGTCTGGAGGGTGAATCAGAAGAATCAGAAGAAGGAGAAGGAGAAGGTGAAGTCTGGAGGGTGAATCAGAAGAAGCAGAAGAAAGAGAAGGAGAAGGTGAAGTCAAAGGGTGAAGCAGAAGAAACAGAAGAAGGAGAAGGAGAAGGTGAAGACTGGAGAGTGAATCAGAAGAAGTGGAAGAAGGAGAAGGAGAAGGTAAAGTTTGGAGGGTGAATCAGAAGAAGTAGAAGAAGGAGAAGGAGAAGGTGAAGTCTGGAGGGTGAATCAGAAGAAGCAGAAGAAGGAGAAAGAGAAGGTGAAGTCTGGAGGGTGAATCAGAAGAAGCAGAAGAAGGAGAAGGAGAAGATGAAGTCTGGAGGGTGAATCAGAAGAAGTAGAAGAAGGAGAAGGAGAAGGTGAAGTCTGGAGGGTGAATCAGAAGAAGCAGAAGAAAGAGAAGGAGAAGGTGAAGTCTGGAGGGTGAATCAGAAGAAGCAGAAGAAAGAGAAGGAGAAGGTGAAGTCTGGAGGGTGAATCAGAAGAAGCAGAAGAAGGAGAAGGAGAAGGTGAAGTCTGGAGGGTGAATCAGAAGAAGCAGAAGAAGGAGAAGGAGAAGGTGAAGTCTGGAGGGTGAATCAGAAGAAGCAGAAGAAGGAGAAGGAGAAGTTGAAGTCTGGAGGGTGAATCAGAAGAAGCAGAATAAGGAGAAGTGAAGGTGAAGTATGGAGGGTGAATCAGAAGAAGCAGAAGAAGGAGAAGGAGAAGGTGAAGTCTGGAGGGTGAATCAGAAGAAGTAGAAGAAGGAGAAGGAGAAGGTGAAGTCTGGAGGGTGAAGCAGAAGAAGTAGAAGAAGGAGAAGGAGAAGGTGAAGTCAGGAGGGTGAATCAGAAGAAGTAGAAGAAGGAGAAGGAGAAGGTGAAGTCAGGAGGGTGAATCAGAAGAAGCAGAAGAAGGAGAAGGAGAAGGTGAAGTCTGGAGGGTGAATCAGAAGAAGCAGAATAAGGAGAAGGAGAAGATGAAGTCTGGAGGGTGAATCAGAAGAAGCAGAAGAAGGAGAAGGAGAAGATGAAGTCTGGAGGGTGAATCAGAAGAAGTAGAAGAAGGAGAAGGAGAAGGTGAAGTCTGGAGGGTGAATCAGAAGAAGCAGAAGAAAGAGAAGGAGAAGGTGAAGTCTGGAGGGTGAATCAGAAGAAGCAGAAGAAAGAGAAGGAGAAGGTGAAGTCTGGAGGGTGAATCAGAAGAAGCAGAAGAAGGAGAAGGAGAAGGTGAAGTCTGGAGGGTGAAACAGAAGAAGCAGAAGAAGGAGAAGGAGAAGGTGAAGTCTGGAGGGTGAATCAGAAGAAGCAGAAGAAGGAGAAGGAGAAGTTGAAGTCTGGAGGGTGAATCAGAAGAAGCAGAATAAGGAGAAGTGAAGGTGAAGTATGGAGGGTGAATCAGAAGAAGCAGAAGAAGGAGAAGGAGAAGGTGAAGTCTGGAGGGTGAATCAGAAGAAGTAGAAGAAGGAGAAGGAGAAGGTGAAGTCTGGAGGGTGAAGCAGAAGAAGTAGAAGAAGGAGAAGGAGAAGGTGAAGTCAGGAGGGTGAATCAGAAGAAGTAGAAGAAGGAGAAGGAGAAGGTGAAGTCAGGAGGGTGAATCAGAAGAAGCAGAAGAAGGAGAAGGAGAAGGTGAAGTCTGGAGGGTGAATCAGAAGAAGCAGAATAAGGAGAAGGAGAAGGTGAAGTCTGGAGGGTGAATCAGAAGAAGCAGAATAAGGAGAAGGAGAAGGTGAAGTCTGGAGGGTGAATCATAAGAAGCAGAAGAAGGAGAAGGAGAAGATGTAGTCTGGAGGGTGAATCAGAAGAAGTAGAAGAAGGAGAAGGAGAAGTTGAAGTCTGGAGGGTGAAGCAGAAGAAGTAGAAGAAGGAGAAGGAGAAGGTGAAGTCAGGAGGGTGAATCAGAAGAAGTAGAAGAAGGAGAAGGAGAAGGTGAAGTCAGGAGGGTGAATCAGAAGAAGCAGAAGAAGGAGAAGGAGAAGGTGAAGTCTGGAGGGTGGATCAGAAGAATCAGAAGAAGGAGAAGGAGAAGGTGAAGTCTGGAGGGTGAATCAGAAGAAGCAGAAGAAAGAGAAGGAGAAGGTGAAGTCTGGAGGGTGAAGCAGAAGAAACAGAAGAAGGAGAAGGAGAAGGTGAAGATTGGAGGGTGAATCAGAAGAAGTGGAAGAAGGAGAAGGAGAAGGTGAAGTCTGGAGGGTGAATCAGAAGAAGTAGAAGAAGGAGAAGGAGAAGGTGAAGTCTGGAGGGTGAATCAGAAGAAGCAGAAGAAGGAGAAGGAGAAGGTGAAGTCTGGAGGGTGAATCAGAAGAAGCAGAAGAAGGAGAAGGAGAAGATGAAGTCTGGAGGGTGAATCAGAAGAAGTAGAAGAAGGAGAAGGAGAAGGTGAAGTCTGGAGGGTGAATCAGAAGTAGTAGAAGAAGGAGAAGGAGAAGGTGAAGTCTGGATGGTGTATCAGAAGAAACAGAAGAAGGAGAAGGAGAAGGTGAAGTCTGGAGGGTGAATCAGAAGAAGTAGAAGAAGGAGAAGGAGAAGGTGTAGTCTGGAGGGTGAATCAGAAGAAGTAGACGAAGGAGAAGGAGAAGGTGAAGTCTGGAGGGTGAATCAGAAGAAGCAGAAGAAGGAGATGGAGAAGGTGAAGTCTGGAGGGTGAATCAGAAGAAGTAGAAGAAGGAGAAGGAGAAGGTGAAGTCTGGAGGGTGAATCAGAAGAAGCAGGAGAAGGAGAAGGAGAAGGTGAAGTCTGGAGGGTGAATCAGAAGAAGCAGAAGAAGGAGAAGGAGAAGGTGAAGTCTGGAGGGTGAATCAGAAGAAGTAGAAGAAGGAGAAGGAGAAGGTGAAGTCTGGAGGGAGAATCAGAAGAAGTAGAAGAAGGAGAAGGAGAAGGTGAAGTCTGGAGGTTGAATCAGAAGAAGTAGAAGAAGGAGAAGGAGATGGTGAAGTCTGGAGGGTGAAGCAGAAGAAGTAGAGAAGGAGAAGGAGAAGGTGAAGTCAGGAGGGTGAATCAGAAGAAGTAGAAGAAGGAGAAGGAGAAGGTGAAGTCAGGAGGGTGAATCAGAAGAAGCAGAAGAAGGAGAAGGAGAAGGTGAAGTCTGGAGGGTGAATCAGAAGAATCAGAAGAAGGAGAAGGAGAAGGTGAAGTCTGGAGGGTGAATCAGAAGAAGCAGAAGAAAGAGAAGGAGATGGTGAAGTCTGGAGGGTGAATCAGAAGAAGTAGAAGAAGGAGAAGGAGAAGGTGAAGTCTGGAGGGTGAATCAGAAGAAGCAGAGGAAGGAGAAGGAGAAGGTGAAGTCTGGAGGGTGAATCAGAAGAAGCAGAAGAAGTAGAAGGAGAAGGTGAAGTCTGGAGGGTGAATCAGAAGAAGCAGAAGAAGGAGAAGGAGAAGGTGAAGTCTGGAGGGTGAATGAGAAGAAGCAGAATAAGGAGAAGGAGAAGGTGAAGTCTGGAGGGTGAATCAGAAGAAGCAGAAGAAGGAGAAGGAGAAGGTGAAGTCTGGAGGGTGAATCAGAAGAAGTAGAAGAAGGAGAAGGAGAAGGTGAAGTCTGGAGGGTGAAGCAGAAGAAGGAGAAGGAGAAGGTGAAGTCAGGAGGGTGAATCAGAAGAAGTAGAAGAAGGAGAAGGAGAAGGTGAAATCAGGAGGGTGAATCAGAAGAAGCAGAAGAAGGAGAAGGAGAAGGTGAAGTCTGTAGGGTGAATCAGAAGAATCAGAAGAAGGAGAAGGAGAAGGTGATGTCTGGAGGGTGAATCAGAAGAAGCAGAAGAAAGAGAAGGAGAAGGTGAAGTCTGGAGGGTGAAGCAGAAGAAACAGAAGAAGGAGAAGGAGAAGGTGAAGACTGGAGGGTGAATCAGAAGAAGTAGAAGAAGGAGAAGGAGAAGGTGAAGTCTGGAGGGTGAATCAGAAGAAGTAGAAGAAGGAGAAGGAGAAGGTGAAGTCTGGAGGGTGAATCAGAAGAAGCAGAAGAAGGAGAAGGAGATGGTGAAGTCTGGAGGGTGAATCAGAAGAAGCAGAAGAAGGAGAAGGAGAAGATGAAGTCTGGAGGGTGAATCAGAAGAAGTAGAAGAAGGAGAAGGAGAAGGTGAGGTCTGGAGGGTGAATCAGAAGAAGCAGAAGAAGGAGAAGGAGAAGGTGAAGTCTGGAGGGTGAATCAGAAGAAGCAGAAGAAGGAGAAGGAGAAGGTGAAGTCTGGAGGGTGAATCAGAAGAAACAGAAGAAGGAGAAGGAGAAGGTGAAGTCTGGAGGGTGAATCAGAAGAAGTAGAAGAAGGAGAAGGAGAAGGTGTAGTCTGGAGGGTGAATCAGAAGAAGCAGAAGAAGGAGAAGGAGAAGGTGAAGTCTGGAGGGTGAATCAGAAGAAGCAGAAGAAGGAGAAGGAGAAGGTGAAGTCTGGAGGGTGAATCAGAAGAAGCAGAAGAAGGAGAAGGAGAAGGTGAGGTCTGGAGGGTGAATCAGAAGAAGCAGAAGAAGGAGAAGGAGAAGGTGAAGTCTGGAGGGTGAATCAGAAGAAGCAGAAGAAGGAGAAGGAGATGGTGAAGTCTGGAGGGTGAATCAGAAGAAACAGAAGAAGGAGAAGGAGAAGGTGAAGTCTGGAGGGTGAATCAGAAGAAGTAGAAGAAGGAGAAGGAGAAGGTGTAGTCTGGAGGGTGAATCAGAAGAAGCAGAAGAAGGAGAAGGAGAAGATGAAGTCTGGAGGGTGAATCAGAAGAAGTAGAAGAAGGAGAAGGAGAAGGTGAAGTCTGGAGGGTGAAGCAGAAGAAGTAGAAGAAGGAGAAGGAGAAGGTGAAGTCAGGAGGGTGAATCAGAAGAAGTAGAAGAAGGAGAAGGAGAAGGTGAAGTCAGGAGGGTGAATCAGAAGAAGCAGAAGAAGGAGAAGGAGAAGGTGAAGTCTGGAGGGTGAAGCAGAAGAAGTAGAAGAAGGAGAAGGAGAAGGTGAAGTCTGGAGGGTGAATCAGAAGAAGCAGAAGAAGGCGAAGGAGAAGTTGAAGCCTGGAGGGTGAATCAGAAGAAGCAGAATAAGGAGAAGTGAAGGTGAAGTATGGAGGGTGAATCAGAAGAAGCAGAAGAAGGAGAAGGAGAAGGTGAAGTCTGGAGGGTGAATCAGAAGAATTAGAAGAAGGAGAAGGAGAAGGTGAAGTCTGGAGGGTGAAGCAGAAGAAGTAGAAGAAGGAGAAGGAGAAGGTGAAGTCAGGAGGGTGAATCAGAAGAAGTAGAAGAAGGAGAAGGAGAAGGTGTAGTCAGGAGGGTGAATCAGAAGAAGCAGAAGCAGGAGAAGGAGAAGGTGAAGTCTGGAGGGTGAATCAGAAGAAGCAGAATAAGGAGAAGGAGAAGGTGAAGTCTGGAGGGTGAATCAGAAGAAGCAGAATAAGGAGAAGGAGAAGGTGAAGTCTGGAGGGTGAATCAGAAGAAGCAGAAGAAGGAGAAGGAGAAGATGAAGTCTGGAGGGTGAATCAGAAGAAGTAGAAGAAGGAGAAGGAGAAGGTGAAGTCTGGAGGGTGAAGCAGAAGAAGTAGAAGAAGGAGAAGGAGAAGGTGAAGTCAGGAGGGTGAATCAGAAGAAGTAGAAGAAGGAGAAGGAGAAGGTGAAGTCAGGAGGGTGAATCAGAAGAAGCAGAAGAAGGAGAAGGAGAAGGTGAAGTCTGGAGGGTGAATCAGAAGAATCAGAAGAAGGAGAAGGAGAAGGTGAAGTCTGGAGGGTGAATCAGAAGAAGCAGAAGAAAGAGAAGGAGAAGGTGAAGTCAAAGGGTGAAGCAGAAGAAACAGAAGAAGGAGAAGGAGAAGGTGAAGACTGGAGGGTGAATCAGAAGAAGTGGAAGAAGGAGAAGGAGAAGGTGAAGTTTGGAGGGTGAATCAGAAGAAGTAGAAGAAGGAGAAGGAGAAGGTGAAGTCTGGAGGGTGAATCAGAAGAAGCAGAAGAAGGAGAAGGAGAAGGTGAAGTCTGGAGGGTGAATCAGAAGAAGCAGAAGAAGGAGAAGGAGAAGATGAAGTCTGGAGGGTGAATCAGAAGAAGTAGAAGAAGGAGAAGGAGAAGGTGAAGTCTGGAGGGTGAATCAGAAGAAGCAGAAGAAAGAGAAGGAGAAGGTGAAGTCTGGAGGGTGAATCAGAAGAAGCAGAAGAAAGAGAAGGAGAAGGTGAAGTCTGGAGGGTGAATCAGAAGAAGCAGAAGAAGGAGAAGGAGAAGGTGAAGTCTGGAGGGTGAATCAGAAGAAGCAGAAGAAGGAGAAGGAGAAGGTGAAGTCTGGAGGGTGAATCAGAAGAAGCAGAAGAAGGAGAAGGAGAAGTTGAAGTCTGGAGGGTGAATCAGAAGAAGCAGAATAAGGAGAAGTGAAGGTGAAGTATGGAGGGTGAATCAGAAGAAGCAGAAGAAGGAGAAGGAGAAGGTGAAGTCTGGAGGGTGAAGCAGAAGAAGTAGAAGAAGGAGAAGGAGAAGGTGAAGTCAGGAGGGTGAATCAGAAGAAGTAGAAGAAGGAGAAGGAGAAGGTGAAGTCAGGAGGGTGAATCAGAAGAAGCAGAAGAAGGAGAAGGAGAAGGTGAAGTCTGGAGGGTGAATCAGAAGAAGCAGAATAAGGAGAAGGAGAAGGTGAAGTCTGGAGGGTGAATCAGAAGAAGCAGAATAAGGAGAAGGAGAAGGTGAAGTCTGGAGGGTGAATCAGAAGAAGCAGAAGAAGGAGAAGGAGAAGATGTAGTCTGGAGGGTGAATCAGAAGAAGTAGAAGAAGGAGAAGGAGAAGTTGAAGTCTGGAGGGTGAAGCAGAAGAAGTAGAAGAAGGAGAAGGAGAAGGTGAAGTCAGGAGGGTGAATCAGAAGAAGTAGAAGAAGGAGAAGGAGAAGGTGAAGTCAGGAGGGTGAATCAGAAGAAGCAGAAGAAGGAGAAGGAGAAGGTGAAGTCTGGAGGGTGAATCAGAAGAATCAGAAGAAGGAGAAGGAGAAGGTGAAGTCTGGAAGGTGAATCAGAAGAAGCAGAAGAAAGAGAAGGAGAAGGTGAAGTCTGGAGGGTGAAGCAGAAGAAACAGAAGAAGGAGAAGGAGAAGGTGAAGATTGGAGGGTGAATCAGAAGAAGTGGAAGAAGGAGAAGGAGAAGGTGAAGTCTGGAGGGTGAATCAGAAGAAGTAGAAGAAGGAGAAGGAGAAGGTGAAGTCTGGAGGGTGAATCAGAAGAAGCAGAAGAAGGAGAAGGAGAAGGTGAAGTCTGGAGGGTGAATAAGAAGAAGCAGAAGAAGGAGAAGGAGAAGATGAAGTCTGGAGGGTGAATCAGAAGAAGTAGAAGAAGGAGAAGGAGAAGGTGAAGTCTGGAGGGTGAATCAGAAGTAGTAGAAGAAGGAGAAGGAGAAGGTGAAGTCTGGATGGTGTATCAGAAGAAACAGAAGAAGGAGAAGGAGAAGGTGAAGTCTGGAGGGTGAATCAGAAGAAGTAGAAGAAGGAGAAGGAGAAGGTGTAGTCTGGAGGGTGAATCAGAAGAAGTAGACGAAGGAGAAGGAGAAGGTGAAGTCTGGAGGGTGAATCAGAAGAAGCAGAAGAAGGAGATGGAGAAGGTGAAGTCTGGAGGGTGAATCAGAAGAAGTAGAAGAAGGAGAAGGAGAAGGTGAAGTCTGGAGGGTGAATCAGAAGAAGCAGGAGAAGGAGAAGGAGAAGGTGAAGTCTGGAGGGTGAATCAGAAGAAGCAGAAGAAGGAGAAGGAGAAGGTGAAGTCTGGAGGGTGAATCAGAAGAAGTAGAAGAAGGAGAAGGAGAAGGTGAAGTCTGGAGGGAGAATCAGAAGAAGTAGAAGAAGGAGAAGGAGAAGGTGAAGTCTGGAGGTTGAATCAGAAGAAGTAGAAGAAGGAGAAGGAGATGGTGAAGTCTGGAGGGTGAAGCAGAAGAAGTAGAAGAAGGAGAAGGAGAAGGTGAAGTCAGGAGGGTGAATCAGAAGAAGTAGAAGAAGGAGAAGGAGAAGGTGAAGTCAGGAGGGTGAATCAGAAGAAGCAGAAGAAGGAGAAGGAGAAGGTGAAGTCTGGAGGGTGAATCAGAAGAATCAGAAGAAGGAGAAGGAGAAGGTGAAGTCTGGAGGGTGAATCAGAAGAAGCAGAAGAAAGAGAAGGAGATGGTGAAGTCTGGAGGGTGAATCAGAAGAAGTAGAAGAAGGAGAAGGAGAAGGTGAAGTCTGGAGGGTGAATCAGAAGAAGCAGAGGAAGGAGAAGGAGAAGGTGAAGTCTGGAGGGTGAATCAGAAGAAGCAGAAGAAGTAGAAGGAGAAGGTGAAGTCTGGAGGGTGAATCAGAAGAAGCAGAAGAAGGAGAAGGAGAAGGTGAAGTCTGGAGGGTGAATGAGAAGAAGCAGAATAAGGAGAAGGAGAAGGTGAAGTCTGGAGGGTGAATCAGAAGAAGCAGAAGAAGGAGAAGGAGAAGGTGAAGTCTGGAGGGTGAATCAGAAGAAGTAGAAGAAGGAGAAGGAGAAGGTGAAGTCTGGAGGGTGAAGCAGAAGAAGGAGAAGGAGAAGGTGAAGTCAGGAGGGTGAATCAGAAGAAGTAGAAGAAGGAGAAGGAGAAGGTGAAATCAGGAGGGTGAATCAGAAGAAGCAGAAGAAGGAGAAGGAGAAGGTGAAGTCTGTAGGGTGAATCAGAAGAATCAGAAGAAGGAGAAGGAGAAGGTGATGTCTGGAGGGTGAATCAGAAGAAGCAGAAGAAAGAGAAGGAGAAGGTGAAGTCTGGAGGGTGAAGCAGAAGAAACAGAAGAAGGAGAAGGAGAAGGTGAAGACTGGAGGGTGAATCAGAAGAAGTAGAAGAAGGAGAAGGAGAAGGTGAAGTCTGGAGGGTGAATCAGAAGAAGTAGAAGAAGGAGAAGGAGAAGGTGAAGTCTGGAGGGTGAATCAGAAGAAGCAGAAGAAGGAGAAGGAGATGGTGAAGTCTGGAGGGTGAATCAGAAGAAGCAGAAGAAGGAGAAGGAGAAGATGAAGTCTGGAGGGTGAATCAGAAGAAGTAGAAGAAGGAGAAGGAGAAGGTGAGGTCTGGAGGGTGAATCAGAAGAAGCAGAAGAAGGAGAAGGAGAAGGTGAAGTCTGGAGGGTGAATCAGAAGAAGCAGAAGAAGGAGAAGGAGAAGGTGAAGTCTGGAGGGTGAATCAGAAGAAACAGAAGAAGGAGAAGGAGAAGGTGAAGTCTGGAGGGTGAATCAGAAGAAGTAGAAGAAGGAGAAGGAGAAGGTGTAGTCTGGAGGGTGAATCAGAAGAAGCAGAATAAGGAGAAGGAGAAGGTGAAGTCTGGAGGGTGAATCAGAAGAAGCAGAAGAAGGAGAAGGAGAAGATGAAGTCTGGAGGGTGAATCAGAAGAAGTAGAAGAAGGAGAAGGAGAAGGTGAAGTCTGGAGGGTGAAGCAGAAGAAGTAGAAGAAGGAGAAGGAGAAGGTGAAGTCAGGAGGGTGAATCAGAAGAAGTAGAAGAAGGAGAAGGAGAAGGTGAAGTCAGGAGGGTGAATCAGAAGAAGCAGAAGAAGGAGAAGGAGAAGGTGAAGTCTGGAGGGTGAATCAGAAGAATCAGAAGAAGGAGAAGGAGAAGGTGAAGTCTGGAGGGTGAATCAGAAGAAGCAGAAGAAAGAAAAGGAGAAGGTGAAGTCAAAGGGTGAAGCAGAAGAAACAGAAGAAGGAGAAGGAGAAGGTGAAGACTGGAGAGTGAATCAGAAGAAGTGGAAGAAGGAGAAGGAGAAGGTAAAGTTTGGAGGGTGAATCAGAAGAAGTAGAAGAAGGAGAAGGAGAAGGTGAAGTCTGGAGGGTGAATCAGAAGAAGCAGAAGAAGGAGAAGGAGAAGGTGAAGTCTGGAGGGTGAATCAGAAGAAGCAGAAGAAGGAGAAGGAGAAGATGAAGTCTGGAGGGTGAATCAGAAGAAGTAGAAGAAGGAGAAGGAGAAGGTGAAGTCTGGAGGGTGAATCAGAAGAAGCAGAAGAAAGAGAAGGAGAAGGTGAAGTCTGGAGGGTGAATCAGAAGAAGCAGAAGAAAGAGAAGGAGAAGGTGAAGTCTGGAGGGTGAATCAGAAGAAGCAGAAGAAGGAGAAGGAGAAGGTGAAGTCTGGAGGGTGAATCAGAAGAAGCAGAAGAAGGAGAAGGAGAAGGTGAAGTCTGGAGGGTGAATCAGAAGAAGCAGAAGAAGGAGAAGGAGAAGTTGAAGTCTGGAGTGTGAATCAGAAGAAGCAGAATAAGGAGAAGTGAAGGTGAAGTATGGAGGGTGAATCAGAAGAAGCAGAAGAAGGAGAAGGAGAAGGTGAAGTCTGGAGGGTGAATCAGAAGAAGTAGAAGAAGGAGAAGGAGAAGGTGAAGTCTGGAGGGTGAAGCAGAAGAAGTAGAAGAAGGAGAAGGAGAAGGTGAAGTCAGGAGGGTGAATCAGAAGAAGTAGAAGAAGGAGAAGGAGAAGGTGAAGTCAGGAGGGTGAATCAGAAGAAGCAGAAGAAGGAGAAGGAGAAGGTGAAGTCTGGAGGGTGAATCAGAAGAAGCAGAATAAGGAGAAGGAGAAGGTGAAGTCTGGAGGGTGAATCAGAAGAAGCAGAATAAGGAGAAGGAGAAGGTGAAGTCTGGAGGGTGAATCATAAGAAGCAGAAGAAGGAGAAGGAGAAGATGTAGTCTGGAGGGTGAATCAGAAGAAGTAGAAGAAGGAGAAGGAGAAGTTGAAGTCTGGAGGGTGAAGCAGAAGAAGTAGAAGAAGGAGAAGGAGAAGGTGAAGTCAGGAGGGTGAATCAGAAGAAGTAGAAGAAGGAGAAGGAGAAGGTGAAGTCAGGAGGGTGAATCAGAAGAAGCAGAAGAAGGAGAAGGAGAAGGTGAAGTCTGGAGGGTGAATCAGAAGAATCAGAAGAAGGAGAAGGAGAAGGTGAAGTCTGGAGGGTGAATCAGAAGAAGCAGAAGAAAGAGAAGGAGAAGGTGAAGTCTGGAGGGTGAAGCAGAAGAAACAGAAGAAGGAGAAGGAGAAGGTGAAGATTGGAGGGTGAATCAGAAGAAGTGGAAGAAGGAGAAGGAGAAGGTGAAGTCTGGAGGGTGAATCAGAAGAAGTAGAAGAAGGAGAAGGAGAAGGTGAAGTCTGGAGGGTGAATCAGAAGAAGCAGAAGAAGGAGAAGGAGAAGGTGAAGTCTGGAGGGTGAATCAGAAGAAGCAGAAGAAGGAGAAGGAGAAGATGAAGTCTGGAGGGTGAATCAGAAGAAGTAGAAGAAGGAGAAGGAGAAGGTGAAGTCTGGAGGATGAATCAGAAGAAGCAGAAGAAGGAGATGGAGAAGGTGAAGTCTGGAGGGTGAATCAGAAGAAGCAGAAGAAGGAGAAGGAGAAGGTGAAGTCTGGAGGGTGAATCAGAAGAAGCAGAAGAAGGAGATGGAGAAGGTGAAGTCTGGAGGGTGAATCAGAAGAAGTAGAAGAAGGAGAAGGAGAAGGTGAAGTCTGGAGGATGAATCAGAAGAAGCAGGAGAAGGAGAAGGTGAAGTCTGGAGGGTGAATCAGAAGAAGCAGAAGAAGGAGAAGGAGAAGGTGAAGTCTGGAGGGTGAATCAGAAGAAGTAGAAGAAGGAGAAGGAGAAGGTGAAGTCTGGAGGGAGAATCAGAAGAAGTAGAAGAAGGAGAAGGAGAAGGTGAAGTCTGGAGGTTGAATCAGAAGAAGTAGAAGAAGGAGAAGGAGATGGTGAAGTCAGGAGGGTGAATCAGAAGAAGTAGAAGAAGGAGAAGGAGAAGGTGAAGTCTGGAGGGTGAATCAGAAGAAGTAGAAGAAGGAGAAGGAGAAGGTGAAGTCTGGAGGATGAATCAGAAGAAGCAGGAGAAGGAGAAGGTGAAGTCTGGAGGGTGAATCAGAAGAAGCAGAAGAAGGAGAAGGAGAAGGTGAAGTCTGGAGGGTGAATCAGAAGAAGTAGAAGAAGGAGAAGGAGAAGGTGAAATCTGGAGGGAGAATCAGAAGAAGTAGAAGAAGGAGAAGGTGAAGTCTGGAGGTTGAATCAGAAGAAGTAGAAGAAGGAGAAGGAGATGGTGAAGTCTGGAGGGTGAAGCAGAAGAAGTAGAAGAAGGAGAAGGAGAAGGTGAAGTCAGGAGGGTGAATCAGAAGAAGTAGAAGAAGGAGAAGGAGAAGGTGAAGTCAGGAGGGTGAATCAGAAGAAGTAGAAGAAGGAGAAGGAGAAGGTGAAGTCTGGAGGGTGAATCAGAAGAAGCAGAGGAAGGAGAAGGAGAAGGTGAAGTCTGGAGGGTGAATCAGAAGAAGCAGAAGAAGTAGAAGGAGAAGGTGAAGTCTGGAGGGTGAATCAGAAGAAGCAGAAGAAGGAGAAGGAGAAGGTGAAGTCTGGAGGGTGAATGAGAAGAAGCAGAATAAGGAGAAGGAGAAGGTGAAGTCTGGAGGGTGAATCAGAAGAAGCAGAAGAAGGAGAAGGAGAAGGTGAAGTCTGGAGGGTGAATCAGAAGAAGTAGAAGAAGGAGAAGGAGAAGGTGAAGTCTGGAGGGTGAAGCAGAAGAAGGAGAAGGAGAAGGTGAAGTCAGGAGGGTGAATCAGAAGAAGTAGAAGAAGGAGAAGGAGAAGGTGAAATCAGGAGGGTGAATCAGAAGAAGCAGAAGAAGGAGAAGGAGAAGGTGAAGTCTGTAGGGTGAATCAGAAGAATCAGAAGAAGGAGAAGGAGAAGGTGATGTCTGGAGGGTGAATCAGAAGAAGCAGAAGAAAGAGAAGGAGAAGGTGAAGTCTGGAGGGTGAAGCAGAAGAAACAGAAGAAGGAGAAGGAGAAGGTGAAGACTGGAGAGTGAATCAGAAGAAGTAGAAGAAGGAGAAGGAGAAGGTGAAGTCTGGAGGGTGAATCAGAAGAAGTAGAAGAAGGAGAAGGAGAAGGTGAAGTCTGGAGGGTGAATCAGAAGAAGCAGAAGAAGGAGAAGGAGATGGTGAAGTCTGGAGGGTGAATCAGAAGAAGCAGAAGAAGGAGAAGGAGAAGATGAAGTCTGGAGGGTGAATCAGAAGAAGTAGAAGAAGGAGAAGGAGAAGGTGAGGTCTGGAGGGTGAATCAGAAGAAGCAGAAGAAGGAGAAGGAGAAGGTGAAGTCTGGAGGGTGAATCAGAAGAAGCAGAAGAAGGAGAAGGAGAAGGTGAAGTCTGGAGGGTGAATCAGAAGAAACAGAAGAAGGAGAAGGAGAAGGTGAAGTCTGGAGGGTGAATCAGAAGAAGTAGAAGAAGGAGAAGGAGAAGGTGTAGTCCTGGAGGGTGAATCAGAAGAAGCAGAAGAAGGAGAAGGAGAAGGTGAAGTCTGGAGGGTGAATCAGAAGAAGCAGAAGAAGGAGAAGGAGAAGGTGAAGTCTGGAGGGTGAATCAGAAGAAGCAGAAGAAGGAGAAGGAGAAGGTGAGGTCTGGAGGGTGAATCAGAAGATAGCAGAAGAAGGAGAAGGAGAAGGTGAAGTCTGGAGGGTGAATCAGAAGAAGCAGAAGAAGGAGAAGGAGATGGTGAAGTCTGGAGGGTGAATCAGAAGAACAGAAGAAGGAGAAGGAGAAGGTGAAGTCTGGAGGGTGAATCAGAAGAAGTAGAAGAAGGAGAAGGAGAAGGTGTAGTCTGGAGGGTGAATCAGAAGAAGCAGAAGAAGGAGAAGGAGAAGGTGAAGTCTGGAGGGTGAATCAGAAGAATCAGAAGAAGGAGAAGGAGAAGGTGAAGTCTGGAGGGTGAATCAGAAGAAGCAGAAGAAAGAAAAGGAGAAGGTGAAGTCAAAGGGTGAAGCAGAAGAAACAGAAGAAGGAGAAGGAGAAGGTGAAGACTGGAGAGTGAATCAGAAGAAGTGGAAGAAGGAGAAGGAGAAGGTAAAGTTTGGAGGGTGAATCAGAAGAAGTAGAAGAAGGAGAAGGAGAAGGTGAAGTCTGGAGGGTGAATCAGAAGAAGCAGAAGAAGGAGAAGGAGAAGGTGAAGTCTGGAGGGTGAATCAGAAGAAGCAGAAGAAGGAGAAGGAGAAGATGAAGTCTGGAGGTGTGAATCAGAAGAAGTAGAAGAAGGAGAAGGAGAAGGTGAAGTCTGGAGGGTGAATCAGAAGAAGCAGAAGAAAGAGAAGGAGAAGGTGAAGTCTGGAGGGTGAATCAGAAGAAGCAGAAGAAAGAGAAGGAGAAGGTGAAGTCTGGAGGGTGAATCAGAAGAAGCAGAAGAAGGAGAAGGAGAAGGTGAAGTCTGGAGGGTGAATCAGAAGAAGCAGAAGAAGGAGAAGGAGAAGGTGAAGTCTGGAGGGTGAATCAGAAGAAGCAGAAGAAGGAGAAGGAGAAGTTGAAGTCTGGAGGGTGAATCAGAAGAAGCAGAATAAGGAGAAGTGAAGGTGAAGTATGGAGGGTGAATCAGAAGAAGCAGAAGAAGGAGAAGGAGAAGGTGAAGTCTGGAGGGTGAATCAGAAGAAGTAGAAGAAGGAGAAGGAGAAGGTGAAGTCTGGAGGGTGAAGCAGAAGAAGTAGAAGAAGGAGAAGGAGAAGGTGAAGTCAGGAGGGTGAATCAGAAGAAGTAGAAGAAGGAGAAGGAGAAGGTGAAGTCAGGAGGGTGAATCAGAAGAAGCAGAAGAAGGAGAAGGAGAAGGTGAAGTCTGGAGGGTGAATCAGAAGAAGCAGAATAAGGAGAAGGAGAAGGTGAAGTCTGGAGGGTGAATCAGAAGAAGCAGAATAAGGAGAAGGAGAAGGTGAAGTCTGGAGGGTGAATCATAAGAAGCAGAAGAAGGAGAAGGAGAAGATGTAGTCTGGAGGGTGAATCAGAAGAAGTAGAAGAAGGAGAAGGAGAAGTTGAAGTCTGGAGGGTGAAGCAGAAGAAGTAGAAGAAGGAGAAGGAGAAGGTGAAGTCAGGAGGGTGAATCAGAAGAAGTAGAAGAAGGAGAAGGAGAAGGTGAAGTCAGGAGGGTGAATCAGAAGAAGCAGAAGAAGGAGAAGGAGAAGGTGAAGTCTGGAGGGTGAATCAGAAGAATCAGAAGAAGGAGAAGGAGAAGGTGAAGTCTGGAGGGTGAATCAGAAGAAGCAGAAGAAAGAGAAGGAGAAGGTGAAGTCTGGAGGGTGAAGCAGAAGAAACAGAAGAAGGAGAAGGAGAAGGTGAAGATTGGAGGGTGAATCAGAAGAAGTGAAGAAGGAGAAGGAGAAGGTGAAGTCTGGAGGGTGAATCAGAAGAAGTAGAAGAAGGAGAAGGAGAAGGTGAAGTCTGGAGGGTGAATCAGAAGAAGCAGAAGAAGGAGAAGGAGAAGGTGAAGTCTGGAGGGTGAATCAGAAGAAGCAGAAGAAGGAGAAGGAGAAGATGAAGTCTGGAGGGTGAATCAGAAGAAGTAGAAGAAGGAGAAGGAGAAGGTGAAGTCTGGAGGATGAATCAGAAGAAGCAGAAGAAGGAGATGGAGAAGGTGAAGTCTGGGAGGGTGAATCAGAAGAAGCAGAAGAAGGAGAAGGAGAAGGTGAAGTCTGGAGGGTGAATCAGAAGAAGCAGAAGAAGGAGATGGAGAAGGTGAAGTCTGGAGGGTGAATCAGAAGAAGTAGAAGAAGGAGAAGGAGAAGGTGAAGTCTGGAGGGATGAATCAGAAGAAGCAGGAGAAGGAGAAGGAGAAGGTGAAGTCTGGAGGGTGAATCAGAAGAAGCAGAAGAAGGAGAAGGAGAAGGTGAAGTCTGGAGGGTGAATCAGAAGAAGTAGAAGAAGGAGAAGGAGAAGGTGAAGTCTGGAGGGAGAATCAGAAGAAGTAGAAGAAGGAGAAGGAGAAGGTGAAGTCTGGAGGTTGAATCAGAAGAAGTAGAAGAAGGAGAAGGAGATGGTGAAGTCAGGAGGGTGAATCAGAAGAAGTAGAAGAAGGAGAAGGAGAAGGTGAAGTCTGGAGGGTGAATCAGAAGAAGTAGAAGAAGGAGAAGGAGAAGGTGAAGTCTGGAGGATGAATCAGAAGAAGCAGGAGAAGGAGAAGGAGAAGGTGAAGTCTGGAGGGTGAATCAGAAGAAGCAGAAGAAGGAGAAGGAGAAGGTGAAGTCTGAGGGTGAATCAGAAGAAGTAGAAGAAGGAGAAGGAGAAGGTGAAGTCTGGAGGGAGAATCAGAAGAAGTAGAAGAAGGAGAAGGAGAGGTGAAGTCTGGAGGTTGAATCAGAAGAAGTAGAAGAAGAGAAGGAGATGGTGAAGTCTGGAGGGTGAAGCAGAAGAAGTAGAAGAAGGAGAAGGAGAAGGTGAAGTCAGGAGGGTGAATCAGAAGAAGTAGAAGAAGGAAGAAGGAGAAGGTGACAGTCAGGAGGGTGAATCAGAAAGAAGTAGAAGAAGGAGAAGGAGAAGGTGAAGTCTGGAGGGTATCAGAAGAAGCAGAGGAAGGAGAAGGAGAAGGTGAAGTCTGGAGGGTGAATCAGAAGAAGCAGAAGAAGTAGAAGGAGAAGGTGAAGTCTGGAGGGTGAATCAGAAGAAGCAGAAGAAGGAGAAGGAGAAGGTGAAGTCTGGAGGGTGAATGAGAAGAAGCAGAATAAGGAGAAGGAGAAGGTGAAGTCTGGAGGGTGAATCAGAAGAAGCAGAAGAAGGAGAAGGAGAAGGTGAAGTCTGGAGGGTGAATCAGAAGAAGTAGAAGAAGGAGAAGGAGAAGGTGAAGTCTGGAGGGTGAAGCAGAAGAAGGAGAAGGAGAAGGTGAAGTCAGGAGGGTGAATCAGAAGAAGTAGAAGAAGGAGAAGGAGAAGGTGAAATCAGGAGGGTGAATCAGAAGAAGCAGAAGAAGGAGAAGGAGAAGGTGAAGTCTGTAGGGTGAATCAGAAGAATCAGAAGAAGGAGAAGGAGAAGGTGATGTCTGGAGGGTGAATCAGAAGAAGCAGAAGAAAGAGAAGGAGAAGGTGAAGTCTGGAGGGTGAAGCAGAAGAAACAGAAGAAGGAGAAGGAGAAGGTGAAGACTGGAGGGTGAATCAGAAGAAGTAGAAGAAGGAGAAGGAGAAGGTGAAGTCTGGAGGGTGAATCAGAAGAAGTAGAAGAAGGAGAAGGAGAAGGTGAAGTCTGGAGGGTGAATCAGAAGAAGCAGAAGAAGGAGAAGGAGATGGTGAAGTCTGGAGGGTGAATCAGAAGAAGCAGAAGAAGGAGAAGGAGAAGATGAAGTCTGGAGGGTGAATCAGAAGAAGTAGAAGAAGGAGAAGGAGAAGGTGAGGTCTGGAGGGTGAATCAGAAGAAGCAGAAGAAGGAGAAGGAGAAGGTGAAGTCTGGAGGGTGAATCAGAAGAAGCAGAAGAAGGAGAAGGAGAAGGTGAAGTCTGGAGGGTGAATCAGAAGAAACAGAAGAAGGAGAAGGAGAAGGTGAAGTCTGGAGGGTGAATCAGAAGAAGTAGAAGAAGGAGAAGGAGAAGGTGTAGTCTGGAGGGTGAATCAGAAGAAGCAGAAGAAGGAGAAGGAGAAGGTGAAGTCTGGAGGGTGAATCAGAAGAAGCAGAAGAAGGAGAAGGAGAAGGTGAAGTCTGGAGGGTGAATCAGAAGAAGCAGAAGAAGGAGAAGGAGAAGGTGAGGTCTGGAGGGTGAATCAGAAGAAGCAGAAGAAGGAGAAGGAGAAGGTGAAGTCTGGAGGGTGAATCAGAAGAAGCAGAAGAAGGAGAAGGAGATGGTGAAGTCTGGAGGGTGAATCAGAAGAAACAGAAGAAGGAGAAGGAGAAGGTGAAGTCTGGAGGGTGAATCAGAAGAAGTAGAAGAAGGAGAAGGAGAAGGTGTAGTCTGGAGGGTGAATCAGAAGAAGCAGAAGAAGGAGAAGGAGAAGGTGAAGTCTGGAGGGTGAATCAGAAGAAGCAGAAGAAGGAGAAGGAGAAGGTGAAGTCTGGAGGGTGAATCAGAAGAAGCAGAAGAAGGAGAAGGAGAAGGTGAAGTCAGGAGGGTGAATCAGAAGAAGCAGAAGAAGGAGAAGGAGAAGGTGAAGTTAGGAGGGTGAATCAGAAGAAGCAGAAGAAGGAGAAGGAGCAGGTGATGTCAGGGGGATGAAGCAGAATAAGTAGAAGAAGGAGAAGGAGAAGGTGAAGTCAGGACGGTGAAGCACAAGAAGCAGAAGAAGGAGAAGGAGAAGGTGAAGTCTGGAGGGTGAATCAGAAGAAGTAGAAGAAGGAAAAGGAGAAGGTCAAGTCTGGAGGGTGAATCAGAAGAAGTAGAAGAAGGAGAAGGAGAAGGTGAAGTCTGGAGGGTGAAGCAGAAGAAGTAGAAGAAGGAGAAGGAGAAGGTGAAGTCAGGATGGTGAATCAGAAGAAGTAGAAGAAGGAGAAGGAGAAGGTGAAGTCAGGAGGTGAATCACAAGAAGCAGAAGAAGGAGAAGGAGAAAGTGAAGTCTGGAGGGTGAATCAGAAGAATCAGAAGAAGGAGAAGGAGAAGGTGAAGTCTGGAGGGTGAATCAGAAGAAGCAGAAGAAAGAGAAGGAGAAGGTGAAGTCTGGAGGGTGAATCAGAAGAAGTAGAAGAAGGAGAAGGAGAAGGTGAAGTCTGGAGGGTGAATCAGAAAAAGCAGAAGAAGGAGAAGGAGAAGGTGAAGTCTGGAGGGTGAATCAGAAGAAGCAGAAGAAGGAGAAGGAGAAGGTGAAGTCTGCAGGGTGAATCAGAAGAAGCAGAAGAAGGAGAAGGAGAAGGTGAAGTCTGGAGGGTGAATCAGAAGAAACAGAAGAAGGAGAAGGAGAAGGTGAAGTCTGGAGGGTGAATCAGAAGAAGTAGAAGAAGGAGAAGGAGAAGGTGTAGTCTGGAGGGTGAATCAGAAGAAGCAGAAGAAGGAGAAGGAGAAGGTGAAGTCTGGAGGGTGAATCAGAAGAAGCAGAAGAAGGAGAAGGAGAAGGTGAAGTCTGGAGGGTGAATCAGAAGAAGCAGAAGAAGGAGCAGTAGAAGGTGAAGTCAGGAGGGTGAATCAGAAGAAGCAGAAGAAGGAGAAGGAGAAGGTGAAGTTAGGAGGGTGAATCAGAAGAAGCAGAAGAAGGAGAAGGAGCAGGTGATGTCAGGGGGATGAAGCAGAATAAGTAGAAGAAGGAGAAGGAGAAGGTGAAGTCAGGACGGTGAAGCAGAAGAAGCAGAAGAAGGAGAAGGAGAAGGTGAAGTCTGGAGGGTGAATCAGAAGAAGTAGAAGAAGGAAAAGGAGAAGGTCAAGTCTGGAGGGTGAATCAGAAGAAGTAGAAGAAGGAGAAGGAGAAGGTGAAGTCTGGAGGGTGAAGCAGAAGAAGTAGAAGAAGGAGAAGGAGAAGGTGAAGTCAGGATGGTGAATCAGAAGAAGTAGAAGAAGGAGAAGGAGAAGGTGAAGTCAGGAGGGTGAATCAGAAGAAGCAGAAGAAGGAGAAGGAGAAGGTGAAGTCTGGAGGGTGAATCAGAAGAATCAGAAGAAGGAGAAGGAGAAGGTGAAGTCTGGAGGGTGAATCAGAAGAAGCAGAAGAAAGAGAAGGAGAAGGTGAAGTCTGGAGGGTGAATCAGAAGAAGCAGAAGAAGGTGAAGGAGAAGGTGAAGTCTGGAGGGTGAATCAGAAGAAGCAGAAGAAGGAGAAGGAGAAGGTGAAGTCTGCAGGGTGAATCAGAAGAAGCAGAAGAAGGAGAAGGAGAAGGTGAAGTCTGGAGGGTGAATCAGAAGAAGCAGAAGAAGGAGAAGGTGAAGGTGAAGTCTGCAGGGTGAATCAGAAGAAGCAGAAGAAGGTGAAGGAGAAGGTGAAGTCTGGAGGGTGAATCAGAAGAAGCAGAAGAAGGAGAAGGAGAAGGTGAAGTCTGCAGGGTGAATCAGAAGAAGCAGAAGAAGGAGAAGGAGAAGGTGAAGTCTGGAGGGTGAATCAGAAGAAGCAGAATAAGGAGAAGGAGAAGGTGAAGTCTGGAGGGTGAATCAGAAGAAGCAGAAGAAGGAGCAGGAGAAGGTGAAGTCTGGAGGGTGAATCAGAAGAAGCAGAGGAAGGAGAAGGAGAAGGTGAAGTCTGGAGGGTGAATCAGAAGAAGCAGAAGAAGTAGAAGGAGAAGGTGAAGTCTGGAGGGTGAATGAGAAGAAGCAGAAGAAGGAGAAGGAGAAGGTGAAGTCTGGAGGGTGAATGAGAAGAAGCAGAATAAGGAGAAGGAGAAGGTGAAGTCTGGAGGGTGAATCAGAAGAAGCAGAAGAAGGAGAAGGAGAAGGTGAAGTCTGGAGGGTGAATCAGAAGAAGTAGAAGAAGGAGAAGGAGAAGGTGAAGTCTGGAGGGTGAAGCAGAAGAAGGAGAAGGAGAAGGTGAAGTCAGGAGGGTGAATCAGAAGAAGTAGAAGAAGGAGAAGGAGAAGGTGAAATCAGGAGGGTGAATCAGAAGAAGCAGAAGAAGGAGAAGGAGAAGGTGAAGTATGTAGGGTGAATCAGAAGAATCAGAAGAAGGAGAAGGAGAAGGTGAAGTCTGGAGGGTGAATCAGAAGAAGCAGAAGAAAGAGAAGGAGAAGGTGAAGTCTGGAGGGTGAAGCAAGAAACAGAAGAAGGAGAAGGAGAAGGTGAAGCCTGGAGGGTGAATCAGAAGAAGTAGAAGAAGGAGAAGGAGAAGGTGAAGTCTGGAGGGTGAATCAGAAGAAGTAGAAGAAGGAGAAGGAGAAGGTGAAGTCTGGAGGGTGAATCAGAAGAAGCAGAAGAAGGAGAAGGAGAAGGTGAAGTCTGGAGGGTGAATCAGAAGAAGCAGAAGAAGGAGAAGGAGAAGATGAAGTCTGGAGGGTGAATCAGAAGAAGTAGAAGAAGGAGAAGGAGAAGGTGAGGTCTGGAGGGTGAATCAGAAGAAGCAGAAGAGGAGAAGGAGAAGGTGAAGTCTGGAGGGTGAATCAGAAGAAGCAAGAGAAGGAGAAGGAGAAGGTGAAGTCTGGAGGGTGAATCAGAAGAAACAGAAGAAGGAGAAGGAGAAGGTGAATGTCTGGAGGGTGAATCAGAAGAAGTAGAAGAAGGAGAAGGAGAAGGTGTAGTCTGGAGGTGAATCAGAAGAAGCAGAAGAAGGAGAAGGAGAAGGTGAAGTCTGGAGGGTGAATCAGAAGAAGCAGAAGAAGGAGAAGGAGAAGGTGAAGTCTGGAGGTGAATCAGAGGAAGCAGAAGAAGAGAAGGAGAAGGTGAAGTCAGGAGGGTGAATCAGAAGAAGCAGAAGAAGGAGAAGGAGAAGGTGAAGTTAGGAGGGTGAATCAGAAGAAGCAGAAGAAGGAGAAGGAGCAGGTGATGTCAGGGGGATGAAGCAGAATAAGTAGAAGAAGGAGAAGGAGAAGGTGCAGTCAGGACGGTGAAGCAGAAGAGCAGAAGAAGGAGAAGGAGAAGGTGAAGTCTGGAGGGTGAATCAGAAGAAGTAGAAGAAGGAAAACGAGAAGGTCAAGTCTGGAGGGTGAATCAGAAGAAGTAGAAGAAGGAGAAGGAGAAGGTGAAGTCTGGAGGGTGAAGCAGAAGAAGTAGAAGAAGGAGAAGGAGAAGGTGAAGTCAGGATGGTGAATCAGAAGAAGTAGAAGAAGGAGAAGGAGAAGGTGAAGTCAGGAGGGTGAATCAGAAGAAGCAGAAGAAGGAGAAGGAGAAGGTGATGTCTGGAGGGTGAATCAGAAGAATCAGAAGAAGGAGAAGGAGAAGGTGAAGTCTGGAGGGTGAATCAGAAGAAGCAGAAGAAAGAGAAGGAGAAGGTGAAGTCTGGAGGGTGAATCAGAAGAAGTAGAAGAAGGAGAAGGAGAAGGTGAAGTCTGGAGGGTGAATCAGAAGAAGCAGAAGAAGGAGAAGGAGAAGGTGAAGTCTGGAGGGTGAATCAGAAGAAGCAGAAGAAGGAGAAGGAGAAGGTGAAGTCTGCAGGGTGAATCAGAAGAAGCAGAAGAAGGAGAAGGAGAAGGTGAAGTCTGGAGGGTGAATCAGAAGAAGCAGAATAAGGAGAAGGAGAAGGTGAAGTCTGGAGGGTGAATCAGAAGAAGCAGAAGAAGGAGAAGGAGAAGGTGAAGTCTGGAGGGTGAATCAGAAGAAGTAGAAGAAGGAGAAGAAGTTGAAGTCTGGAGGGTGAAGCAGAAGAATTAGAAGATGGAGAAGGAGAAGGTGAAGTCAGGAGGGTGAATCAGAAGAAGTAGAAGAAGGAGAAGTAGAAGGTGAAGTCTGGAGGGTGAATCAGAAGAAGCAGAATAAGGAGAAGGAGAAGGTGAAGTCTGGAGGGTGAATCAGAAGAAGCAGAAGAAGGAGAAGGAGAAGGTGAAGTCTGGAGGGTGAATCAGAAGAAGTAGAAGAAGGAGAAGGAGAAGGTGAAGTCTGGAGGGTGAAGCAGAAGAAGTAGAAGAAGGAGAAGGAGAAGGTGAAGTCAGGTGGGTGAATCAGAAGAAGTAGAAGAAGGAGAAGGAGAAGGTGAAGTCAGGAGGGTGAATCAGAAGAAGCAGAAGAAGGAGAAGGAGAAGGTGAAGTCTGGAGGGTGAATCAGAAGAATCAGAAGAAGGAGAAGGAGAAGGTGAAGTCTGGAGGGTGAATCAGAAGAAGCAGAAGAAAGAGAAGGAGAAGGTGAAGTCTGGAGGGTAAAGCAGAAGAAACAGAAGAAGGAGAAGGAGAAGGTGAAGTCTGCAGGGTGAATCAGAAGAAGCAGAAGAAGGAGAAGGAGAAGGTGAAGTCTGGAGGGTGAATCAGAAGAAGCAGAATAAGGAGAAGGAGAAGGTGAAGTCTGGAGGGTGAATCAGAAGAAGCAGAAGAAGGAGAAGGAGAAGGTGAAGTCTGGAGGGTGAATCAGAAGAAGCAGAATAAGGAGAAGGAGAAGTGAAGTCTGGAGGGTGAATCAGAAGAAGCAGAAGAAGGAGAAGGAGAAGGTGAAGTCTGAGGGTGAATCAGAAGAAGTAGAAGAAGGAGAAGAAGTTGAAGTCTGGAGGGTGAAGCAGAAGAATTAGAAGATGGAGAAGGAGAAGGTGAAGTCAGGAGGGTGAATCAGAAGAAGTAGAAGAAGGAGAAGTAGAAGGTGAAGTCTGGAGGGTGAATCAGAAGAAGCAGAATAAGGAGAAGGAGAAGGTGAAGTCTGGAGGGTGAATCAGAAGAAGCAGAAGAAGGAGAAGGAGAAGGTGAAGTCTGGAGGGTGAATCAGAAGAAGTAGAAGAAGGAGAAGGAGAAGGTGAAGTCTGGAGGGTGAAGCAGAAGAAGTAGAAGAAGGAGAAGGAGAAGGTGAAGTCAGGTGGGTGAATCAGAAGAAGTAGAAGAAGGAGAAGGAGAAGGTGAAGTCAGGAGGTGAATCAGAAGAAGCAGAAGAAGGAGAAGGAGAAGGTGAAGTCTGGAGGGTGAATCAGAAGAAGTAGAAGAAGGAGAAGGTGAAGTCTGGAGGGTGAATCAGAAGAAGCAGAAGAAGGAGAAGGAGAAGGTGAAGTCTGGAGGGTGAATCAGAAGAAGCAGAAGAAGGAGAAGGAGAAGATGAAGTCTGGAGGGTGAATCAGAAGAAGTAGAAGAAGGAGAAGGAGAAGGTGAAGTCTGGAGGGTGAATCAGAAGTAGTAGAAGAAGGAGAAGGAGAAGGTGAAGTCTGGAGGGTGAATCAGAAGAAACAGAAGAAGGAGAAGGAGAAGGTGAAGTCTGGAGGGTGAATCAGAAGAAGTAGAAGAAGGAGAAGGAGAAGGTGTAGTCTGGAGGATGAATCAGAAGAAGTAGACGAAGGAGAAGGAGAAGGTGAAGTCTGGAGGGTGAATCAGATGAAGCAGAAGAAGGAGATGGAGAAGGTGAAGTCTGGAGGTTGAATCAGAAGAAGTAGAAGAAGGAGAAGGAGAAGGTGAAGTCTGGAGGGTGAATCAGAAGAAGCAGAAGAAGGAGAAGGAGAAGGTGAAGTCTGGAGGTGAATCAAGAAGCAGAAGAAGGAGAAGGAGAAGGTGAAGTCTGGAGGGTGATTCAGAAGAAGCAGGATAAGGAGAAGGAGAAGGTGAAGTCTGGAGATTGAATCAGAACAAGCAGAAGAAGGAGAAGGAGAAGCTGAAGTCTGGAGGGTGAATCAGAAGAAGTAGAAGAAGGAGAAGGAGAAGATGAAGTCTGGAGGGTGAATCAGAAGAAGTAGAAGAAGGAGAAGGAGAAGGTGAAGTCTGGAGGGTGAATCAGAAGACGTAGAAGGAGGAGAAGGAGAAGGTGAAGCCTGGAGGGTGAAGCAGAAGAAGTAGAAGAAGGAGAAGGAGAAGGTGAAGTCAGGAGGGTGAATCAGAAGATGTAGAAGAAGGAGAAGGAGAAGGTGAAGTCAGGAGGGTGAATCAGAAGAAGCAGAAGAAGGAGAAGGAGAAGGTGAAGTCTGGAGGGTGAATCAGAAGAATCAGAAGAAGGAGAAGGAGAAGGTGAAGTCTGGAGGGTGAATCAGAAGAAGCAGAAGAAGGAGAAGGAGAAGGTGAAGTCTGGAGGGTGAATCAGAAGAAGTAGAAGAAGGAGAAGGAGAAGGTGAAGTCTGGAGGGTGAATCAGAAGAAGCAGAAGAAGGAGAAGGAGAAGGTGAAGTCTGGAGGGTGAATCAGAAGAAGTAGACGAAGGAGAAGGAGAAGGTGAAGTCTGGAGGGTGAATCAGAAGAAGCAGAAGAAGGAGAAGGAGAAGGTGAAGTCTGGAGGGTGAATCAGAAGAAGCAGAAGAAGGAGAAGGAGAAGGTGAAGTCTGGAGGGTGATTCAGAAGAAGCAGAATAAGGAGAAGGAGAAGGTGAAGTCTGGAGGGTGAATCAGAAGAAGCAGAAGAAGGAGAAGGAGAAGGTGAAGTCTGGAGGGTGAATCAGAAGAAGTAGAAGAAGGAGAAGGTGAAGTCTGGAGGGTGAATCAGAAGAAGTAGAAGAAGGAGAAGGAGAAGGTGAAGTCTGGAGGGTGAATCAGAAGAAGTAGAAGAAGGAGAAGGAGAAGGTGAAGTCTGGAGGGTGAAGCAGAAGAAGTAGAAGAAGGAGAAGGAGAAGGTGAAGTCAGGAGGGTGAATCAGAAGATGTAGAAGAAGGAGAAGGAGAAGGTGAAGTCAGGAGGGTGAATCAGAAGAAGCAGAAGAAGGAGAAGGAGAAGGTGAAGTCTGGAGGGTGAATCAGATGAAGTAGAAGAAGGAGAAGGAGAAGGTGAAGTCTGGAGGGTGAATCAGAAGAAGCAGAAGAAGGAGAAGGAGAAGGTGAAGTCTGGAGGGTGAATCAGAAGAAGCAGAAGAAGGAGAAGGAGAAGGTGAAGTCTGGAGGGTGAATCAGAAGAAGCAGAATAAGGAGAAGGAGAAGGTGAAGTCTGGAGGGTGAATCAGAAGAAGCAGAAGAAGGAGAAGGAGAAGGTGAAGTCGGGAGGGGGAATCAGAAGAAGTAGAAGAAGGAGAAGGAGAAGGTGAAGTCTGGAGGGTGAAGCAGAAGAAGTAGAAGAAGGAGAAGGAGAAGGTGAAGTCAGGAGGGTGAATCAGAAGAAGTAGAAGAAGGAGAAGGAGAAGGTGAAGTCAGGAGGGTGAATCAGAAGAAGCAGAAGAAGGAGATATAGAAGGTGAAGTCTTGAGGGTGAATCAGAAGAATCAGAAGAAGGAGAAGGAGAAGGTGAAGTCTGGAGGGTGAAGCAGAAGAAGCAGAAGAAAGAGAAGGAGAAGGTGAAGTCTGGAGGGTGAAGCAGAAGAAACAGAAGAAGGAGAAGGAGAAGGTGAAGACTGGAGGGTGAATCAGAAGAAGTAGAAGAAGGAGAAGGAGAAGGTTTAGTCTATAGGGTGAATCAGAAGAAGTAGAAGAAGGAGAAGGAGAAGGTGAAGTCTGGAGGGTGAATCAGAAGAAGCAGAAGAAGGAGAAGGAGAAGGTGAAGTCTGGAGGTGAATCAGAAGAAGCAGAAGAAGAGGAAGGAGAAGATGAAGTCTGGAGGGTGACTCAGAAGAAGTAGAAGAAGGAGAAGGAGAAGGTGAGGTCTGGAGGGTGAATCAGAAGAAGCAGAAGAAGGAGAAGGAGAAGGTGAAGTCTGGAGGGTGAATGAGAAGAAGCAGAAGAAGGAGAAGGAGAAGGTGAAGTCTGGAGGGTGAATCAGAAGAAGCAGAAGAAGGAGAAGGAGAAGGTGAAGTCAGGAGGGTGAATCAGAAGAAGCAGAAGAAGGAGAAGGAGAAGGTGAAGTTAGGAGGGTGAATCAGAAGAAGCAGAAAAAGGAGAAGAGCAGGTGAAGTCAGGGGGGTGTAGCAGAAGAAGTAGAAGAAGGAGAAGGAGAAGGTGAAGTCAGGACGATGAAGCAGAAGAAGCAGAAGAAGGAGAAGGAGAAGGTGAAGTCTGGAGGGCGCAGCAGAAGAAGCAGAAGAAGGAGAAGGAGAAGGTGAAGTCTGGAGTGTGAAGCAGAAGAAGCAGAAGAAGGAGAAGGAGAAGGTGAAGTCTGGAGGGCGCAGCAGAAGAAGCAGAAGAAGGAGAATGAGAAGGTGAAGTCTGGAGGGTGAATCAGAAGAAGCAGAAGAAGGAGAAGGAGAAGGTGAAGTCTGGAGGGTGAATCAGAAGAAGTAGAAGAAGGAGAAGGAGAAGGTGAAGACTGGAGGGTGAAGCAGAAGAAGTAGAAGAAGGAGAAGGAGAAGGTGAAGTCAGGAGGGTGAATCAGAAGAAGTAGAAGAAGGAGAAGGAGAAGGTGAAGTCAGGAGGGTGAATCAGAAGAAGCAGAAGAAGGAGAAGGAGAAGGTGAAGTCTGGAGGGTGAATGAGAAGAATCAGAAGAAGGAGAAGGAGAAGGTGAAGTCTGGAGGGTGAATCAGAAGAAGCAGAAGAAAGAGAAGGAGAAGGTGAAGTCTGGAGGGTGAAGCAGAAGAAACAGAAGAAGGAGAAGGAGAAGGTGAAGACTGGAGGGTGAATCAGAAGAAGTAGAAGAAGGAGAAGGAGAAGGTGAAGTCTGGAGGGTGAATCAGAAGAAGTAGAAGAAGGAGAAGGAGAAGTTGAAGTCTGGAGGGTGAATCAGAAGAAGCAGAAGAAGGAGAAGGAGAAGGTGAAGTCTGGAGGGTGAATCAGAAGAAGCAGAAGAAGGAGAAGGAGAAGATGAAGTCTGGAGGGTGAATCAGAAGAAGTAGACGAAGGAGAAGGAGAAGGTGAAGTCTGGAGGTTAATCAGAAGAAGCAGAAGAAGGAGAAGGAGAAGGTGAAGTCTGGAGGGTGAATCAGAAGAAGTAGAAGAAGGAGAAGGAGAAGGTGAAGTCTGGAGGGTGAATCAGAAGAAGCAGAAGAAGGAGAAGGAGAAGGTGAAGTCTGGAGGTGAATCAGAAGAAGCAGAAGAAGGAGAAGGAGAAGGTGAAGTCTGGAGGGTGAATCAGAAGAAGTAGAAGAAGGAGAAGGAGAAGTTGAAGTCTGGAGGGTGAAGCAGAAGAAGTAGAAGATGGAGAAGGAGAAGGTGAAGTCAGGAGGGTGAATCAGAAGAAGTAGAAGAAGGAGAAGGAGAAGTGAAGTCAGGAGGGTGTATCAGAAGAAGCAGAAGATGGAGAAGGAGAAGGTGAAGTCTGGAGGGTGAATCAGAAGAATCAGAAGAAGGAGAAGGAGAAGGTGAAGTCTGGAGGGTGAATCAGAAGAAGCAGAGGAAGGAGAAGGAGAAGGTGAAGTCTGGAGGGTGAATCAAAAGAAGCAGAATAAGGAGAAGGAGAAGGTGAAGTCTGGAGGGTGAATCAGAAGAAGCAGAATAAGGAGAAGGAGAAGGTGAAGTCTGGAGGGTGAATCAGAAGAAGCAGAAGAAGGAGAAGGAGAAGGAGAAGTCTGGAGGGTGATTCAGAGAAGCAGGATAAGGAGAAGGAGAAGGTGAAGTCTGGAGGTTGAATCAGAAGAAGCAGAAGAAGGAGAAGGAGAAGCTGAAGTCTGGAGGGTGAATCAGAAGAAGTAGAAGAAGGAGAAGGAGAAGATGAAGTCTGGAGGGTGAATCAGAAGAAGTAGAAGAAGGAGAAGGAGAAGGTGAAGTCTGGAGGGTGAATCAGAAGACGTAGAAGAAGGAGAAGGAGAAGGTGAAGTCAGGAGGGTGAATCAGAAGATGTAGAAGAAGGAGAAGTAGAAGGTGAAGTCAGGAGGGTGTATCAGAAGAAGCAGAAGAAGGAGAAGGAGAAGGTGAAGTCTGGAGGGTGAATCAGAAGAATCAGAAGAAGGAGAAGGAGAAGGTGAAGTCTGGAGGGTGAATCAGAAGAAGCAGAAGAAAGAGAAGGAGAAGGTGAAGTCTGGAGGGTGAATCAGAAGAAGTAGAAGAAGGAGAAGGAGAAGGTGAAGTCTGGAGGGTGAATCAGAAGAAGCAGAAGAAGGAGAAGGAGAAGGTGAAGTCTGGAGGGTGAATCAGAAGAAGTAGACGAAGGAGAAGGAGAAGGTGAAGTCTGGAGGGTGAATCAGAAGAAGCAGAAGAAGGAGATGGAGAAGGTGAAGTCTGGAGGGTGAATCAGAAGAAGTAGAAGAAGGAGAAGGAGAAGGTGAAGTCTGGAGGGTGAATCAGAAGACGCAGAAGAAGGAGAAGGAACAGGTGAAGTCTGGAGGGTGAATCAGAAGAAGCAGAAGAAGGAGAAGGAGAAGGTGAAGTCTGGAGGGTGATTCAGAAGAAGCAGAATAAGGAGAAGGAGAAGGTGAAGTCTGGAGGGTGAATCAGAAGAAGCAGAAGAAGGAGAAGGAGAAGGTGAAGTCTGGAGGGTGAATCAGAAGAAGTAGAAGAAGGAGAAGGAGAAGGTGAAGTCTGGAGGGTGAATCAGAAGAAGTAGAAGAAGGAGAAGGAGAAGGTGAAGTCTGGAGGGTGAATCAGAAGAAGTAGAAGAAGGAGAAGGAGAAGGTGAAGTCTGGAGGGTGAAGCAGAAGAAGTAGAATAAGGAGAAGGAGAAGGTGAAGTCAGGAGGGTGAATCAGAAGATGTAGAAGAAGGAGAAGGAGAAGGTGAAGTCAGGAGGGTGAATCAGAAGAAGCAGAAGAAGGAGAAGGAGAAGGTGAAGTCTGGAGGGTGAATCAGAAGAAGTAGAAGAAGGAGAAGGAGAAGGTGAAGTCTGGAGGGTGAATCAGAAGAAGCAGAAGAAGGAGAAGGAGAAGGTGAAGTCTGGAGGGTGAATCAGAAGAAGCAGAAGAAGGAGAAGGAGAAGGTGAAGTCTGGAGGGTGAATCAGACGAAGCAGAATAAGGAGAAGGAGAAGGTGAAGTCTGGAGGGTGAATCAGAAGAAGCAGAAGAAGGAGAAGGAGAAGGTGAAGTCGGGAGGGTGAATCAGAAGAAGTAGAAGAAGGAGAAGGAGAAGGTGAAGTCTGGAGGGTGAAGCAGAAGAAGTAGAAGAAGGAGAAGGAGAAGGTGAAGTCAGGAGGGTGAATCAGAAGAAGTAGAAGAAGGAGAAGGAGAAGGTGAAGTCAGGAGGGTGAATCAGAAGAAGCAGAAGAAGGAGATATAGAAGGTGAAGTGTTGAGGGTGAATCAGAAGAATCAGAAGAAGGAGAAGGAGAAGGTGAAGTCTGGAGGGTGAAGCAGAAGAAGCAGAAGAAAGAGAAGGAGAAGGTGAAGTCTGGAGGGTGAAGCAGAAGAAACAGAAGAAGGAGAAGGAGAAGGTGAAGACTGGAGGGAGAATCAGAAGAAGTAGAAGAAGGAGAAGGAGAAGGTGAAGTCTATAGGGTGAATCAGAAGAAGTAGAAGAAGGAGAAGGAGAAGGTGAAGACTGGAGGGTGAATCAGAAGAAGCAGAAGAAGGAGAAGGAGAAGGTGAAGTCTGGAGGGTGAATCAGAAGAAGCAGAAGAAGGAGAAGGAGAAGATGAAGTCTGGAGGGTGAATCAGAAGAAGTAGAAGAAGGAGAAGGAGAAGGTGAGGTCTGGAGGGTGAATCAGAAGAAGCAGAAGAAGGAGAAGGAGAAGGTGAAGTCTGGAGGGTGAATCAGAAGAAGCAGAAGAAGGAGAAGGAGAAGGTGAAGTCTGGAGGGTGAATCAGAAGAAGCAGAAGAAGGAGAAGGAGAAGGTGAAGTCAGGAGGGTGAATCAGAAGAAGCAGAAGAAGGAGAAGGAGAAGGTGAAGTTAGGAGGGTGAATCAGAAGAAGCAGAAAAAGGAGAAGGAGCAGGTGAAGTCAGGGGGGTGTAGCAGAAGAAGTAGAAGAAGGAGAAGGAGAAGGTGAAGTCAGGACGATGAAGCAGAAGAAGCAGAAGAAGGAGAAGGAGAAGGTGAAGCCTGGAGGGCGCAGCAGAAGAAGCAGAAGAAGGAGAAGGAGAAGGTGAAGTCTGGAGTGTGAAGCAGAAGAAGCAGAAGAAGGAGAAGGAGAAGGTGAAGTCTGGAGGGCGCAGCAGAAGAAGCAGAAGAAGGAGAATGAGAAGGTGAAGTCTGGAGGGTGAATCAGAAGAAGCAGAAGAAGGAGAAGGAGAAGGTGAAGTCTGGAGGGTGAATCAGAAGAAGTAGAAGAAGGAGAAGGAGAAGGTGAAGTCTGGAGGGTGAAGCAGAAGAAGTAGAAGAAGGAGAAGGAGAAGGTGAAGTCAGGAGGGTGAATCAGAAGAAGTAGAAGAAGGAGAAGGAGAAGGTGAAGTCAGGAGGGTGAATCAGAAGAAGCAGAAGAAGGAGAAGGAGAAGGTGACGTCTGGAGGGTGAATCAGAAGAATCAGAAGAAGGAGAAGGAGAAGGTGAAGTCTGGAGGGTGAAACAGAAGAAGCAGAAGAAAGAGAAGGAGAAGGTGAAGTCTGGAGGGTGAAGCAGAAGAAACAGAAGAAGGAGAAGGAGAAGGTGAAGACTGGAGGGTGAATCAGAAGAAGTAGAAGAAGGAGAAGGAGAAGGTGAAGTCTGGAGGGTGAATCAGAAGAAGTAGAAGAAGGAGAAGGAGAAGTTGAAGTCTGGAGGGTGAATCAGAAGAAGCAGAAGAAGGAGAAGGAGAAGGTGAAGTCTGGAGGGTGAATCAGAAGAAGCAGAAGAAGGAGAAGGAGAAGATGAAGTCTGGAGGGTGAATCAGAAGAAGTAGACGAAGGAGAAGGAGAAGGTGAAGTCTGGAGGGTGAATCAGAAGAAGCAGAAGAAGGAGAAGGAGAAGGTGAAGTCTGGAGGGTGAATCAGAAGAAGTAGAAGAAGGAGAAGGAGAAGGTGAAGTCTGGAGGGTGAATCAGAAGAAGCAGAAGAAGGAGAAGGGGAAGGTGAAGTCTGGAGGGTGAATCAGAAGTAGCAGAAGAAGGAGAAGGAGAAGGTGAAGTCTGGAGGGTGAATCAGAAGAAGTAGAAGAAGGAGAAGGAGAAGTTGAAGTCTGGAGGGTGAAGCAGAAGAAGAAGAAGATGGAGAAGGAGAAGGTGAAGTCAGGAGGGTGAATCAGAAGAAGTAGAGAAGGAGAAGGAGAAGGTGAAGTCAGGAGGGTGAATCAGAAGAAGCAGAAGATGGAGAAGGAGAAGGTGAAGTCTGGAGGGTGAATCAGAAGAATCAGAAGAAGGAGAAGGAGAAGGTGAAGTCTGGAGGGTGAATCAGAAGAAGCAGAGGAAGTAGAAGGAGAAGGTGAAGTCTGGAGGGTGAATCAAAAGAAGCAGAATAAGGAGAAGGAGAAGGTGAAGTCTGGAGGGTGAATCAGAAGAAGCAGAATAAGGAGAAGGAGAAGGTGAAGTCTGGAGGGTGAATCAGAAGAAGCAGAAGAAGGAGAAGGAGAAGGTGAAGTCTGGAGGGTGAATCAGAAGAAGTAGAAGAAGGAGAAGGAGAAGGTGAAGTCTGGAGGGTGAAGCAGAAGAAGTAGAAGAAGGAGAAGGAGAAGGTGAAGTCAGGAGGGTGAATCAGAAGAAGTAGAAGAAGCAGAATGAGAAGGTGAAGTCAGGAGGGTGAATCAGAAGAAGCAGAAGAAGGAGAAGGAGAAGGTGAAGTCTGGAGGGTGAATCAGAAGAATCAGAAGAAGGAGAAGCAGAAGGTGAAGTCTGGAGGGTGAATCAGAAGAAGCAGAAGAAACAGAAGGAGAAGGTGAAGTCTGGAGGGTGAAGCAGAAGAAACAGAAGAAGGAGAAGGAGAAGGTGAAGACTGGAGGGTGAATCAGAAGAAGTAGAAGAAGGAGAAGGAGAAGGTGAAGTCTGGAGGGTTAATCAGAAGAAGTAGAAGAAGGAGAAGGAGAAGGTGAAGTCTGGAGGGTGAATCAGAAGAAGCAGAAGAAGGAGAAGGAGAAGGTGAAGTCTGGAGGGTGAATCAGAAGAAGCAGAAGAAGGAGAAGGAGAAGATGAAGTCTGGAGGGTGAATCGGAAGAAGTAGAAGAAGGAGAAGGAGAAGGTGAAGTCTGGAGGGTGAATCAGAAGAAGTAGAAGAAGGAGAAGGAGAAGTTGAAGTCTGGAGGGTGAATCAGAAGAAGCAGAAGAAGGAGAAGGAGAAGGTGAAGTCTGGAGGGTGAATCAGAAGAAGCAGAAGAAGGAGAAGGAGAAGGTGAAGTCTGGAGGGTGATTCAGAAGAAGCAGGATAAGGAGAAGGAGAAGGTGAAGTCTGGAGGTTGAATCAGAAGAAGCAGAAGAAGGAGAAGGAGAAGCTGAAGTCTGGAGGGTGGATCAGAAGAAGTAGAAGAAGGAGAAGGAGAAGATGAAGTCTGGAGGGTGAATCAGAAGAAGTAGAAGAAGGAGAAGGAGAAGGTGAAGTCTGGAGGGTGAATCAGAAGACGTAGAAGAAGGAGAAGGAGAAGGTGAAGTCTGGAGGGTGAAGCAGAAGAAGTAGAAGAAGGAGAAGGAGAAGGTGAAGTCAGGAGGGTGAATCAGAAGATGTAGAAGAAGGAGAAGGAGAAGGTGAAGTCAGGAGGGTGAATCAGAAGAAGCAGAAGAAGGAGAAGGAGAAGGTGAAGTCTGGAGGGTGAATCAGAAGAATCAGAAGAAGGAGAAGGAGAAGGTGAAGTCTGGAGGGTGAATCAGAAGAAGCAGAAGAAAGAGAAGGAGAAGGTGAAGTCTGGAGGGTGAATCAGAAGAAGTAGAAGAAGGAGAAGGAGAAGGTGAAGTCTGGAGGGTGAATCAGAAGAAGCAGAAGAAGGAGAAGGAGAAGGTGAAGTCTGGAGGGTGAATCAGAAGAAGTAGACGAAGGAGAAGGAGAAGGTGAAGTCTGGAGGGTGAATCAGAAGAAGCAGAAGAAGGAGATGGAGAAGGTGAAGTCTGGAGGGTGAATCAGAAGAAGTAGAAGAAGGAGAAGGAGAAGGTGAAGTCTGGAGGGTGAATCAGAAGAAGCAGAAGAAGGAGAAGGAACAGGTGAAGTCTGGAGGGTGAATCAGAAGAAGCAGAAGAAGGAGAAGGAGGAGGTGAAGTCTGGAGGGTGATTCAGAAGAAGCAGAATAAGGAGAAGGAGAAGGTGAAGTCTGGAGGGTGAATCAGAAGAAGCAGAAGAAGGAGAAGGAGAAGGTGAAGTCTGGAGGGTGAATCAGAAGAAGTAGAAGAAGGAGAAGGAGAAGGTGAAGTCTGGAGGGTGAATCAGAAGAAGTAGAAGAAGGAGAAGGAGAAGGTGAAGTCTGGAGGGTGAATCAGAAGAAGTAGAAGAAGGAGAAGGAGAAGGTGAAGTCTGGAGGGTGAAGCAGAAGAAGTAGAAGAAGGAGAAGGAGAAGGTGAAGTCAGGAGGGTGAATCAGAAGATGTAGAAGAAGGAGAAGGAGAAGGTGAAGTCAGGAGGGTGAATCAGAAGAAGCAGAAGAAGGAGAAGGAGAAGGTGAAGTCTGGAGGGTGAATCAGAAGAAGTAGAAGAAGGAGAAGGAGAAGGTGAAGTCTGGAGGGTGAATCAGAAGAAGCAGAAGAAGGAGAAGGAGAAGGTGAAGTCTGGAGGGTGAATCAGAAGAAGCAGAAGAAGGAGAAGGAGAAGGTGAAGTCTGGAGGGTGAATCAGAAGAAGCAGAATAAGGAGAAGGAGAAGGTGAAGTCTGGAGGGTGAATCAGAAGAAGCAGAAGAAGGAGAAGGAGAAGGTGAAGTCGGGAGGGTGAATCAGAAGAAGTAGAAGAAGGAGAAGGAGAAGGTGAAGTCTGGAGGGTGAAGCAGAAGAAGTAGAAGAAGGAGAAGGAGAAGGTGAAGTCAGGAGGGTGAATCAGAAGAAGTAGAAGAAGGAGAAGGAGAAGGTGAAGTCAGGAGGGTGAATCAGAAGAAGCAGAAGAAGGAGATATAGAAGGTGAAGTCTTGAGGGTGAATCAGAAGAATCAGAAGAAGGAGAAGGAGAAGGTGAAGTCTGGAGGGTGAAGCAGAAGAAGCAGAAGAAGGAGAAGGAGAAGGTGAAGTCTGGAGGGTGAATCAGAAGAAGCAGAAGAAGGAGAAGGAGAAGGTGAAGTCTGGAGGGTGAATCAGAAGAAGCAGAAGAAGGAGAAGGAGAAGGTGAAGTCAGGAGGGTGAATCAGAAGAAGCAGAAGAAGGAGAAGGAGAAGGTGAAGTTAGGAGGGTGAATCAGAAGAAGCAGAAAAAGGAGAAGGAGCAGGTGAAGTCAGGGGGGTGTAGCAGAAGAAGTAGAAGAAGGAGAAGGAGAAGGTGAAGTCAGGACGATGAAGCAGAAGAAGCAGAAGAAGGAGAAGGAGAAGGTGAAGCCTGGAGGGCGCAGCAGAAGAAGCAGAAGAAGGAGAAGGAGAAGGTGAAGTCTGGAGTGTGAAGCAGAAGAAGCAGAAGAAGGAGAAGGAGAAGGTGAAGTCTGGAGGGCGCAGCAGAAGAAGCAGAAGAAGGAGAATGAGAAGGTGAAGTCTGGAGGGTGAATCAGAAGAAGCAGAAGAAGGAGAAGGAGAAGGTGAAGTCTGGAGGGTGAATCAGAAGAAGTAGAAGAAGGAGAAGGAGAAGGTGAAGTCTGGAGGGTGAAGCAGAAGAAGTAGAAGAAGGAGAAGGAGAAGGTGAAGTCAGGAGGGTGAATCAGAAGAAGTAGAAGAAGGAGAAGGAGAAGGTGAAGTCAGGAGGGTGAATCAGAAGAAGCAGAAGAAGGAGAAGGAGAAGGTGACGTCTGGAGGGTGAATCAGAAGAATCAGAAGAAGGAGAAGGAGAAGGTGAAGTCTGGAGGGTGAAACAGAAGAAGCAGAAGAAAGAGAAGGAGAAGGTGAAGTCTGGAGGGTGAAGCAGAAGAAACAGAAGAAGGAGAAGGAGAAGGTGAAGACTGGAGGGTGAATCAGAAGAAGTAGAAGAAGGAGAAGGAGAAGGTGAAGTCTGGAGGGTGAATCAGAAGAAGTAGAAGAAGGAGAAGGAGAAGTTGAAGTCTGGAGGGTGAATCAGAAGAAGCAGAAGAAGGAGAAGGAGAAGGTGAAGTCTGGAGGGTGAATCAGAAGAAGCAGAAGAAGGAGAAGGAGAAGATGAAGTCTGGAGGGTGAATCAGAAGAAGTAGACGAAGGAGAAGGAGAAGGTGAAGTCTGGAGGGTGAATCAGAAGAAGCAGAAGAAGGAGAAGGAGAAGGTGAAGTCTGGAGGGTGAATCAGAAGAAGTAGAAGAAGGAGAAGGAGAAGGTGAAGTCTGGAGGGTGAATCAGAAGAAGCAGAAGAAGGAGAAGGGGAAGGTGAAGTCTGGAGGGTGAATCAGAAGTAGCAGAAGAAGGAGAAGGAGAAGGTGAAGTCTGGAGGGTGAATCAGAAGAAGTAGAAGAAGGAGAAGGAGAAGTTGAAGTCTGGAGGGTGAAGCAGAAGAAGAAGAAGATGGAGAAGGAGAAGGTGAAGTCAGGAGGGTGAATCAGAAGAAGTAGAGAAGGAGAAGGAGAAGGTGAAGTCAGGAGGGTGAATCAGAAGAAGCAGAAGATGGAGAAGGAGAAGGTGAAGTCTGGAGGGTGAAACAGAAGAATCAGAAGAAGGAGAAGGAGAAGGTGAAGTCTGGAGGGTGAATCAGAAGAAGCAGAGGAAGTAGAAGGAGAAGGTGAAGTCTGGAGGGTGAATCAAAAGAAGCAGAATAAGGAGAAGGAGAAGGTGAAGTCTGGAGGGTGAATCAGAAGAAGCAGAATAAGGAGAAGGAGAAGGTGAAGTCTGGAGGGTGAATCAGAAGAAGCAGAAGAAGGAGAAGGAGAAGGTGAAGTCTGGAGGGTGAATCAGAAGAAGTAGAAGAAGGAGAAGGAGAAGGTGAAGTCTGGAGGGTGAAGCAGAAGAAGTAGAAGAAGGAGAAGGAGAAGGTGAAGTCAGGAGGGTGAATCAGAAGAAGTAGAAGAAGCAGAATGAGAAGGTGAAGTCAGGAGGGTGAATCAGAAGAAGCAGAAGAAGGAGAAGGAGAAGGTGAAGTCTGGAGGGTGAATCAGAAGAATCAGAAGAAGGAGAAGCAGAAGGTGAAGTCTGGAGGGTGAATCAGAAGAAGCAGAAGAAACAGAAGGAGAAGGTGAAGTCTGGAGGGTGAAGCAGAAGAAACAGAAGAAGGAGAAGGAGAAGGTGAAGACTGGAGGGTGAATCAGAAGAAGTAGAAGAAGGAGAAGGAGAAGGTGAAGTCTGGAGGGTTAATCAGAAGAAGTAGAAGAAGGAGAAGGAGAAGGTGAAGTCTGGAGGGTGAATCAGAAGAAGCAGAAGAAGGAGAAGGAGAAGGTGAAGTCTGGAGGGTGAATCAGAAGAAGCAGAAGAAGGAGAAGGAGAAGATGAAGTCTGGAGGGTGAATCGGAAGAAGTAGAAGAAGGAGAAGGAGAAGGTGAAGTCTGGAAGGTGAATCAGAAGAAGTAGAAGAAGGAGAAGGAGAAGTTGAAGTCTGGAGGGTGAATCAGAAGAAGCAGAAGAAGGAGAAGGAGAAGGTGAAGTCTGGAGGGTGAATCAGAAGAAGCAGAAGAAGGAGAAGGAGAAGGTGAAGTCTGGAGGGTGATTCAGAAGAAGCAGGATAAGGAGAAGGAGAAGGTGAAGTCTGGAGGTTGAATCAGAAGAAGCAGAAGAAGGAGAAGGAGAAGCTGAAGTCTGGAGGGTGGATCAGAAGAAGTAGAAGAAGGAGAAGGAGAAGATGAAGTCTGGAGGGTGAATCAGAAGAAGTAGAAGAAGGAGAAGGAGAAGGTGAAGTCTGGAGGGTGAATCAGAAGACGTAGAAGAAGGAGAAGGAGAAGGTGAAGTCTGGAGGGTGAAGCAGAAGAAGTAGAAGAAGGAGAAGGAGAAGGTGAAGTCAGGAGGGTGAATCAGAAGATGTAGAAGAAGGAGAAGGAGAAGGTGAAGTCAGGAGGGTGAATCAGAAGAAGCAGAAGAAGGAGAAGGAGAAGGTGAAGTCTGGAGGGTGAATCAGAAGAATCAGAAGAAGGAGAAGGAGAAGGTGAAGTCTGGAGGGTGAATCAGAAGAAGCAGAAGAAAGAGAAGGAGAAGGTGAAGTCTGGAGGGTGAATCAGAAGAAGTAGAAGAAGGAGAAGGAGAAGGTGAAGTCTGGAGGGTGAATCAGAAGAAGCAGAAGAAGGAGAAGGAGAAGGTGAAGTCTGGAGGGTGAATCAGAAGAAGTAGACGAAGGAGAAGGAGAAGGTGAAGTCTGGAGGGTGAATCAGAAGAAGCAGAAGAAGGAGATGGAGAAGGTGAAGTCTGGAGGGTGAATCAGAAGAAGTAGAAGAAGGAGAAGGAGAAGGTGAAGTCTGGAGGGTGAATCAGAAGAAGCAGAAGAAGGAGAAGGAACAGGTGAAGTCTGGAGGGTGAATCAGAAGAAGCAGAAGAAGGAGAAGGAGAAGGTGAAGTCTGGAGGGTGATTCAGAAGAAGCAGAATAAGGAGAAGGAGAAGGTGAAGTCTGGAGGGTGAATCAGAAGAAGCAGAAGAAGGAGAAGGAGAAGGTGAAGTCTGGAGGGTGAATCAGAAGAAGTAGAAGAAGGAGAAGGAGAAGGTGAAGTCTGGAGGGTGAATCAGAAGAAGTAGAAGAAGGAGAAGGAGAAGGTGAAGTCTGGAGGGTGAATCAGAAGAAGTAGAAGAAGGAGAAGGAGAAGGTGAAGTCTGGAGGGTGAAGCAGAAGAAGTAGAAGAAGGAGAAGGAGAAGGTGAAGTCAGGAGGGTGAATCAGAAGATGTAGAAGAAGGAGAAGGAGAAGGTGAAGTCAGGAGGGTGAATCAGAAGAAGCAGAAGAAGGAGAAGGAGAAGGTGAAGTCTGGAGGGTGAATCAGAAGAAGTAGAAGAAGGAGAAGGAGAAGGTGAAGTCTGGAGGGTGAATCAGAAGAAGCAGAAGAAGGAGAAGGAGAAGGTGAAGTCTGGAGGGTGAATCAGAAGAAGCAGAAGAAGGAGAAGGAGAAGGTGAAGTCTGGAGGGTGAATCAGAAGAAGCAGAATAAGGAGAAGGAGAAGGTGAAGTCTGGAGGGTGAATCAGAAGAAGCAGAAGAAGGAGAAGGAGAAGGTGAAGTCGGGAGGGTGAATCAGAAGAAGTAGAAGAAGGAGAAGGAGAAGGTGAAGTCTGGAGGGTGAAGCAGAAGAAGTAGAAGAAGGAGAAGGAGAAGGTGAAGTCAGGAGGGTGAATCAGAAGAAGTAGAAGAAGGAGAAGGAGAAGGTGAAGTCAGGAGGGTGAATCAGAAGAAGCAGAAGAAGGAGATATAGAAGGTGAAGTCTTGAGGGTGAATCAGAAGAATCAGAAGAAGGAGAAGGAGAAGGTGAAGTCTGGAGGGTGAAGCAGAAGAAGCAGAAGAAAGAGAAGGAGAAGGTGAAGTCTGGAGGGTGAAGCAGAAGAAACAGAAGAAGGAGAAGGAGAAGGTGAAGACTGGAGGGAGAATCAGAAGAAGTAGAAGAAGGAGAAGGAGAAGGTGAAGTCTATAGGGTGAATCAGAAGAAGTAGAAGAAGGAGAAGGAGAAGGTGAAGACTGGAGGGTGAATCAGAAGAAGCAGAAGAAGGAGAAGGAGAAGGTGAAGTCTGGAGGGTGAATCAGAAGAAGCAGAAGAAGGAGAAGGAGAAGATGAAGTCTGGAGGGTGAATCAGAAGAAGTAGAAGAAGGAGAAGGAGAAGGTGAGGTCTGGAGGGTGAATCAGAAGAAGCAGAAGAAGGAGATGGAGAAGGTGAAGTCTGGAGGGTGAATCAGAAGAAGCAGAAGAAGGAGAAGGAGAAGGTGAAGTCAGGAGGGTGAATCAGAAGAAGCAGAAGAAGGAGAAGGAGAAGGTGAAGTTAGGAGGGTGAATCAGAAGAAGCAGAAAAAGGAGAAGGAGCAGGTGAAGTCAGGGGGGTGTAGCAGAAGAAGTAGAAGAAGGAGAAGGAGAAGGTGAAGTCAGGACGATGAAGCAGAAGAAGCAGAAGAAGGAGAAGGAGAAGGTGAAGCCTGGAGGGCGCAGCAGAAGAAGCAGAAGAAGGAGAAGGAGAAGGTGAAGTCTGGAGTGTGAAGCAGAAGAAGCAGAAGAAGGAGAAGGAGAAGGTGAAGTCTGGAGGGCGCAGCAGAAGAAGCAGAAGAAGGAGAATGAGAAGGTGAAGTCTGGAGGGTGAATCAGAAGAAGCAGAAGAAGGAGAAGGAGAAGGTGAAGTCTGGAGGGTGAATCAGAAGAAGTAGAAGAAGGAGAAGGAGAAGGTGAAGTCTGGAGGGTGAAGCAGAAGAAGTAGAAGAAGGAGAAGGAGAAGGTGAAGTCAGGAGGGTGAATCAGAAGAAGTAGAAGAAGGAGAAGGAGAAGGTGAAGTCAGGAGGGTGAATCAGAAGAAGCAGAAGAAGGAGAAGGAGAAGGTGAAGTCTGGAGGGTGATTCAGAAGAATCAGAAGAAGGAGAAGGAGAAGGTGAAGTCTGGAGGGTGAATCAGAAGAAGCAGAAGAAAGTGAAGGAGAAGGTGAAGTCTGGAGGGTGAAGCAGAAGAAACAGAAGAAGGAGAAGGAGAAGGTGAAGACTGGAGGGTGAATCAGAAGAAGTAGAAGAAGGAGAAGGAGAAGGTGAAGTCTGGAGGGTGAATCAGAAGAAGTAGAAGAAGGAGAAGGAGAAGTTGAAGTCTGGAGGGTGAATCAGAAGAAGCAGAAGAAGGAGAAGGAGAAGGTGAAGTCTGGAGGGTGAATCAGAAGAAGCAGAAGAAGGACAAGGAGAAGATGAAGTCTGGAGGGTGAATCAGAAGAAGTAGACGAAGGAGAAGGAGAAGGTGAAGTCTGGAGGGTGAATCAGAAGAAGCAGAAGAAGGAGAAGGAGAAGGTGAAGTCTGGAGGGTGAATCAGAAGAAGTAGAAGAAGGAGAAGGAGAAGGTGAAGTCTGGAGGGTGAATCAGAAGAAGCAGAAGAAGGAGAAGGAGAAGGTGAAGTCTGGAGGGTGAATCAGAAGAAGCAGAAGAAGGAGAAGGAGAAGGTGAAGTCTGGAGGGTGAATCAGAAGAAGTAGAAGAAGGAGAAGGAGAAGTTGAAGTCTGGAGGGTGAAGCAGAAGAAGAAGAAGATGGAGAAGGAGAAGGTGAAGTCAGGAGGGTGAATCAGAAGAAGTAGAAGAAGGAGAAGGAGAAGGTGAAGTCAGGAGGGTGAATCAGAAGAAGCAGAAGATGGAGAAGGAGAAGGTGAAGTCTGGAGGGTGAATCAGAAGAATCAGAAGAAGGAGAAGGAGAAGGTGAAGTCTGGAGGGTGAATCAGAAGAAGCAGAGGAAGGAGAAGGAGAAGGTGAAGCCTGGAGGGTGAATCAAAAGAAGCAGAATAAGGAGAAGGAGAAGGTGAAGTCTGGAGGGTGAATCAGAAGAAGCAGAATAAGGAGAAGGAGAAGGTGAAGTCTGGAGGGTGAATCAGAAGAAGCAGAAGAAGGAGAAGGAGAAGGTGAAGTCTGGAGGGTGAATCAGAAGAAGTAGAAGAAGGAGAAGGAGAAGGTGAAGTCTGGAGGGTGAAGCAGAAGAAGTAGAAGAAGGAGAAGGAGAAGGTGAAGTCAGGAGGGTGAATCAGAAGAAGTAGAAGAAGCAGAAGGAGAAGGTGAAGTCAGGAGGGTGAATCAGAAGAAGCAGAAGAAGGAGAAGGAGAAGGTGAAGTCTGGAGGGTGAATCAGAAGAATCAGAAGAAGGAGAAGCAGAAGGTGAAGTCTGGAGGGTGAATCAGAAGAAGCAGAAGAAAGAGAAGGAGAAGGTGAAGTCTGGAGGGTGAAGCAGAAGAAACAGAAGAAGGAGAAGGAGAAGGTGAAGACTGGAGGGTGAATCAGAAGAAGTAGAAGAAGGAGAAGGAGAAGGTGAAGTCTGGAGGGTTAATCAGAAGAAGTAGAAGAAGGAGAAGGAGAAGGTGAAGTCTGGAGGGTGAATCAGAAGAAGCAGAAGAAGGAGAAGGAGAAGGTGAAGTCTGGAGGGTTAATCAGAAGAAGTAGAAGAAGGAGAAGGAGAAGGTGAAGTCTGGAGGGTGAATCAGAAGAAGCAGAAGAAAGAGAAGGAGAAGGTGAAGTCTGGAGGGTGAAGCAGAAGAAACAGAAGAAGGAGAAGGAGAAGGTGAAGACTGGAGGGTGAATCAGAAGAAGTAGAAGAAGGAGAAGGAGAAGGTGAAGTCTGGAGGGTGAATCAGAAGAAGTAGAAGAAGGAGAAGGAGAAGTTGAAGTCTGGAGGGTGAATCAGAAGAAGCAGAAGAAGGAGAAGGAGAAGGTGAAGTCTGGAGGGTGAATCAGAAGAAGCAGAAGAAGGAGAAGGAGAAGATGAAGTCTGGAGGGTGAATCAGAAGAAGTAGACGAAGGAGAAGGAGAAGGTGAAGTCTGGAGGGTGAATCAGAAGAAGCAGAAGAAGGAGAAGGAGAAGGTGAAGTCTGGAGGGTGAATCAGAAGAAGTAGAAGAAGGAGAAGGAGAAGGTGAAGTCTGGAGGGTGAATCAGAAGAAGCAGAAGAAGGAGAAGGAGAAGGTGAAGTCTGGAGGGTGAATCAGAAGAAGCAGAAGAAGGAGAAGGAGAAGGTGAAGTCTGGAGGGTGAATCAGAAGAAGTAGAAGAAGGAGAAGGAGAAGTTGAAGTCTGGAGGGTGAAGCAGAAGAAGAAGAAGATGGAGAAGGAGAAGGTGAAGTCAGGAGAGTGAATCAGAAGAAGTAGAAGAAGGAGAAGGAGAAGGTGAAGTCAGGAGGGTGAATCAGAAGAAGCAGAAGATGGAGAAGGAGAAGGTGAAGTCTGGAGGGTGAATCAGAAGAATCAGAAGAAGGAGAAGGAGAAGGTGAAGTCTGGAGGGTGAATCAGAAGAAGCAGAGGAAGGAGAAGGAGAAGGTGAAGTCTGGAGGGTGAATCAAAAGAAGCAGAATAAGGAGAAGGAGAAGGTGAAGTCTGGAGGGTGAATCAGAAGAAGCAGAATAAGGAGAAGGAGAAGGTGAAGTCTGGAGGGTGAATCAGAAGAAGTAGAAGAAGGAGAAGGAGAAGGTGAAGTCTGGAGGGTGAAGCAGAAGAAGTAGAAGAAGGAGAAGGAGAAGGTGAAGTCAGGAGGGTGAATCAGAAGAAGTAGAAGAAGCAGAAGGAGAAGGTGAAGTCAGGAGGGTGAATCAGAAGAAGCAGAAGAAGGAGAAGGAGAAGGTGAAGTCTGGAGGGTGAATCAGAAGAATCAGAAGAAGGAGAAGCAGAAGGTGAAGTCTGGAGGGTGAATCAGAAGAAGCAGAAGAAAGAGAAGGAGAAGGTGAAGTCTGGAGGGTGAAGCAGAAGAAACAGAAGAAGGAGAAGGTGAAGACTGGAGGGTGAATCAGAAGAAGTAGAAGAAGGAGAAGGAGAAGGTGAAGTCTGGAGGGTTAATCAGAAGAAGTAGAAGAAGGAGAAGGAGAAGGTGAAGTCTGGAGGGTGAATCAGAAGAAGCAGAAGAAGGAGAAGGAGAAGGTGAAGTCTGGAGGGTGAATCAGAAGAAGCAGAAGAAGGAGAAGGAGAAGATGAAGTCTGGAGGGTGAATCGGAAGAAGTAGAAGAAGGAGAAGGAGAAGGTGAAGTCTGGAGGGTGAATCAGAAGAAGTAGAAGAAGGAGAAGGAGAAGTTGAAGTCTGGAGGGTGAATCAGAAGAAGCAGAAGAAGGAGAAGGAGAAGGTGAAGTCTGGAGGGTGAATCAGAAGAAGCAGAAGAAGGAGAAGGAGAAGATGAAGTCTGGAGGGTGAATCAGAAGAAGTAGAAGAAGGAGAAGGAGAAGGTGAAGTCTGGAGGGTGAATCAGAAGAAGTAGAAGAAGGAGAAGGAGAAGATGAAGTCTGGAGGGTGAATCAGAAGAAACAGAAGAAGGAGCAGGGGAAGGTGAAGTCTGGAGGGTGAATCAGAAGAAGTAGAAGAAGGAGAAGGAGAAGGTGTAGTCTGGAGGGTGAATCAGAAGAAGTAGACGAAGGAGAAGGAGAAGGTGAAGTCTGGAGGGTGAATCAGAAGAAGTAGAAGAAGGAGAAGGAGAAGGTGAAGTCTGGAGGGTGAATCAGAAGAAGCAGAAGAAGGAGAAGGAGAAGGTGAAGTCTGGAGGGTGAATCAGAAGAAGCAGAAGAAGGAGAAGGAGAAGGTGAAGTCTGGAGGGTGAATCAGAAGAAGTAGATGAAGGAGAAGGAGAAGGTGAAGTCTGGAGGGTGAATCAGAAGAAGCAGAAGAAGGAGATGGAGAAGGTGAAGTCTGGAGGGTGAATCAGAAGACGTAGAAGAAGGAGAAGGAGAAGGTGAAGTCTGGAGGGTGAATCAGAAGAAGCAGAAGAAGGAGAAGGAGAAGGTGAAGTCTGGAGGGTGAATCAGAAGAAGCAGAAGAAGGAGAAGGAGAAGGTGAAGTCTGGAGGGTGATTCAGAAGAAGCAGAATAAGGAGAAGGAGAAGGTGAAGTCTGGAGGGTGAATCAGAAGAAGTAGAAGAAGGAGAAGGAGAAGGTGAAGTCTGGAGGGTGAATCAGAAGATGTAGAAGAAGGAGAAGGAGAAGGTGAAGTCTGGAGGGTGAATCAGAAGAAGTAGAAGAAGGAGAAGGAGAAGGTGAAGTCTGGAGGGTGAAGCAGAAGAAGTAGAAGAAGGAGAAGGAGAAGGTGAAGTCAGGAGGGTGAATCAGAAGATGTAGAAGAAGGACAAGGAGAAGGTGAAGTCAGGAGGGTGAATCAGAAGAAGCAGAAGAAGGAGAAGGAGAAGGTGAAGTCTGGAGGGTGAATCAGAAGAATTAGAAGAAGGAGAAGGAGAAGGTGAAGTCTGGAGGGTGAATCAGAAGAAGCAGAAGAAGGAGAAGGAGAAGGTGAAGTCTGGAGGGTGAATCAGAAGAAGGAGAAGGAGAAGTAGAAGTCTGGAGGGTGAATCAGAAGAAGCAGAATAATGAGAAGGAGAAGGTTAAGTCTGGAGGGTGAATCAGAAGAAGCAGAAGAAGGAGAAGGAGAAGGTGAAGTCTGGAGGGTGAATCAGAAGAAGTAGAAGAAGGAGAAGGAGAAGGTGAAGTCTGGAGGGTGAAGCAGAAGAAGTAGAAGAAGGAGAAGGAGAAGGTGAAGTCAGGAGGGTGAATCAGATGAAGTAGAAGAAGGAGAAGGAGAAGGTGAAGTCAGGAGGGTGAATCAGAAGAAGCAGAAGAAGGAGATAGAGAAGGTGAAGTCTGGAGGTTGAATCAGAAGAATCAGAAGAAGGAGAAGGAGAAGGTGAAGTCTGGAGGGTGAAGCAGAAGAAGCAGAAGAAAGAGAAGGAGATGGTGAAGTCTGGAGGGTGAAGCAGAAGAAACAGAAGAAGGAGAAGGAGAAGGTGAAGTCTGGAGGGTGAATCAGAAGAAGCAGAAGAAGGAGAAGGAGAAGGTGAAGTCTGGAGGGTGAATCAGAAGAAGCAGAAGAAGGAAAAGGAGAAGGTGAAGTCAGGAGGGTGAATCAGAAGAAGCAGAAGAAGGAGAAGGAGAAGGTGAAGTTAGGAGGGTGAATCAGAAGAAGGAGAAGAAGGAGAAGGAGCAGGTGAAGTCAGGGGGGTGTAGCAGAAGAAGTAGAAGAAGGAGAAGGAGAAGGTGAAGTCAGGACGGTGAAGCAGAAGAAGCAGAAGAAGGAGAAGGAGAAGGTGAAGCCTGGAGGGCGCAGCAGAGGAAGCAGAAGAAGGAGAAGGAGAAGGTGAAGTCTGGAGTGTGAAGCAGAAGAAGCAGAAGAAGGAGAAGGAGAAGGTGAAGTCTGGAGGGCGCAGCAGAAGAAGCAGAAGAAGGAGAATGAGAAGGTGAAGTCTGGAGGGTGAATCAGAAGAAGCAGAAGAAGGAGAAGGAGAAGGTGAAGTCTGGAGGGTGAATCAGAAGAAGTAGAAGAAGGAGAAGGAGAAGGAGAAGTCAGGAGGGTGAATCAGAAGATGTAGAAGAAGGAGAAGGAGAAGGTGAAGTCAGGAGGGTGAATCAGAAGAAGCAGAAGAAGGAGAAGGAGAAGGTGAAGTCTGGAGGGTGAATCAGAAGAAGTAGAAGAAGGAGAAGGAGAAGGTGAAGTCTGGAGGGTGAATCAGAAGAAGCAGAAGAAGGAGAAGGAGAAGGTGAAGTCTGGAGGGTGAATCAGAAGAAGCAGAAGAAGGAGAAGGAGAAGGTGAAGTCTGGAGGGTGAATCAGAAGAAGCAGAATAAGGAGAAGGAGAAGGTTAAGTCTGGAGGGTGAATCAGAAGAAGCAGAAGAAGGAGAAGGAGAAGGTGAAGTCTGGAGGGTGAATCAGAAGAAGTAGAAGAAGGAGAAGGAGAAGGTGAAGTCTGGAGGGTGAAGCAGAAGAAGTAGAAGAAGGAGAAGGAGAAGGTGAAGTCAGGAGGGTGAATCAGAAGAAGTAGAAGAAGGAGAAGGTGAAGTCAGGAGGGTGAATCAGAAGAATCAGAAGAAGGAGAAGGAGAAGGTGAAGTCTGGAGGGTGAAGCAGAAGAAGCAGAAGAAAGAGAAGGAGAAGGTGAAGTCTGGAGGGTGAAGCAGAAGAAACAGAAGAAGGAGAAGGAGAAGGTGAAGACTGGAGGGTGAATCAGAAGAAGTAGAAGAAGGAGAAGGAGAAGGTGAAGTCTGGAGGGTGAATCAGAAGAAGTAGAAGAAGGAGAAGGAGAAGGTGAAGTCTGGAGGGTGAATCAGAAGAAGCAGAAGAAGGAGAAGGAGAAGGTGAAGTCTGGAGGGTGAATCAGAAGAAGCAGAAGAAGGAGAAGGAGAAGATGAAGTCTGGAGGGTGAATCAGAAGAAGTCGAAGAAGGAGGAGGAGAAGGTGAGGTCTGGAGGGTGAATCAGAAGAAGCAGAAGAAGGAGAAGGAGAAGGTGAAGTCTGGAGGGTGAATCAGAAGAAGCAGAAGAAGGAGAAGGAGAAGGTGAAGTCTGGAGGGTGAATCAGAAGAAGCAGAAGAAGGAGAAGGAGAAGGTGAAGTCAGGAGGGTGAATCAGAAGAAGCAGAAGAAGGAGAAGGAGAAGGTGAAGTTAGGAGGGTGAATCAGAAGAAGCAGAAGAAGGAGAAGGAGCAGGTGAAGTCAGGGGGGTGTAGCAGAAGAATTAGAAGAAGGAGAAGGAGAAGGTGAAGTCAGGACGGTGAAGCAGAAGAAGCAGAAGAAGGAGAAGGAGAAGGTGAAGCCTGGAGGGCGCAGCAGAAGAAGCAGAAGAAGGAGAAGGAGAAGGTGAAGTCTGGAGTGTGAAGCAGAAGAAGCAGAAGAAGGAGAAGGAGAAGGTGAAGTCTGGAGGGCGCAGCAGAAGAAGCAGAAGAAGGAGAATGAGAAGGTGAAGTCTGGAGGGTGAATCAGAAGAAGCAGAAGAAGGAGAAGGAGAAGGTGAAGTCTGGAGGTTGAATCAGAAGAAGTAGAAGAAGGAGAAGGAGAAGGTGAAGTCTGGAGGGTGAATCAGAAGAAGCAGAAGAAGGAGAAGGAGAAGGTGAAGTCTGGAGGGTGAATCAGAAGAAGTAGATGAAGGAGAAGGAGAAGGTGAAGTCTGGAGGGTCAATCAGAAGAAGCAGAAGAAGGAGATGGAGAAGGTGAAGTCTGGAGGGTGAATCAGAAGACGTAGAAGAAGGAGAAGGAGAAGGTGAAGTCTGGAGAGTGAATCAGAAGAAGCAGAAGAAGGAGAAGGAGAAGGTGAAGTCTGGAGGGTGAATCAGAAGAAGCAGAAGAAGGAGAAGGAGAAGGTGAAGTCTGGAGGGTGATTCAGAAGAAGCAGAATAAGGAGAAGGAGAAGGTGAAGTCTGGAGGGTGAATCAGAAGAAGCAGAAGAAGGAGAAGGAGAAGGTGAAGTCTGGAGGGTGAATCAGAAGAAGTAGAAGAAGGAGAAGGAGAAGGTGAAGTCTGGAGGGTGAATCAGAAGATGTAGAAGAAGGAGAAGGAGAAGGTGAAGTCTGGAGGGTGAATCAGAAGAAGTAGAAGAAGGAGAAGGAGAAGGTGAAGTCTGGAGGGTGAAGCAGAAGAAGTAGAAGAAGGAGAAGGAGAAGGTGAAGTCAGGAGGGTGAATCAGAAGATGTAGAAGAAGGACAAGGAGAAGGTGAAGTCAGGAGGGTGAATCAGAAGAAGCAGAAGAAGGAGAAGGAGAAGGTGAAGTCTGGAGGGTGAATCAGAAGAAGTAGAAGAAGGAGAAGGAGAAGGTGAAGTCTGGAGGGTGAATCAGAAGAAGCAGAAGAAGGAGAAGGAGAAGGTGAAGTCTGGAGGGTGAATCAGAAGAAGCAGAAGAAGGAGAAGGAGAAGTAGAAGTCTGGAGGGTGAATCAGAAGAAGCAGAATAAGGAGAAGGAGAAGGTTAAGTCTGGAGGGTGAATCAGAAGAAGCAGAAGAAGGAGAAGGAGAAGGTGAAGTCTGGAGGGTGAATCAGAAGAAGTAGAAGAAGGAGAAGGAGAAGGTGAAGTCTGGAGGGTGAAGCAGAAGAAGTAGAAGAAGGAGAAGGAGAAGGTGAAGTCAGGAGGGTGAATCAGAAGAAGCAGAAGAAGGAGATAGAGAAGGTGAAGTCTGGAGGTTGAATCAGAAGAATCAGAAGAAGGAGAAGGAGAAGGTGAAGTCTGGAGGGTGAAGCAGAAGAAGCAGAAGAAAGAGAAGGAGATGGTGAAGACTGGAGGGTGAATCAGAAGAAGTAGAAGAAGGAGAAGGAGAAGGTGAAGTCTGGAGGGTGAATCAGAAGAAGTAGAAGAAGGAGAAGGAGAAGGTGAAGTCTGGAGGGTGAATCAGAAGAAGCAGAAGAAGGAGAAGGAGAAGGTGAAGTCTGGAGGGTGAATCAGAAGAAGCAGAAGAAGGAGAAGGAGAAGATGAAGTCTGGAGGGTGAATCAGAAGAAGTAGAAGAAGGAGAAGGAGAAGGTGAGGTCTGGAGGGTGAATCAGAAGAAGCAGAAGAAGGAGAAGGAGAAGGTGAAGTCTGGAGGGTGAATCAGAAGGAGCAGAAGAAGGAGAAGGAGAAGGTGAAGTCTGGAGGGTGAATCAGAAGAAGCAGAAGAAGGAAAAGGAGAAGGTGAAGTCAGGAGGGTGAATCAGAAGAAGCAGAAGAAGGAGAAGGAGAAGGTGAAGTTAGGAGGGTGAATCAGAAGAAGCAGAAGAAGGAGAAGGAGCAGGTGAAGTCAGGGGGGTGTAGCAGAAGAAGTAGAAGAAGGAGAAGGAGAAGGTGAAGTCAGGACGGTGAAGCAGAAGAAGCAGAAGAAGGAGAAGGAGAAGGTGAAGCCTGGAGGGCGCAGCAGAGGAAGCAGAAGAAGGAGAAGGAGAAGGTGAGGTCTGGAGTGTGAAGCAGAAGAAGCAGAAGAAGGAGAAGGAGAAGGTGAAGTCTGGAGGGCGCAGCAGAAGAAGCAGAAGAAGCAGAATGAGAAGGTGAAGTCTGGAGGGTGAATCAGAAGAAGCAGAAGAAGGAGAAGGAGAAGGTGAAGTCTGGAGGGTGAATCAGAAGAAGTAGAAGAAGGAGAAGGAGAAGGTGAAGTCAGGAGGGTGAATCAGAAGATGTAGAAGAAGGAGAAGGAGAAGGTGAAGTCAGGAGGGTGAATCAGAAGAAGCAGAAGAAGGAGAAGGAGAAGGTGAAGTCTGGAGGGTGAATCAGAAGAAGTAGAAGAAGGAGAAGGAGAAGGTGAAGTCTGGAGGGTGAATCAGAAGAAGCAGAAGAAGGAGAAGGAGAAGGTGAAGTCTGGAGGGTGAATCAGAAGAAGCAGAAGAAGGAGAAGGAGAAGGTGAAGTCTGGAGGGTGAATCAGAAGAAGCAGAATAAGGAGAAGGAGAAGGTTAAGTCTGGAGGGTGAATCAGAAGAAGCAGAAGAAGGAGAAGGAGAAGGTGAAGTCTGGAGGGTGAATCAGAAGAAGTAGAAGAAGGAGAAGGAGAAGGTGAAGTCTGGAGGGTGAAGCAGAAGAAGTAGAAGAAGGAGAAGGAGAAGGTGAAGTCAGGAGGGTGAATCAGAAGAAGTAGAAGAAGGAGAAGGTGAAGTCAGGAGGGTGAATCAGAAGAAGCAGAAGAAGGAGATAGAGAAGGTCAAGTCTGGAGGGTGAATCAGAAGAATCAGAAGAAGGAGAAGGAGAAGGTGAAGTCTGGAGGGTGAAGCAGAAGAAGCAATAGAAAGAGAAGGAGAACGTGAAGTCTGGAGGGTGAAGCAGAAGAAACAGAAGAAGGAGAAGGAGAAGGTGAAGACTGGAGGGTGAATCAGAAGAAGTAGAAGAAGGAGAAGGAGAAGGTGAAGTCTGGAGGGTGAATCAGAAGAAGTAGAAGAAGGAGAAGGAGAAGGTGAAGTCTGGAGGGTGAATCAGAAGAAGCAGAAGAAGGAGAAGGAGAAGGTGAAGTCTGGAGGGTGAATCAGAAGAAGCAGAAGAAGGAGAAGGAGAAGATGAAGTCTGGAGGGTGAATCAGAAGAAGTCGAAGAAGGAGGAGGAGAAGGTGAGGTCTGGAGGGTGAATCAGAAGAAGCAGAAGAAGGAGAAGGAGAAGGTGAAGTCTGGAGGGTGAATCAGAAGAAGCAGAAGAAGGAGAAGGAGAAGGTGAAGTCTGGAGGGTGAATCAGAAGAAGCAGAAGAAGGAGAAGGAGAAGGTGAAGTCAGGAGGGTGAATCAGAAGAAGCAGAAGAAGGAGAAGGAGAAGGTGAAGTTAGGAGGGTGAATCAGAAGAAGCAGAAGAAGGAGAAGGAGCAGGTGAAGTCAGGGGGGTGTAGCAGAAGAAGTAGAAGAAGGAGAAGGAGAAGGTGAAGTCAGGACGGTGAAGCAGAAGAAGCAGAAGAAGGAGAAGGAGAAGGTGAAGCCTGGAGGGCGCAGCAGAAGAAGCAGAAGAAGGAGAAGGAGAAGGTGAAGTCTGGAGTGTGAAGCAGAAGAAGCAGAAGAAGGAGAAGGAGAAGGTGAAGTCTGGAGGGCGCAGCAGAAGAAGCAGAAGAAGGAGAATGAGAAGGTGAAGTCTGGAGGGTGAATCAGAAGAAGCAGAAGAAGGAGAAGGAGAAGGTGAAGTCTGGAGGTTGAATCAGAAGAAGTAGAAGAAGGAGAAGGAGAAGGTGAAGTCTGGAGGGTGAAGCAGAAGAAGTAGAAGAAGGAGCAGGAGAAGGTGAAGTCAGGAGGGTGAATCAGAAGAAGTAGAAGAAGGAGAAGGTGAAGTCAGGAGGGTGAATCAGAAGAAGCAGAAGAAGGAGAAGGAGAAGGTGAAGTCTGAAGGGTGAATCAGAAGAATCAGAAGAAGGAGAAGGAGAAGGTGAAGTCTGGAGGGTGAATCAGAAGAAGCAGAAGAAAGAGAAGGAGAAGGTGAAGTCTGGAGGGTGAATCAGAAGAAGCAGAAGAAGGAGAAGGAGAAGGTGAAGTCTGGAGGGTGAATCAGAAGAAGTAGAAGAAGGAGAAGGAGAAGGTGAAGTCTGGAGGGTGAAGCAGAAGAAGTAGAAGAAGGAGAAGGAGAAGGTGAAGTCAGGAGGGTGAATCAGAAGAAGTAGAAGAAGGAGAAGGTGAAGTCAGGAGGGTGAATCAGAAGAAACAGAAGAAGGAGATAGAGAAGATGAAGTCTGGAGGGTGAATCAGAAGAATCAGAAGAAGGAGAAGGAGAAGGTGAAGTCTGGAGGGTGAAGCAGAAGAAGCAGAAGAAAGAGAAGGAGAAGGTGAAGTCTGGAGGGTGAAGCAGAAGAAACAGAAGAAGGAGAAGAAGAAGGTGAAGACTGGAGGGTGAATCAGAAGAAGTAGAAGAAGGAGAAGGAGAAGGTGAAGTCTGGAGGGTGAATCAGAAGAAGTAGAAGAAGGAGAAGGAGAAGGTGAAGTCTGGAGGGTGAATCAGAAGAAGCAGAAGAAGGAGAAGGAGAAGGTGAAGTCTGGAGGGTGAATCAGAAGAAGCAGAAGAAGGAGAAGGAGAAGATGAAGTCTGGAGGGTGAATCAGAAGAAGTAGAAGAAGGAGAAGGAGAAGGTGAAGTCTGGAGGGTGAATCAGAAGAAGCAGAAGAAGGAGAAGGAGAAGGTGAAGTCTGGAGGGTGATTCAGAAGAAGCAGAATAAGGAGAAGGAGAAGGTGAAGTCTGGAGGGTGAATCAGAAGAAGCAGAAGAAGGAGAAGGAGAAGGTGAAGTCTGGAGGGTGAATCAGAAGAAGTAGAAGAAGGAGAAGGAGAAGGTGAAGTCTGGAGGGTGAATCAGAAGATGTAGAAGAAGGAGAAGGAGAAGGTGAAGTCTGGAGGGTGAATCAGAAGAAGTAGAAGAAGGAGAAGGAGAAGGTGAAGTCTGGAGGGTGAAGCAGAAGAAGTAGAAGAAGGAGAAGGAGAAGGTGAAGTCAGGAGGGTGAATCAGAAGATGTAGAAGAAGGACAAGGAGAAGGTGAAGTCAGGAGGGTGAATCAGAAGAAGCAGAAGAAGGAGAAGGAGAAGGTGAAGTCTGGAGGGTGAATCAGAAGAAGTAGAAGAAGGAGAAGGAGAAGGTGAAGTCTGGAGGGTGAATCAGAAGAAGCAGAAGAAGGAGAAGGAGAAGGTGAAGTCTGGAGGGTGAATCAGAAGAAGGAGAAGGAGAAGTAGAAGTCTGGAGGGTGAATCAGAAGAAGCAGAATAAGGAGAAGGAGAAGGTTAAGTCTGGAGGGTGAATCAGAAGAAGCAGAAGAAGGAGAAGGAGAAGGTGAAGTCTGGAGGGTGAATCAGAAGAAGTAGAAGAAGGAGAAGGAGAAGGTGAAGTCTGGAGGGTGAAGCAGAAGAAGTAGAAGAAGGAGAAGGAGAAGGTGAAGTCAGGAGGGTGAATCAGATGAAGTAGAAGAAGGAGAAGGAGAAGGTGAAGTCAGGAGGGTGAATCAGAAGAAGCAGAAGAAGGAGATAGAGAAGGTGAAGTCTGGAGGTTGAATCAGAAGAATCAGAAGAAGGAGAAGGAGAAGGTGAAGTCTGGAGGGTGAAGCAGAAGAAGCAGAAGAAAGAGAAGGAGATGGTGAAGTCTGGAGGGTGAAGCAGAAGAAACAGAAGAAGGAGAAGGAGAAGGTGAAGTCTGGAGGGTGAATCAGAAGAAGCAGAAGAAGGAGAAGGAGAAGGTGAAGTCTGGAGGGTGAATCAGAAGAAGCAGAAGAAGGAAAAGGAGAAGGTGAAGTCAGGAGGGTGAATCAGAAGAAGCAGAAGAAGGAGAAGGAGAAGGTGAAGTTAGGAGGGTGAATCAGAAGAAGCAGAAGAAGGAGAAGGAGCAGGTGAAGTCAGGGGGGTGTAGCAGAAGAAGTAGAAGAAGGAGAAGGAGAAGGTGAAGTCAGGACGGTGAAGCAGAAGAAGCAGAAGAAGGAGAAGGAGAAGGTGAAGCCTGGAGGGCGCAGCAGAGGAAGCAGAAGAAGGAGAAGGAGAAGGTGAAGTCTGGAGTGTGAAGCAGAAGAAGCAGAAGAAGGAGAAGGAGAAGGTGAAGTCTGGAGGGCGCAGCAGAAGAAGCAGAAGAAGGAGAATGAGAAGGTGAAGTCTGGAGGGTGAATCAGAAGAAGCAGAAGAAGGAGAAGGAGAAGGTGAAGTCTGGAGGGTGAATCAGAAGAAGTAGAAGAAGGAGAAGGAGAAGGTGAAGTCAGGAGGGTGAATCAGAAGATGTAGAAGAAGGAGAAGGAGAAGGTGAAGTCAGGAGGGTGAATCAGAAGAAGCAGAAGAAGGAGAAGGAGAAGGTGAAGTCTGGAGGGTGAATCAGAAGAAGTAGAAGAAGGAGAAGGAGAAGGTGAAGTCTGGAGGGTGAATCAGAAGAAGCAGAAGAAGGAGAAGGAGAAGGTGAAGTCTGGAGGGTGAATCAGAAGAAGCAGAAGAAGGAGAAGGAGAAGGTGAAGTCTGGAGGGTGAATCAGAAGAAGCAGAATAAGGAGAAGGAGAAGGTTAAGTCTGGAGGGTGAATCAGAAGAAGCAGAAGAAGGAGAAGGAGAAGGTGAAGTCTGGAGGGTGAATCAGAAGAAGTAGAAGAAGGAGAAGGAGAAGGTGAAGTCTGGAGGGTGAAGCAGAAGAAGTAGAAGAAGGAGAAGGAGAAGGTGAAGTCAGGAGGGTGAATCAGAAGAAGTAGAAGAAGGAGAAGGTGAAGTCAGGAGGGTGAATCAGAAGAATCAGAAGAAGGAGAAGGAGAAGGTGAAGTCTGGAGGGTGAAGCAGAAGAAGCAGAAGAAAGAGAAGGAGAAGGTGAAGTCTGGAGGGTGAAGCAGAAGAAACAGAAGAAGGAGAAGGAGAAGGTGAAGACTGGAGGGTGAATCAGAAGAAGTAGAAGAAGGAGAAGGAGAAGGTGAAGTCTGGAGGGTGAATCAGAAGAAGTAGAAGAAGGAGAAGGAGAAGGTGAAGTCTGGAGGGTGAATCAGAAGAAGCAGAAGAAGGAGAAGGAGAAGGTGAAGTCTGGAGGGTGAATCAGAAGAAGCAGAAGAAGGAGAAGGAGAAGATGAAGTCTGGAGGGTGAATCAGAAGAAGTCGAAGAAGGAGGAGGAGAAGGTGAGGTCTGGAGGGTGAATCAGAAGAAGCAGAAGAAGGAGAAGGAGAAGGTGAAGTCTGGAGGGTGAATCAGAAGAAGCAGAAGAAGGAGAAGGAGAAGGTGAAGTCTGGAGGGTGAATCAGAAGAAGCAGAAGAAGGAGAAGGAGAAGGTGAAGTCAGGAGGGTGAATCAGAAGAAGCAGAAGAAGGAGAAGGAGAAGGTGAAGTTAGGAGGGTGAATCAGAAGAAGCAGAAGAAGGAGAAGGAGCAGGTGAAGTCAGGGGGGTGTAGCAGAAGAATTAGAAGAAGGAGAAGGAGAAGGTGAAGTCAGGACGGTGAAGCAGAAGAAGCAGAAGAAGGAGAAGGAGAAGGTGAAGCCTGGAGGGCGCAGCAGAAGAAGCAGAAGAAGGAGAAGGAGAAGGTGAAGTCTGGAGTGTGAAGCAGAAGAAGCAGAAGAAGGAGAAGGAGAAGGTGAAGTCTGGAGGGCGCAGCAGAAGAAGCAGAAGAAGGAGAATGAGAAGGTGAAGTCTGGAGGGTGAATCAGAAGAAGCAGAAGAAGGAGAAGGAGAAGGTGAAGTCTGGAGGTTGAATCAGAAGAAGTAGAAGAAGGAGAAGGAGAAGGTGAAGTCTGGAGGGTGAATCAGAAGAAGCAGAAGAAGGAGAAGGAGAAGGTGAAGTCTGGAGGGTGAATCAGAAGAAGTAGATGAAGGAGAAGGAGAAGGTGAAGTCTGGAGGGTCAATCAGAAGAAGCAGAAGAAGGAGATGGAGAAGGTGAAGTCTGGAGGGTGAATCAGAAGACGTAGAAGAAGGAGAAGGAGAAGGTGAAGTCTGGAGAGTGAATCAGAAGAAGCAGAAGAAGGAGAAGGAGAAGGTGAAGTCTGGAGGGTGAATCAGAAGAAGCAGAAGAAGGAGAAGGAGAAGGTGAAGTCTGGAGGGTGATTCAGAAGAAGCAGAATAAGGAGAAGGAGAAGGTGAAGTCTGGAGGGTGAATCAGAAGAAGCAGAAGAAGGAGAAGGAGAAGGTGAAGTCTGGAGGGTGAATCAGAAGAAGTAGAAGAAGGAGAAGGAGAAGGTGAAGTCTGGAGGGTGAATCAGAAGATGTAGAAGAAGGAGAAGGAGAAGGTGAAGTCTGGAGGGTGAATCAGAAGAAGTAGAAGAAGGAGAAGGAGAAGGTGAAGTCTGGAGGGTGAAGCAGAAGAAGTAGAAGAAGGAGAAGGAGAAGGTGAAGTCAGGAGGGTGAATCAGAAGATGTAGAAGAAGGACAAGGAGAAGGTGAAGTCAGGAGGGTGAATCAGAAGAAGCAGAAGAAGGAGAAGGAGAAGGTGAAGTCTGGAGGGTGAATCAGAAGAAGTAGAAGAAGGAGAAGGAGAAGGTGAAGTCTGGAGGGTGAATCAGAAGAAGCAGAAGAAGGAGAAGGAGAAGGTGAAGTCTGGAGGGTGAATCAGAAGAAGCAGAAGAAGGAGAAGGAGAAGTAGAAGTCTGGAGGGTGAATCAGAAGAAGCAGAATAAGGAGAAGGAGAAGGTTAAGTCTGGAGGGTGAATCAGAAGAAGCAGAAGAAGGAGAAGGAGAAGGTGAAGTCTGGAGGGTGAATCAGAAGAAGTAGAAGAAGGAGAAGGAGAAGGTGAAGTCTGGAGGGTGAAGCAGAAGAAGTAGAAGAAGGAGAAGGAGAAGGTGAAGTCAGGAGGGTGAATCAGAAGAAGCAGAAGAAGGAGATAGAGAAGGTGAAGTCTGGAGGTTGAATCAGAAGAATCAGAAGAAGGAGAAGGAGAAGGTGAAGTCTGGAGGGTGAAGCAGAAGAAGCAGAAGAAAGAGAAGGAGATGGTGAAGACTGGAGGGTGAATCAGAAGAAGTAGAAGAAGGAGAAGGAGAAGGTGAAGTCTGGAGGGTGAATCAGAAGAAGTAGAAGAAGGAGAAGGAGAAGGTGAAGTCTGGAGGGTGAATCAGAAGAAGCAGAAGAAGGAGAAGGAGAAGGTGAAGTCTGGAGGGTGAATCAGAAGAAGCAGAAGAAGGAGAAGGAGAAGATGAAGTCTGGTGGGTGAATCAGAAGAAGTAGAAGAAGGAGAAGGAGAAGGTGAGGTCTGGAGGGTGAATCAGAAGAAGCAGAAGAAGGAGAAGGAGAAGGTGAAGTCTGGAGGGTGAATCAGAAGAAGCAGAAGAAGGAGAAGGAGAAGGTGAAGTCTGGAGGGTGAATCAGAAGAAGCAGAAGAAGGAAAAGGAGAAGGTGAAGTCAGGAGGGTGAATCAGAAGAAGCAGAAGAAGGAGAAGGAGAAGTTGAAGTTAGGAGGGTGAATCAGAAGAAGCAGAAGAAGGAGAAGGAGCAGGTGAAGTCAGGGGGGTGTAGCAGAAGAAGTAAAAGAAGGAGAAGGAGAAGGTGAAGTCAGGACGGTGAAGCAGAAGAAGCAGAAGAAGGAGAAGGAGAAGGTGAAGCCTGGAGGGCGCAGCAGAGGAAGCAGAAGAAGGAGAAGGAGAAGGTGAAGTCTGGAGTGTGAAGCAGAAGAAGCAGAAGAAGGAGAAGGAGAAGGTGAAGTCTGGAGGGCGCAGCAGAAGAAGCAGAAGAAGCAGAATGAGAAGGTGAAGTCTGGAGGGTGAATCAGAAGAAGCAGAAGAAGGAGAAGGAGAAGGTGAAGTCTGGAGGGTGAATCAGAAGAAGTAGAAGAAGGAGAAGGAGAAGGTGAAGTCAGGAGGGTGAATCAGAAGATGTAGAAGAAGGAGAAGGAGAAGGTGAAGTCAGGAGGGTGAATCAGAAGAAGCAGAAGAAGGAGAAGGAGAAGGTGAAGTCTGGAGGGTGAATCAGAAGAAGTAGAAGAAGGAGAAGGAGAAGGTGAAGTCTGGAGGGTGAATCAGAAGAAGCAGAAGAAGGAGAAGGAGAAGGTGAAGTCTGGAGGGTGAATCAGAAGAAGCAGAAGAAGGAGAAGGAGAAGGTGAAGTCTGGAGGGTGAATCAGAAGAAGCAGAATAAGGAGAAGGAGAAGGTTAAGTCTGGAGGGTGAATCAGAAGAAGCAGAAGAAGGAGAAGGAGAAGGTGAAGTCTGGAGGGTGAATCAGAAGAAGTAGAAGAAGGAGAAGGAGAAGGTGAAGTCTGGAGGGTGAAGCAGAAGAAGTAGAAGAAGGAGAAGGAGAAGGTGAAGTCAGGAGGGTGAATCAGAAGAAGTAGAAGAAGGAGAAGGTGAAGTCAGGAGGGTGAATCAGAAGAAGCAGAAGAAGGAGATAGAGAAGGTCAAGTCTGGAGGGTGAATCAGAAGAATCAGAAGAAGGAGAAGGAGAAGGTGAAGTCTGGAGGGTGAAGCAGAAGAAGCAGAAGAAAGAGAAGGAGAACGTGAAGTCTGGAGGGTGAAGCAGAAGAAACAGAAGAAGGAGAAGGAGAAGGTGAAGACTGGAGGGTGAATCAGAAGAAGTAGAAGAAGGAGAAGGAGAAGGTGAAGTCTGGAGGGTGAATCAGAAGAAGTAGAAGAAGGAGAAGGAGAAGGTGAAGTCTGGAGGGTGAATCAGAAGAAGCAGAAGAAGGAGAAGGAGAAGGTGAAGTCTGGAGGGTGAATCAGAAGAAGCAGAAGAAGGAGAAGGAGAAGATGAAGTCTGGAGGGTGAATCAGAAGAAGTCGAAGAAGGAGGAGGAGAAGGTGAGGTCTGGAGGGTGAATCAGAAGAAGCAGAAGAAGGAGAAGGAGAAGGTGAAGTCTGGAGGGTGAATCAGAAGAAGCAGAAGAAGGAGAAGGAGAAGGTGAAGTCTGGAGGGTGAATCAGAAGAAGCAGAAGAAGGAGAAGGAGAAGGTGAAGTCAGGAGGGTGAATCAGAAGAAGCAGAAGAAGGAGAAGGAGAAGGTGAAGTTAGGAGGGTGAATCAGAAGAAGCAGAAGAAGGAGAAGGAGCAGGTGAAGTCAGGGGGGTGTAGCAGAAGAAGTAGAAGAAGGAGAAGGAGAAGGTGAAGTCAGGACGGTGAAGCAGAAGAAGCAGAAGAAGGAGAAGGAGAAGGTGAAGCCTGGAGGGCGCAGCAGAAGAAGCAGAAGAAGGAGAAGGAGAAGGTGAAGTCTGGAGTGTGAAGCAGAAGAAGCAGAAGAAGGAGAAGGAGAAGGTGAAGTCTGGAGGGCGCAGCAGAAGAAGCAGAAGAAGGAGAATGAGAAGGTGAAGTCTGGAGGGTGAATCAGAAGAAGCAGAAGAAGGAGAAGGAGAAGGTGAAGTCTGGAGGTTGAATCAGAAGAAGTAGAAGAAGGAGAAGGAGAAGGTGAAGTCTGGAGGGTGAAGCAGAAGAAGTAGAAGAAGGAGCAGGAGAAGGTGAAGTCAGGAGGGTGAATCAGAAGAAGTAGAAGAAGGAGAAGGTGAAGTCAGGAGGGTGAATCAGAAGAAGCAGAAGAAGGAGAAGGAGAAGGTGAAGTCTGAAGGGTGAATCAGAAGAATCAGAAGAAGGAGAAGGAGAAGGTGAAGTCTGGAGGGTGAATCAGAAGAAGCAGAAGAAAGAGAAGGAGAAGGTGAAGTCTGGAGGGTGAATCAGAAGAAGCAGAAGAAGGAGAAGGAGAAGGTGAAGTCTGGAGGGTGAATCAGAAGAAGTAGAAGAAGGAGAAGGAGAAGGTGAAGTCTGGAGGGTGAAGCAGAAGAAGTAGAAGAAGGAGAAGGAGAAGGTGAAGTCAGGAGGGTGAATCAGAAGAAGTAGAAGAAGGAGAAGGTGAAGTCAGGAGGGTGAATCAGAAGAAACAGAAGAAGGAGATAGAGAAGATGAAGTCTGGAGGGTGAATCAGAAGAATCAGAAGAAGGAGAAGGAGAAGGTGAAGTCTGGAGGGTGAAGCAGAAGAAGCAGAAGAAAGAGAAGGAGAAGGTGAAGTCTGGAGGGTGAAGCAGAAGAAACAGAAGAAGGAGAAGAAGAAGGTGAAGACTGGAGGGTGAATCAGAAGAAGTAGAAGAAGGAGAAGGAGAAGGTGAAGTCTGGAGGGTGAATCAGAAGAAGTAGAAGAAGGAGAAGGAGAAGGTGAAGTCTGGAGGGTGAATCAGAAGAAGCAGAAGAAGGAGAAGGAGAAGGTGAAGTCTGGAGGGTGAATCAGAAGAAGCAGAAGAAGGAGAAGGAGAAGATGATGTTTGGAGGGTGAATCAGAAGAAGTAGAAGAAGGAGAAGGAGAAGGTGAGGTCTGGAGGGTGAATCAGAAGAAGCAGAAGAAGGAGAAGGAGAAGGTGAAGTCTGGAGGGTGAATCAGAAGAAGCAGAAGAAGGAGAAGGAGAAGGTGAAGTCTGGAAGGTGAATCAGAAGAAGCAGAAGAAGGAGAAGGAGAAGGTGAAGTCAGGAGGGTGAATCAGAAGAAGCAGAATAAGGAGAAGGAGAAGGTGAAGTTAGGAGGGTGAATCAGAAGAAGCAGAAGAAGGAGAAGGAGCAGGTGAAGTCAGGGGGGTGTAGCAGAAGAAGTAGAAGAAGGAGAAGGAGAAGGTGAAGTCAGGACGGTGAAGCAGAAGAAGCAGAAGAAGGAGAAGGAGAAGGTGAAGCCTGGAGGGCGCAGCAGAAGAAGCAGAAGAAGGAGAAGGAGAAGGTGAAGTCTGGAGTGTGAAGCAGAAGAAGCAGAAGAAGGAGAAGGAGAAGGTGAAGTCTGGAGGGCGCAGCAGAAGAAGCAGAAGAAGGAGAATGAGAAGGTGAAGTCTGGAGGGTGAATCAGAAGAAGCAGAAGAAGGAGAAGGAGAAGGTGAAGTCTGGAGGTTGAATCAGAAGAAGTAGAAGAAGGAGAAGGAGAAGGTGACGTCTGGAGGGTGAAGCAGAAGAAGTAGAAGAAGGAGCAGGAGAAGGTGAAGTCAGGAGGGTGAATCAGAAGAAGTAGAAGAAGGAGAAGGTGAAGTCAGGAGGGTGAATCAGAAGAAGCAGAAGAAGGAGAAGGAGAAGGTGAAGTCTGAAGGGTGAATCAGAAGAATCAGAAGAAGGAGAAGGAGAAGGTGAAGTCTGGAGGGTGAATCAGAAGAAGCAGAAGAAAGAGAAGGAGAAGGTGAAGTCTGGAGGGTGAATCAGAAGAAGCAGAAGAAGGAGAAGGAGAAGGTGAAGTCTGGAGGGTGAATCAGAAGAAGTAGAAGAAGGAGAAGGAGAAGGTGAAGTCTGGAGGGTGAAGCAGAAGAAGTAGAAGAAGGAGAAGGAGAAGGTGAAGTCAGGAGGGTGAATCAGAAGAAGTAGAAGAAGGAGAAGGTGAAGTCAGGAGGGTGAATCAGAAGAAGCAGAAGAAGGAGATAGAGAAGATGAAGTCTGGAGGGTGAATCAGAAGAATCAGAAGAAGGAGAAGGAGAAGGTGAAGTCTGGAGGGTGAAGCAGAAGAAGCAGAAGAAAGAGAAGGAGAAGGTGAAGTCTGGAGGGTGAAGCAGAAGAAACAGAAGAAGGAGAAGAAGAAGGTGAAGACTGGAGGGTGAATCAGAAGAAGTAGAAGAAGGAGAAGGAGAAGGTGAAGTCTGGAGGGTGAATCAGAAGAAGTAGAAGAAGGAGAAGGAGAAGGTGAAGTCTGGAGGGTGAATCAGAAGAAGCAGAAGAAGGAGAAGGAGAAGGTGAAGTCTGGAGGGTGAATCAGAAGAAGCAGAAGAAGGAGAAGGAGAAGATGAAGTCTGGAGGGTGAATCAGAAGAAGTAGAAGAAGGAGAAGGAGAAGGTGAGGTCTGGAGGGTGAATCAGAAGAAGCAGAAGAAGGAGAAGGAGAAGGTGAAGTCTGGAGGGTGAATCAGAAGAAGCAGAAGAAGGAGAAGGAGAAGGTGAAGTCTGGAAGGTGAATCAGAAGAAGCAGAAGAAGGAGAAGGAGAAGGTGAAGTCAGGAGGGTGAATCAGAAGAAGCAGAATAAGGAGAAGGAGAAGGTGAAGTTAGGAGGGTGAATCAGAAGAAGCAGAAGAAGGAGAAGGAGCAGGTGAAGTCAGGGGGGTGTAGCAGAAGAAGTAGAAGAAGGAGAAGGAGAAGGTGAAGTCAGGACGGTGAAGCAGAAGAAGCAGAAGAAGGAGAAGGAGAAGGTGAAGCCTGGAGGGCGCAGCAGAAGAAGCAGAAGAAGGAGTAGGAGAAGGTGAAGTCTGGAGTGTGAAGCAGAAGAAGCAGAAGAAGGAGAAGGAGAAGGTGAAGTCTGGAGGGCGCAGCAGAAGAAGCAGAAGAAGGAGAATGAGAAGGTGAAGTCTGGAGGGTGAATCAGAAGAAGCAGAAGAAGGAGAAGGAGAAGGTGAAGTCTGGAGGGTGAATCAGAAGAAGTAGAAGAAGGAGAAGGAGAAGGTGAAGTCTGGAGGGTGAAGCAGAAGAAGTAGAAGAAGGAGAAGGAGAAGGTGAAGTCAGGAGGGTGAATCAGAAGAAGTAGAAGAAGGAGAAGGTGAAGTCAGGAGGGTGAATCAGAAGAAGCAGAAGAAGGAGATAGAGAAGATGAAGTCTGGAGGGTGAATCAGAAGAATCAGAAGAAGGAGAAGGAGAAGGTGAAGTCTGGAGGGTGAAGCAGAAGAAGCAGAAGAAAGAGAAGAAGAAGGTGAAGTCTGGAGGGTGAAGCAGAAGAAACAGAAGAAGGAGAAGAAGAAGGTGAAGACTGGAGGGTGAATCAGAAGAAGTAGAAGAAGGAGAAGGAGAAGGTGAAGTCTGGAGGGTGAATCAGAAGAAGTAGAAGAAGGAGAAGGGGAAGGTGAAGTCTGGAGGGTGAATCAGAAGAAGCAGAAGAAGGAGAAGGAGAAGGTGAAGTCTGGAGGGTGAATCAGAAGAAGCAGAAGAAGGAGAAGGAGAAGATGAAGTCTGGAGGGTGAATCAGAAGAAGTAAAAGAAGGAGAAGGAGAAGGTGAGGTCTGGAGGGTGAATCAGAAGAAGCAGAAGAAGGAGAAGGAGAAGGTGAAGTCTGGAGGGTGAATCAGAAGAAGCAGAAGAAGGAGAAGGAGAAGGTGAAGTCTGGAAGGTGAATCAGAAGAAGCAGAAGAAGGAGAAGGAGAAGGTGAAGTCAGGAGGGTGAATCAGAAGAAGCAGAATAAGGAGAAGGAGAAGGTGAAGTTAGGAGGGTGAATCAGAAGAAGCAGAAGAAGGAGAAGGAGCAGGTGAAGTCAGGGGGGTGTAGCAGAAGAAGTAGAAGAAGGAGAAGGAGAAGGTGAAGTCAGGACGGTGAAGCAGAAGAAGCAGAAGAAGGAGAAGGAGAAGGTGAAGCCTGGAGGGCGCAGCAGAAGAAGCAGAAGAAGGAGAAGGAGAAGGTGAAGTCTGGAGGGCGCAGCAGAAGAAGCAGAAGAAGGAGAATGAGAAGGTGAAGTCTGGAGGGTGAATCAGAAGAAGCAGAAGAAGGAGAAGGAGAAGGTGAAGTCTGGAGGTTGAATCAGAAGAAGTAGAAGAAGGAGAAGGAGAAGGTGAAGTCTGGAGGGTGAAGCAGAAGAAGTAGAAGAAGGAGCAGGAGAAGGTGAAGTCAGGAGGGTGAATCAGAAGAAGTAGAAGAAGGAGAAGGTGAAGTCAGGAGGGTGAATCAGAAGAAGCAGAAGAAGGAGAAGGAGAAGGTGAAGTCTGAAGGGTGAATCAGAAGAATCAGAAGAAGGAGAAGGAGAAGGTGAAGTCTGGAGGGTGAATCAGAAGAAGCGGAAGAAAGAGAAGGAGAAGGTGAAGTCTGGAGGGTGAATCAGAAGAAGCAGAAGAAGGAGAAGGAGAAGGTGAAGTCTGGAGGGTGAATCAGAAGAAGTAGAAGAAGGAGAAGGAGAAGGTGAAGTCTGGAGGGTGAAGCAGAAGAAGTAGAAGAAGGAGAAGGAGAAGGTGAAGTCAGGAGGGTGAATCAGAAGATGTAGAAGAAGGAGAAGGTGAAGTCAGGAGGGTGAATCAGAAGAAGCAGAAGAAGGAGATAGAGAAGATGAAGTCTGGAGGGTGAATCAGAAGAATCAGAAGAAGGAGAAGGAGAAGGTGATGTCTGGAGGGTGAAGCAGAAGAAGCAGAAGAAAGAGAAGGAGAAGGTGAAGTCTGGAGGGTGAAGCAGAAGAAACAGAAGAAGGAGAAGAAGAAGGTGAAGACTGGAGGGTGAATCAGAAGAAGTAGAAGAAGGAGAAGGAGAAGGTGAAGTCTGGAGGGTGAATCAGAAGAAGTAGAAGAAGGAGAAGGAGAAGGTGAAGTCTGGAGGGTGAATCAGAAGAAGCAGAAGAAGGAGAAGGAGAAGGTGAAGTCTGGAGGGTGAATCAGAAGAAGCAGAAGAAGGAGAAGGAGAAGATGAAGTCTGGAGGGTGAATCAGAAGAAGTAGAAGAAGGAGAAGGAGAAGGTGAGGTCTGGAGGGTGAATCAGAAGAAGCAGAAGAAGGAGAAGGAGAAGGTGAAGTCTGGAGGGTGAATCAGAAGAAGCAGAAGAAGGAGAAGGAGAAGGTGAAGTCTGGAAGGTGAATCAGAAGAAGCAGAAGAAGGAGAAGGAGAAGGTGAAGTCAGGAGGGTGAATCAGAAGAAGCAGAATAAGGAGAAGGAGAAGGTGAAGTTAGGAGGGTGAATCAGAAGAAGCAGAAGAAGGAGAAGGAGCAGGTGAAGTCAGGGGGGTGTAGCAGAAGAAGTAGAAGAAGGAGAAGGAGAAGGTGAAGTCAGGACGGTGAAGCAGAAGAAGCAGAAGAAGGAGAAGGAGAAGGTGAAGCCTGGAGGGCGCAGCAGAAGAAGCAGAAGAAGGAGTAGGAGAAGGTGAAGTCTGGAGTGTGAAGCAGAAGAAGCAGAAGAAGGAGAAGGAGAAGGTGAAGTCTGGAGGGCGCAGCAGAAGAAGCAGAAGAAGGAGAATGAGAAGGTGAAGTCTGGAGGGTGAATCAGAAGAAGCAGAAGAAGGAGAAGGAGAAGGTGAAGTCTGGAGGGTGAATCAGAAGAAGCAGAAGAAGGAGAAGGAGAAGGTGAAGTCTGGAGGTTGAATCAGAAGAAGTAGAAGAAGGAGAAGGAGAAGGTGAAGTCTGGAGGGTGAAGCAGAAGAAGTAGAAGAAGGAGCAGGAGAAGGTGAAGTCAGGAGGGTGAATCAGAAGAAGTAGAAGAAGGAGAAGGTGAAGTCAGGAGGGTGAATCAGAAGAAGTAGAAGAAGGAGCAGGAGAAGGTGAAGTCAGGAGGGTGAATCAGAAGAAGTAGAAGAAGGAGAAGGTGAAGTCAGGAGGGTGAATCAGAAGAAGCAGAAGAAGGAGAAGGAGAAGGTGAAGTCTGAAGGGTGAATCAGAAGAATCAGAAGAAGGAGAAGGAGAAGGTGAAGTCTGGAGGGTGAATCAGAAGAAGCGGAAGAAAGAGAAGGAGAAGGTGAAGTCTGGAGGGTGAATCAGAAGAAGCAGAAGAAGGAGAAGGAGAAGGTGAAGTCTGGAGGGTGAATCAGAAGAAGTAGAAGAAGGAGAAGGAGAAGGTGAAGTCTGGAGGGTGAAGCAGAAGAAGTAGAAGAAGGAGAAGGAGAAGGTGAAGTCAGGAGGGTGAATCAGAAGATGTAGAAGAAGGAGAAGGTGAAGTCAGGAGGGTGAATCAGAAGAAGCAGAAGAAGGAGATAGAGAAGATGAAGTCTGGAGGGTGAATCAGAAGAATCAGAAGAAGGAGAAGGAGAAGGTGAAGTCTGGAGGGTGAAGCAGAAGAAGCAGAAGAAAGAGAAGGAGAAGGTGAAGTCTGGAGGGTGAAGCAGAAGAAACAGAAGAAGGAGAAGAAGAAGGTGAAGACTGGAGGGTGAATCAGAAGAAGTAGAAGAAGGAGAAGGAGAAGGTGAAGTCTGGAGGGTGAATCAGAAGAAGTAGAAGAAGGAGAAGGAGAAGGTGAAGTCTGGAGGGTGAATCAGAAGAAGCAGAAGAAGGAGAAGGAGAAGGTGAAGTCTGGAGGGTGAATCAGAAGAAGCAGAAGAAGGAGAAGGAGAAGATGAAGTCTGGAGGGTGAATCAGAAGAAGTAGAAGAAGGAGAAGGAGAAGGTGAGGTCTGGAGGGTGAATCAGAAGAAGCAGAAGAAGGAGAAGGAGAAGGTGAAGTCTGGAGGGTGAATCAGAAGAAGCAGAAGAAGGAGAAGGAGAAGGTGAAGTCTGGAAGGTGAATCAGAAGAAGCAGAAGAAGGAGAAGGAGAAGGTGAAGTCAGGAGGGTGAATCAGAAGAAGCAGAATAAGGAGAAGGAGAAGGTGAAGTTAGGAGGGTGAATCAGAAGAAGCAGAAGAAGGAGAAGGAGCAGGTGAAGTCAGGGGGGTGTAGCAGAAGAAGTAGAAGAAGGAGAAGGAGAAGGTGAAGTCAGGACGGTGAAGCAGAAGAAGCAGAAGAAGGAGAAGGAGAAGGTGAAGCCTGGAGGGCGCAGCAGAAGAAGCAGAAGAAGGAGTAGGAGAAGGTGAAGTCTGGAGTGTGAAGCAGAAGAAGCAGAAGAAGGAGAAGGAGAAGGTGAAGTCTGGAGGGCGCAGCAGAAGAAGCAGAAGAAGGAGAATGAGAAGGTGAAGTCTGGAGGGTGAATCAGAAGAAGCAGAAGAAGGAGAAGGAGAAGGTGAAGTCTGGAGGGTGAATCAGAAGAAGTAGAAGAAGGAGAAGGAGAAGGTGAAGTCTGGAGGGTGAAGCAGAAGAAGTAGAAGAAGGAGAAGGAGAAGGTGAAGTCAGGAGGGTGAATCAGAAGAAGTAGAAGAAGGAGAAGGTGAAGTCAGGAGGGTGAATCAGAAGAAGCAGAAGAAGGAGATAGAGAAGATGAAGTCTGGAGGGTGAATCAGAAGAATCAGAAGAAGGAGAAGGAGAAGGTGAAGTCTGGAGGGTGAAGCAGAAGAAGCAGAAGAAAGAGAAGAAGAAGGTGAAGTCTGGAGGGTGAAGCAGAAGAAACAGAAGAAGGAGAAGAAGAAGGTGAAGACTGGAGGGTGAATCAGAAGAAGTAGAAGAAGGAGAAGGAGAAGGTGAAGTCTGGAGGGTGAATCAGAAGAAGTAGAAGAAGGAGAAGGAGAAGGTGAAGTCTGGAGGGTGAATCAGAAGAAGCAGAAGAAGGAGAAGGAGAAGGTGAAGTCTGGAGGGTGAATCAGAAGAAGCAGAAGAAGGAGAAGGAGAAGATGAAGTCTGGAGGGTGAATCAGAAGAAGTAGAAGAAGGAGAAGGAGAAGGTGAGGTCTGGAGGGTGAATCAGAAGAAGCAGAAGAAGGAGAAGGAGAAGGTGAAGTCTGGAGGGTGAATCAGAAGAAGCAGAAGAAGGAGAAGGAGAAGGTGAAGTCTGGAAGGTGAATCAGAAGAAGCAGAAGAAGGAGAAGGAGAAGGTGAAGTCAGGAGGGTGAATCAGAAGAAGCAGAATAAGGAGAAGGAGAAGGTGAAGTTAGGAGGGTGAATCAGAAGAAGCAGAAGAAGGAGAAGGAGCAGGTGAAGTCAGGGGGGTGTAGCAGAAGAAGTAGAAGAAGGAGAAGGAGAAGGTGAAGTCAGGACGGTGAAGCAGAAGAAGCAGAAGAAGGAGAAGGAGAAGGTGAAGCCTGGAGGGCGCAGCAGAAGAAGCAGAAGAAGGAGAAGGAGAAGGTGAAGTCTGGAGTGTGAAGCAGAAGAAGCAGAAGAAGGAGAAGGAGAAGGTGAAGTCTGGAGGGCGCAGCAGAAGAAGCAGAAGAAGGAGAATGAGAAGGTGAAGTCTGGAGGGTGAATCAGAAGAAGCAGAAGAAGGAGAAGGAGAAGGTGAAGTCTGGAGGTTGAATCAGAAGAAGTAGAAGAAGGAGAAGGAGAAGGTGAAGTCTGGAGGGTGAAGCAGAAGAAGTAGAAGAAGGAGCAGGAGAAGGTGAAGTCAGGAGGGTGAATCAGAAGAAGTAGAAGAAGGAGAAGGTGAAGTCAGGAGGGTGAATCAGAAGAAGCAGAAGAAGGAGAAGGAGAAGGTGAAGTCTGAAGGGTGAATCAGAAGAATCAGAAGAAGGAGAAGGAGAAGGTGAAGTCTGGAGGGTGAATCAGAAGAAGCAGAAGAAAGAGAAGGAGAAGGTGAAGTCTGGAGGGTGAATCAGAAGAAGCAGAAGAAGGAGAAGGAGAAGGTGAAGTCTGGAGGGTGAATCAGAAGAAGTAGAAGAAGGAGAAGGAGAAGGTGAAATCTGGAGGGTGAAGCAGAAGAAGTAGAAGAAGGAGAAGGAGAAGGTGAAGTCAGGAGGGTGAATCTGAAGAAGTAGAAGAAGGAGAAGGTGAAGTCAGGAGGGTGAATCAGAAGAAGCAGAAGAAGGAGATAGAGAAGATGAAGTCTGGAGGGTGAATCAGAAGAATCAGAAGAAGGAGAAGGAGAAGGTGAAGTCTGGAGGGTGAAGCAGAAGAAGCAGAAGAAAGAGAAGGAGAAGGTGAAGTCTGGAGGGTGAAGCAGAAGAAACAGAAGAAGGAGAAGAAGAAGGTGAAGACTGGAGGGTGAATCAGAAGAAGTAGAAGAAGGAGAAGGAGAAGGTGAAGTCTGGAGGGTGAATCAGAAGAAGTAGAAGAAGGAGAAGGAGAAGGTGAAGTCTGGAGGGTGAATCAGAAGAAGCAGAAGAAGGAGAAGCAGAAGGTGAAGTCTGGAGGGTGAATCAGAAGAAGCAGAAGAAGGAGAAGGAGAAGATGAAGTCTGGAGGGTGAATCAGAAGAAGTAGAAGAAGGAGAAGGAGAAGGTGAGGTCTGCAGGGTGAATCAGAAGAAGCAGAAGAAGGAGAAGGAGAAGGTGAAGTCTGGAGGGTGAATCAGAAGAAGCAGAAGAAGGAGAAGGAGAAGGTGAAGTCTGGAAGGTGAATCAGAAGAAGCAGAAGAAGGAGAAGGAGAAGGTGAAGTCAGGAGGGTGAATCAGAAGAAGCAGAATAAGGAGAAGGAGAAGGTGAAGTTAGGAGGGTGAATCAGAAGAAGCAGAAGAAGGAGAAGGAGCAGGTGAAGTCAGGGGGGTGTAGCAGAAGAAGTAGAAGAAGGAGAAGGAGAAGGTGAAGTCAGGACGGTGAAGCAGAAGAAGCAGAAGAAGGAGAAGGAGAAGGTGAAGCCTGGAGGGCGCAGCAGAAGAAGCAGAAGAAGGAGTAGGAGAAGGTGAAGTCTGGAGTGTGAAGCAGAAGAAGCAGAAGAAGGAGAAGGAGAAGGTGAAGTCTGGAGGGCGCAGCAGAAGAAGCAGAAGAAGGAGAATGAGAAGGTGAAGTCTGGAGGGTGAATCAGAAGAAGCAGAAGAAGGAGAAGGAGAAGGTGAAGTCTGGAGGTTGAATCAGAAGAAGTAGAAGAAGGAGAAGGAGAAGGTGAAGTCTGGAGGGTGAAGCAGAAGAAGTAGAAGAAGGAGAAGGAGAAGGTGAAGTCAGGAGGGTGAATCAGAAGAAGTAGAAGAAGGAGAAGGAGAAGGTGAAGTCAGGAGGGTGAATCAGAAGAAGCAGAAGAAGGAGAAGGAGAAGCTAAGTCTGGAGGGTGAATCAGAAGAATCAGAAGAAGGAGAAGGAGAAGGTGAAGTCTGGAGGGTGAATCAGAAGAAGCAGAAGAAAGAGAAGGAGAAGGTGAAGTCTGGAGGGTGAAGCAGAAGAAACAGAAGAAGGAGAAGGAGAAGGTGAAGACTGGAGGGTGAATCAGAAGAAGTAGAAGAAGGAGAAGGAGAAGGTGAAGTCTGGAGGGTGAATCAGAAGAAGTAGAAGAAGGAGAAGGAGAAGTTGAAGTCTGGAGGGTGAATCAGAAGAAGCAGAAGAAGGAGAAGGAGAAGGTGAAGTCTGGATGGTGAATCAGAAGAAGCAGAAGAAGGAGAAGGAGAAGATGAAGTCTGGAGGGTGAATCAGAAGAAGTAGAAGAAGGAGAAGGAGAAGGTGAAGTCTGGAGGGTGAATCAGAAGAAGTAGTTGAAGGAGAAGGAGAAGATGAAGTCTGGAGGGTGAATCAGAAGAAACAGAAGAAGGAGAAGGAGAAGGTGAAGTCTGGAGGGTGAATCAGAAGAAGTAGAAGAAGGAGAAGGAGAAGGTGTAGTCTGGAGGGTGAATCAGAAGAAGTAGACGAAGGAGAAGGAGAAGGTGAAGTCTGGAGGGTGAATCAGAAGAAGCAGAAGAAGGAGAAGGAGAAGGTGAAGTCTGGAGGGTGAATCAGATGAAGTAGAAGAAGGAGAAGGAGAAGGTGAAGTCTGGAGGGTGAATCAGAAGAAGCAGAAGAAGGAGAAGGAGAAGGTGAAGTCTGGAGGGTGAATCAGAAGAAGCAGAAGAAGGAGAAGGAGAAGGTGAAGTCTGGAAGGTGAATCAGAAGAAGTAGAAGAAGGAGAAGGAGAAGTTGAAGTCTGGAGGGTGAAGCAGAGGAAGTAGAAGATGGAGAAGGAGAAGGTGAAGTCAGGAGGGTGAATCAGAAGAAGTAGAAGAAGGAGAAGGAGAAGGTGAAGTCAGGAGGGTGAATCAGAAGAAGCAGAAGATGGAGAAGGAGAAGGTGAAGACTGGAGGGTGAATCAGAAGAATCAGAAGAAGGAGAAGGAGAAGGTGAGGTCTGGAGGGTGAATCAGAAGAAGCAGAGGAAGGAGAAGGAGAAGGTGAAGTCTGGAGGGTGAATCAGAAGAAGCAGAATAAGGAGAAGGAGAAGGTGAAGTCTGGAGGGTGAATCAGAAGAAGCAGAATAAGGAGAAGGAGAAGGTGAAGTCTGGAGGGTGAATCAGAAGAAGCAGAAGAAGAAGGAGAAGGTGAAGTCTGGAGGGTGAATCAGAAGAAGCAGAAGAAGGAGAAGGAGAAGGTGAAGTCTGGAGGGTGAAGCAGAAGAAGGAGAAGAAGGAGAAGGAGAAGGTGAAGTCTGGAGGGTGAATCAGAAGTAGTAGAAGAAGGAGAAGGAGAAGGTGAAGTCTGGAGGGTGAATCAGAAGAAACAGAAGAAGGAGAAGGAGAAGGTGAAGTCTGGAGGGTGAATCAGAAGAAGTAGAAGAAGGAGAAGGAGAAGGTGTAGTCTGGAGGGTGAATCAGAAGAAGTAGACGAAGGAGAAGGAGAAGGTGAAGTCTGGAGGGTGAATCAGAAGAAGCAGAAGAAGGAGATGGAGAAGGTGAAGTCTGGAGGGTGAATCAGAAGAAGTAGAAGAAGGAGAAGGAGAAGGTGAAGTCTGGAGGGTGAATCAGAAGAAGCAGAAGAAGGAGAAGGAGAAGGTGAGGTCTGGAGGGTGAATCAGAAGAAGCAGAAGAAGGAGAAGGAGAAGGTGAAGTCTGGAGGGTGATTCAGAAGAAGCAGAATAAGGAGAAGGAGAAGGTGATGTCTGGAGGGTGAATCAGAAGAAGCAGAAGAAGGAGAAGGTGAAGTCTGGAGGGTGAATCAGAAGAAGTAGAAGAAGGAGAAGGAGAAGGTGAAGTCTGGAGGGTGAATCAGAAGAAGTAGAAGAAGGAGAAGGAGAAGGTGAAGTCTGGAGGGTGAATCAGAAGAAGTAGAAGAAGGAGAAGGAGAAGGTGAAGTCTGGAGGGGGAAGCAGAAGAAGTAGAAGAAGGAGAAGGAGAAGGTGAAGTCAGGAGGGTGAATCAGAAGATGTAGAAGAAGGAGAAGGAGAAGGTGAAGTCAGGAGGGTGAATCAGAAGAAGCAGAAGAAGGAGAAGGAGAAGGTGAAGTCTGGAGGGTGAATCAGAAGAATCAGAAGAAGGAGAAGGAGAAGGTGAAGTCTGGAGGGTGAATCAGAAGAAGTAGAAGAAGGAGAAGGAGAAGGTGAAGTCTGGAGGGTGAATCAGAAGAAGCAGAAGAAGGAGAAGGAGAAGGTGAAGTCTGGAGGGTGAATCAGAAGAAGTAGACGAAGGAGAAGGAGAAGGTGAAGTCTGGAGGGTGAATCAGAAGAAGCAGAAGAAGGAGATGGAGAAGGTGAAGTCTGGAGGGTGAATCAGAAGAAGTAGAAGAAGGAGAAGGTGAAGGTAAAGTCTGGAGGGTGAATCAGAAGAAGCAGAAGAAGGAGAAGGAGAAGGTGAAGTCTGGAGGGTGAATCAGAAGAAGCAGAAGAAGGAGAAGGAGAAGGTGAAGTCTGGAGGGTGATTCAGAAGAAGCAGAATAAGGAGAAGGAGAAGGTGAAGTCTGGAGGGTGAATCAGAAGAAGCAGAAGAAGGAGAAGGAGAAGGAGAAGTCTGGAGGGTGAATCAGAAGAAGTAGAAGAAGGAGAAGGAGAAGGTGAAGTCTGCAGGGTGAATCAGAAGTAGTAGAAGAAGGAGAAGGAGAAGGTGAAGTCTGGAGGGTGAATCAGAAGAAGTAGAAGAAGGAGAAGGAGAAGGTGAAGTCTGGAGGTTGAAGCAGAAGAAGTAGAAGAAGGAGAAGGAGAGGGTGAAGTCAGGAGGGTGAATCAGAACATGTAGAAGAAGGAGAAGGAGAAGGTGAAGTCAGGAGGGTGAATCAGAAGAAGCAGAAGAAGGAGAAGGAGAAGGTGAAGTCTGGAGGGTGAATCAGAAGAAGTAGAAGAAGGAGAAGGAGAAGGTGAAGTCTGGAGGGTGAATCAGAAGAAGCAGAAGAAGGAGAAGGAGAAGGTGAAGTCTGGAGGGTGAATCAGAAGAAGCAGAAGAAGGAGAAGGAGAAGGTGAAGTCTGGAGGGTGAATCAGAAGAAGCAGAAGAAGGAGAAGGAGAAGGTGAAGTCTGGAGGGTGAATCAGAAGAAGCAGAATAAGGAGAAGGAGAAGGTGAAGTCTGGAGGGTGAATCAGAAGAAGCAGAAGAAGGAGAAGGAGAAGGTGAAGTCTGGAGGGTGAATCAGAAGAAGTAGAAGAAGGAGAAGGAGAAGGTGAAGTCTGGAGGGTGAAGCAGAAGAAGTAGAAGAAGGAGAAGGAGAAGGTGAAGTCAGGAGGGTGAATCAGAAGAAGTAGAAGAAGGAGAAGGAGAAGGTGAAGTCAGGAGGGTGAATCAGAAGAAGCAGAAGAAGGAGATAGAGAAGGTGAAGTCTGGAGGGTGAATCAGAAGAATCAGAAGAAGGAGAAGGAGAAGGTGAAGTCTGGAGGGTGAAGCAGAAGAAGCAGAAGAAAGAGAAGGAGAAGGTGAAGTCTGGAGGGTGAAGCAGAAGATACAGAAGAAGGAGAAGGAGAAGGTGAAGACTGGAGGGTGAATCAGAAGAAGTAGAAGAAGGAGAAGGAGAAGGTGAAGTCTGGAGGGTGAATCAGAAGAAGTAGAAGAAGGAGAAGGAGAAGGTGAAGTCTGGAGGGTGAATCAGAAGAAGCAGAAGAAGGAGAAGGAGAAGGTGAAGTCTGGAGGGTGAATCAGAAGAAGCAGAAGAAGGAGAAGGAGAAGATGAAGTCTGGAGGGTGAATCAGAAGAAGTAGAAGAAGGAGAAGGAGAAGGTGAGGTCTGGAGGGTGAATCAGAAGAAGCAGAAGAAGGAGAAGGAGAAGGTGAAGTCTGGAGGGTGAATCAGAAGAAGCAGAAGAAGGAGAAGGAGAAGGTGAAGTCTGGAGGGTGAATCAGATGAAGCAGAAGAAGGAGAAGGAGAAGGTGAAGTCAGGAGGGTGAATCAGAAGAAGCAGAAGAAGGAGAAGGAGTAGGTGAAGTTAGGAGGGTGAATCAGAAGAAGCAGAAGAAGGAGAAGGACCAGGTGAAGTCAGGGGGGTGTAGCAGAAGAAGTAGAAGAAGGAGAAGGAGAAGGTGAAGTCAGGACGGTGAAGCAGAAGAAGCAGAAGAAGGAGAAGGAGAAGGTGAAGCCTGGAGGGCGCAGCAGAAGAAGCAGAAGAAGGAGAAGGAGAAGGTGAAGTCTGGAGTGTGAAGCAGAAGAAGCAGAAGAAGGAGAAGGAGAAGGTGAAGTTTGGAGGGCGCAGCAGAAGAAGCAGAAGAAGGGGAATGAGAAGGTGAAGTCTGGAGGGTGAATCAGAAGAAGCAGAAGAAGGAGAAGGAGAAGGTGAAGTCTGGAGGGTGAATCAGAAGAAGTAGAAGAAGGAGAAGGAGAAGGTGAAGTCTGGAGCTGAAGCAGAAGAAGTAGAAGAAGGAGAAGGAGAAGGTGAAGTCAGGAGGGTGAATCAGAAGAAGTAGAAGAAGGAGAAGGAGAAGGTGAAGTCAGGAGGGTGAATCAGAAGAAGCAGAAGATGGAGAAGGAGAAGGTGAAGTCTGGAGGGTGAATCAGAAGAATCAGAAGAAGGAGAAGGAGAAGGTGAAGTCTGGAGGGTGAATCAGAAGAAGCAGAAGAAAGAGAAGGAGAAGGTGAAGTCTGGAGGGTGAAGCAGAAGAAACAGAAGAAGGAGAAGGAGAAGGTGAAGACTGGACGGTGAATCAGAAGAAGTAGAAGAAGGAGAAGGAGAAGGTGAAGTCTGGAGGATGAATCAGAAGAAGTAGAAGAAGGAGAAGTTGAAGTCTGGAGGGTGATATACCTATCAATTCCTCCAATAAAAGGCGAAGAGTTACGAAGGTGACTAAAGGTTTTTATTGACTAAATAACAGAGCCCACTCTCGTGGGTGATCCGATCCAAGCAGGAGGAATACCAGTCAGTCGCTCACCTTTATACCTGGCCTGGTGGGTGGAGCCAAGGCGGAGTCGGCGGTGGTCATCCCAGGTATAGCAGTGTGGCAAGAGGCGACCTCGTACCGTGATACAATAGTGGTCAGTGATACAGTTATAACGAACAGTGGTGAACAGTGCTAACTACTAACAGTGATACGATAATGAACGTGGTTTACCACATTCACCCCTTGTTTAGAATTAAGTCCGGCGGGGTGAAGTGTACTACCAATTCTGGTAGGTCAGTCTGTCCGGAGGCTTCGTAAGCCTCTCCGATCGCCGCAGCGGTGGTGTTGCCTTATCCGGTGCTGGTGCCTTATCCGGTGTTGATGCTGGTGTTTGCGTGGTCGGCGAGGGCTCGTGGGGTTCCGGCATGCCGTCTACCTGGGCTGGGGTTGGGGGGGGTGGTGGCGGTGTTTCCGGATCGGCTGAGGGTGCGAGGTCTCGTAGGGAGACAGTGTCCTCCCGCCCGTCTGGGTACGCCACGTAGGCGTACTGGGGGTTGGCGTGCAGGAGGTTCACCCTCTCGACCAGGGGGTCCGTTTTATGGGCCCTCACGTGTTTCCGCAGCCAGACCGGCCCCGGGGCGGTCAGCCAGGTTGGTAGAGTGGTTCCCGTAGTCGACTTCCTGGGGAAAACGAACATTCGTTCATGGGGGGTGGTGTTAGTGGCCGTGCAAAGTAATGACCGGATGGAGTGCAGCGCTGTCGGGAGGACTTCTTGCCAGCGGGAGGTTGGGAGGCCCTTAGACTTTAAGGCTAAGAGGACGGCCTTCCATACCGTCGCGTTCTCTCTTTCCACCTGACCGTTACCTCTGGGGTTGTAGCTGGTGGTCCTGCTTGCTGCAATACCTCTCTCTAGGAGGAATTGCCGGAGTTCCTCGCTCATGAAGGAGGAGCCCCGGTCGCTGTGTATATAGTTCGGGAACCCGAACAAGGCGAAGAGGGCATTCAGGCACTTAATGACCGTGCTACTGGTCATGTCGGGGCAGGGGAAGGCAAAGGGGAAACGGGAGTACTCATCAACGATGTTGAGGAAGTACACATTACGGTCAGAGGACGGGAGGGGCCCCTTAAAGTCGATGCTCAGGCGCTCGAAGGGGCGGGTGGCCTTGATCAGGCTTGCTCGGTCCGGCCTATAGAAGTGCGGTTTGCACTCCGCACAGGTCTGGCAGTTCCTGGTCATGGTCCTGACCTCCTCGATGGAGTAGGTCAGGTTGCGGGCCTTAATGAAATGGTAGAGTCTGGTGACTCCGGGGTGGCAGAGCTGGTCGTGGAGGGTCTGAAGCCTATCGATATGCGCGCTGGCGCATGTCATTCGTGAAAGGGCATCAGGGGATTCGTTCAGCTTGCCTGGCCGGTACAAGATCTCATAATCGTAGGTGGAGAGCTCGATTCTCCATCTCAAAATCTTGTCATTCTTGATTTTGCCCTTCAGCTTGTTATTAAACATGAAAGCCACCGAACGCTGGTCGGTGAGGAGGGTAAATCGTTTGCCTGCCAGGTAGTGCCTCCAGCGCCGTACTGCCTCCACGATCGCCTGGGCCTCTTTCTCGACCGACGAATGTCGGATCTCGGGGCCCTGTAGGGTCCTTGAGAAGAAGGCCACTGGCCTCCCCTCCTGGTTTAGGGTGGTGGCTAAGGCGAAGTCGGATGCGTCGCTCTCCACCTGGAAGCGGATGGACTCGTCCACTGCGTGCATCGTGGCCTTGGCTATGTCTCCCTTAATGAGGGAGAAGGCCGCGCACGCCTCCTCCGTGAGGGGGAAGGAAGTGGCTTTCAGGAGGGGTCTGGCTTTGTCCGCGTAATTGGGTACCCATTGGGCATAGTAGGCGAAAAGCCCCAGGGTTCTCCTAAGTGCTTTAGGGCAGTGGGGGAGGGGTAGCTCCATGAGGGGGGCGCATTCTTTCTGGGTCGGGGCCGATGATTCCGTTCTCCACTACGCAGCCGAGGATGGCAAGGCGCGTGGTGTTAAACACGCATTTCTCCTTATTGTAGGTGAGGTTCAGCCGTTGGGCCGTACGGAGGAATTTCTCCAGATTCGCGTCATGTTCCTGCCGGTCGCGGCCGCAGATAGTGACGTTATCTAGGTAGGGGAATGTAGCCTGCAGTTCGTTCTGGTCAACCATCTGGTCCATCTCCCTTTGGAAGACCGAGACCCCATTAGTGACACCGAAGGGGACCCTAAGGAAGTGGTATAGGCGCCCATTCGCCTCGAAGGCGGTATACTGGCGGTCCTCAGGGTGGATAGGGAGTTGGTGGTAGGCCGACTTCAGGTCGATGGTCGAGAATACTTTATACTGTGCAATCTGATTGACCATGTCAGATATGCGGGGGAGGGGGTATGCGTCCAGCTGGGTATATCTGTTTATGGTCTGGCTGTAGTCGATGACCAGGCGGTTTTTATCGCCGGTCTTTACGACTACGACCTGGGCACGCCAGGGGCTGCTGCTCCCCTCGATAATGCCCTCTTTCAGGAGGCGCCGCACCTCAGAGCTAATGAAGGCTCTGTCCCCGGCGCTATACCGCCTGCTCTTGGTAGCGACGGGTTTGCAGTCAGGGGTAAGGTTAGCAAACAGAGAGGGTGGCGGGACCTTGAGGGTGGAGAGGCTGCAGGTGTTACGCGGTGGGCGGTTTAACGTTTGCTGGTTGTTGACTGTGAGTGGGGGGAGGGGTCCACCGTATGCTAGGGTTACGCTTTGGAGGTGGGATTGGAAGTCCAGCCCTAGTAGGACGGCAGCGCAGAGATGGGGGAGGACGAGGAGTTTAAAGTTTTTATACTCCGTGCCCTTAACCGACAGGGTCACGACACAGTAGCCGCTGATGTCCGTGGCGTGGGACCTCGATGCCATCGAGATTCGGCTGCGCGTTGGTAGGACAGAGAGGGAGTAGTGGCTCACCGTGTCTGGGTGGATGAAGCTCTCCGTGCTTCCGCTGTCGAACAGGCAGGTCGTGGCGTGGCCGTTCACTTTGATGTCCATCATTGACTTGGACAGATGGTGCGGGCGGGCTTGGTCCAGGGTGACGGAAGCTAGTGTGTAGCTGAGCGAGTCGTTGTCATCTGCGGGCGAGGCGGTCGGGCGTGGTGAGTAAAATGGCGTCTCCCACGAGGTAGGGCAAAATGACGGAGAAGATGGCTGCCCCCGTAGCTCACATGAGGCACTATTGGGGTCGGTTGCCTTAATCAAAGATGGCCGCCCCCATGACTCATGTGTGGGGATGCTGGCCTCAGTTGCCCTAAACAAAGATGGCCGCCCCCATGACTCATGTGTGGGGATGCTGGCCTCAGTTGCCCTAAACGAAGATGGCCGCCCCCATAGTTCGCATGCGGCACTGCTGGCCTCTGAGGATCCGCTCCTGCAGGCCTTGGAGAAGTGGCCTTTCTTCAGGCAGGTTCTGCATATGGAGTTCTTGGCTGGGCAGCGCGACCTCGGGTGCTTCTCCTGGCCACAAAAAAAACAGCCGGCGGCCCGATCGCGGATGCCCGATGTCGGGGCCGGTGCCGGGGGTGGCGGGGCCGGTCGGGTCCGGGACGCCGACGCAGAGGTAGGTCCCGGGGGCGGCGCTGGGAAGGGTGCTGTGGTAGGGGTCGGGCCCGAGTCCCAGGGTCGCGAGCAGTACCTGGTGAATGCTTCCTGATCTTGGTGGGCCACTTCCAGGGAGATAGCGAGGGCTTCAGCTTTTTCCATGCTGAGGTCTTTAGCTTCCAGCAGTCTTTGCCGTGAGTACTCGGACCGTAGGCCTTTCAGGAATGCGTCGCGGATATTATCTTCAGTATTTTCGGCTGCCGACACCGATTTAAAGTCACAGTTCCTGGCGAGTGCATACAGCGCCTGTGAGAATTCGGCTACTGATTCTCCTGGCTGTTGCGGCCGTGATCTTAGGAGGTGCCTAGCGTACATGTAGTTTACCGGGGTCCGGTACTTCTGTTTCAGCAGGTTGATGGCGGTCTCGTAGGTAGTCATGTCCTCGATGAGAGTGTATACTCTTGGGCTCAGTTGCGCCTGCAGGACACTTAGTTTGGATGCCTGAGGGACGCTGGATTCTCTCAGGTATGATTCGAAGCAGACCAGCCAGTGTTTAAAGTCTGCGGCTGAGTTTGCTGCTCGTGGGTTCAGGTCCAGGTACGGCGGTCTGAGGGCTCGCAGCCAAGCTGGCTGGTGTGGCTGTGCTCCTGGGAGCTGCGCTGGTGGCTCCTCCGCCGGTTGTGACTCGTTGTCGGACATCATTAAATTTAGTCAATAAAATTGATATACCTATCAATTCCTCCAATAAAAGGCGAAGAGTTACGAAGGTGACTAAAGGTTTTTATTGACTAAATAACAGAGCCCACTCTCGTGGGTGATCCGATCCAAGCAGGAGGAATACCAGTCAGTCGCTCACCTTTATACCTGGCCTGGTGGGTGGAGCCAAGGCGGAGTCGGCGGTGGTCATCCCAGGTATAGCAGTGTGGCAAGAGGCGACCTCGTACCGTGATACAATAGTGGTCAGTGATACAGTTATAACGAACAGTGGTGAACAGTGCTAACTACTAACAGTGATACGATAATGAACGTGGTTTACCACAGAGGGTGAATCAGAAGAAGCAGAAGAAGGAGAAGGAGAAGGTGAAGTCTGGAGGGTGAATCAGAAGAAGCAGAAGAAGGAGAAGGAGAAGATGAAGTCCGGAGGGTGAATCAGAAGAAGTAGAAGAAGGAGAAGGAGAAGGTGAAGTCTGGAGGGTGAATCAGAAGAAGTAGAAGAAGGAGAAGGAGAAGATGAAGTCTGGAGGGTGAATCAGAAGAAACAGAAGAAGGAGAAGGAGAAGGTGAAGTCTGGAGGGTGAATCAGAAGAAGTAGAAGAAGGAGAAGGAGAAGGTGTAGTCTGGAGGGTGAATCAGAAGAAGTAGACGAAGGAGAAGGAGAAGGTGAAGTCTGGAGGGTGAATCAGAAGAAGCAGAAGAAGGAGAAGGAGAAGGTTAAGTCTGGAGGGTGAATCAGAAGAAGTAGAAGAAGGAGAAGGAGAAGGTGAAGTCTGGAGGGTGAATCAGAAGAAGCAGAAGAAGGAGAAGGAGAAGGTGAAGTCTGGAGGGTGAATCAGAAGAAGCAGAATAAGGAGAAGGAGAAGGTGAAGTCTGGAGGGTGAATCAGAAGAAGCAGAATAAGGAGAAGGAGAAGGTGAAGTCTGGAGGGTGAATCAGAAGAAGCAGAAGAAGGAGAAGGAGAAGGTGAAGTCTGGAGGGTGAATCAGAAGAAGTAGAAGAAGGAGAAGGAGAAGATGAAGTCTGGAGGGTGAATCAGAAGAAGTAGAAGAAGGAGAAGGAGATGTTGAAGTCTGGAGGGTGAATCAGAAGAAGTAGAAGAAGGAGAAGGAGAAGATGAAGTCTGGAGGGTGAATCAGAAGAAACAGAAGAAGGAGAAGGAGAAGGTGAAGTCTGTAGGGTGAATCAGAAGAAGTAGAAGAAGGAGAAGGAGAAGGTGTAGTCTGGAGGGTGAATCAGAAGAAGTAGACGAAGGAGAAGGAGAAGGTGAAGTCTGGAGGGTGAATCAGAAGAAGCAGAAGAAGGAGAAGGAGAAGGTGAAGTCTGGAGGGTGAATCAGAAGAAGTAGAAGAAGGAGAAGGAGAAGTTGAAGTCTGGAGGGTGAATCAGAAGAAGCAGAATAAGGAGAAGGAGAAGGTGAAGTCTGGAGGGTGAATCAGAAGAAGCAGAAGAAGGAGAAGGAGAAGGTGAAGTCTGGAGGGTGAATCAGAAGAAGTAGAAGAAGGAGAAGGAGAAGATGAAGTCTGGAGGGTGAATCAGAAGAAGTAGAAGAAGGAGAAGGAGAAGGTGAAGTCTGGAGGGTGAATCAGAAGAAGTAGAAGAAGGAGAAGGAGAAGATGAAGTCTGGAGGGTGAATCAGAAGAAACAGAAGAATGAGAAGGAGAAGGTGAAGTCAGGAGGGTGAATCAGAAGAAGCAGAAGATGGAGAAGGAGAAGGTGAAGTCTGGAGGGTGAATCAGAAGAATCAGAAGAAGGAGAAGGAGAAGGTGAAGTCTGGAGGGTGAATCAGAAGAAGCAAAGGAAGGAGAAGGAGAAGGTGAAGTCTGGAGGGTGAATCAGAAGAAGGAGAATAAGGAGAAGGAGAAGTTGAAGTCTGGAGGGTGAATCAGAAGAAGCAGAATAAGGAGAAGGAGAAGGTGAAGTCTGGAGGGTGAATCAGAAGAAGCAGAAGAAGGAGAAGGAGAAGGTGAAGTCTGGAGGGTGAATCAGAAGAAGTAGAAGAAGGAGAAGGAGAAGGTGAAGTCTGGAGGGTGAAGCAGAAGAAGTAGAAGAAGGAGAAGGAGAAGGTGAAGTCAGGAGGGTGAATCAGAAGAAGTAGAAGAAGGAGAAGGAGAAGGTGAAGTCAGGAGGGTGAATCAGAAGAAGCAGAAGAAGGAGAAGGAGAAGGTGAAGTCTGGAGGGTGAATCAGAAGAATCAGAAGAAGGAGAAGGAGAAGGTGAAGTCTGGAGGGTGAATCAGAAGAAGCAGAAGAAAGAGAAGGAGAAGGTGAAGTCTGGAGGGTGAAGCAGAAGAAACAGAAGAAGGAGAAGGAGAAGGTGAAGACTGGAGGGTGAATCAGAAGAAGTAGAAGAAGGAGAAGGAGAAGGTGAAGTCTGGAGGGTGAATCAGAAGAAGTAGAAGAAGGAGAAGGAGAAGGTGAAGTCTGGAGGGTGAATCAGAAGAAGCAGAAGAAGGAGAAGGAGAAGATGAAGTCTGGAGGGTGAATCAGAAGAAGTAGAAGAAGGAGAAGGAGAAGGTGAAGTCTGGAGGGTGAATCAGAAGTAGTAGAAGAAGGAGAAGGAGAAGGTGAAGTCTGGAGGGTGAATCAGAAGAAACAGAAGAAGGAGAAGGAGAAGGTGAAGTCTGGAGGGTGAATCAGAAGAAGTAGAAGAAGGAGAAGGAGAAGGTGTAGTCTGGAGGGTGAATCAGAAGAAGTAGACGAAGGAGAAGGAGAAGGTGAAGTCTGGAGGGTGAATCAGAAGAAGCAGAAGAAGGAGATGGAGAAGGTGAAGTCTGGAGGGTGAATCAGAAGAAGTAGAAGAAGGAGAAGGAGAAGGTGAAGTCTGGAGGGTGAATCAGAAGAAGCAGAAGAAGGAGAAGGAGAAGGTGAAGTCTGGAGGGTGAATCAGAAGAAGCAGAAGAAGGAGAAGGAGAAGGTGAAGTCTGGAGGGTGATTCAGAAGAAGCAGAATAAGGAGAAGGAGAAGGTGATGTCTGGAGGGTGAATCAGAAGTAGCAGAAGAAGGAGAAGGAGAAGGTGAAGTCTGGAGGGTGAATCAGAAGAAGCAGAAGAAGGAGAAGGAGAAGGTGAAGTCTGGAGGGTGAATCAGAAGAAGCAGAAGAAGGAGAAGGAGAAGGTGAAGTCTGGAGGGTGAAGCAGAAGAAGTAGAAGAAGGAGAAGGAGAAGGTGAAGTCAGGAGGGTGAATCAGAAGAAGTAGAAGAAGGAGAAGGAGAAGGTGAAGTCAGGAGGGTGAATCAGAAGAAGCAGAAGAAGGAGAAGGAGAAGGTGAAGTCTGGAGGGTGAATCAGAAGAATCAGAAAAGGAGAAGGAGAAGGTGAAGTCTGGAGGGTGAATCAGAAGAAGCAGAAGAAAGAGAAGGAGAAGGTGAAGTCTGGAGGGTGAAGCAGAAGAAACAGAAGAAGGAGAAGGAGAAGGTGAAGACTGGAGGGTGAATCAGAAGAAGTAGAAGAAGGAGAAGGAGAAGGTGAAGTCTGGAGGGTGAATCAGAAGAAGTAGAAGAAGGAGAAGGAGAAGGTGAAGTCTGGAGGGTGAATCAGAAGAAGCAGAAGAAGGAGAAGGGGAAGGTGAAGTCTGGAGGTTGAATCAGAAGAAGCAGAAGAAGGAGAAGGAGAAGATGAAGTCTGGATGGTGAATCGGAAGAAGTAGAAGAAGGAGAAGGAGAAGGTGAAGTCTGGAGGGTGAATCAGAAGAAGTAGAAGGAGGAGAAGGAGAAGTTGAAGTCTGGAGGGTGAATCAGAAGAAGCAGAAGAAGGAGAAGGAGAAGGTGAAGTCTGGAGGGTGAATCAGAAGAAGCAGAAGAAGGAGAAGGAGAAGATGAAGTCTGGAGGGTGAATCAGAAGAAGTAGAAGAAGGAGAAGGAGAAGGTGAAGTCTGGAGGGTGAATCAGAAGAAGGAGAAGAAGGAGAAGGAGAAGATGAAGTCTGGAGGGTGAATCAGAAGAAACAGAAGAAGGAGGAGGAGAAGGTGAAGTCTGGAGGGTGAACCAGAAGAAGTAGAAGAAGGAGAAGGAGAAGGTGTAGTCTGGAGGGTGAATCAGAAGAAGTAGACGAAGGAGAAGGAGAAGGTGAAGTCTGGAGGGTGAATCAGAAGAAGCAGAAGAAGGAGAAGGAGTAGGTGAAGTCTGGAGGGTGAATCAGAAGAAGTAGAAGAAGGAGAAGGAGAAGGTGAAGTCTGGAGGGTGAATCAGAAGAAGCAGAAGAAGGAGAAGGAGAAGGTGAAGTCTGGAGGGTGAATCAGAAGAAGCAGAAGAAGGAGAAGGAGAAGGTGAAGTCTGGAGGGTGAATCAGAAGAAGTAGAAGAAGGAGAAGGAGAAGTTGAAGTCTGGAGGGTGAAGCAGAAGAAGTAGAAGATGGAGAAGGAGAAGGTGAAGTCAGGAGGGTGAATCAGAAGAAGTAGAAGAAGGAGAAGGAGAAGGTGAAGTCAGGAGGGTGAATCAGAAGAAGCAGAAGAAGGAGAAGGAGAAGCTGAAGTCTGGAGGGTGAATCAGAAGAATAAGAAGAAGGAGAAGGAGAAGGTGAAGTCTGGAGGGTGAATCAGAAGAAGCAAAGGAAGGAGAAGGAGAAGGTGAAGTCTGGAGGGTGAATCAGAAGAAGCAGAATAAGGAGAAGGAGAAGGTGAAGTCTGGAGGGTGAATCAGAAGAAGCAGAATAAGGAGAAGGAGAAGGTGAAGTCTGGAGGGTGAATCAGAAGAAGTAGAAGAAGGAGAAGGAGAAGGTGAAGTCTGGAGGGTGAAGCAGAAGAAGTAGAAGAAGGAGAAGGAGAAGCTGAAGTCAGGAGGGTGAATCAGAAGAAGTAGAAGAAGGAGAAGGAGAAGGTGAAGTCAGGAGGGTGAATCAGAAGAAGCAGAAGAAGGAGAAGGAGTAGGTGAAGTCTGGAGGGTGAATCAGAAGAATCAGAAGAAGGAGAAGGAGAAGGTGAAGTCTGGAGCGTGAATCAGAAGAAGCAGAAGAAAGAGAAGGAGAAGGTGAAGTCTGGAGGGTGAAGCAGAAGAAACAGAAGAAGGAGAAGGAGAAGGTGAAGACTGGAGGGTGAATCAGAAGAAGTAGAAGAAGGAGAAGGAGAAGGTGAAGTCTGGAGGGTGAATCAGAAGAAGTAGAAGAAGGAGAAGGAGAAGGTGAAGTCTGGAGGGTGAATCAGAAGAAGCAGAAGAAGGAGAAGGAGAAGGTGAAGTCTGGAGGGTGAATCAGAAGAAGCAGAAGAAGGAGAAGGAGAAGATGAAGTCTGGAGGGTGAATCAGAAGAAGTAGAAGAAGGAGAAGGAGAAGGTGAAGTCTGGAGGGTGAATCAGAAGTAGTAGAAGAAGGAGAAGGAGAAGGTGAAGTCTGGAGGGTGAATCAGAAGAAACAGAAGAAGGAGAAGGAGAAGGTGAAGTCTGGAGGGTGAATCAGAAGAAGTAGAAGAAGGAGAAGGAGAAGGTGTAGTCTGGAGGGTGAATCAGAAGAAGTAGACGAAGGAGAAGGAGAAGGTGAAGTCTGGAGGGTGAATCAGAAGAAGCAGAAGAAGGAGATGGAGAAGGTGAAGTCTGGAGGGTGAATCAGAAGAAGTAGAAGAAGGAGAAGGAGAAGGTGAAGTCTGGAGGGTGAATCAGAAGAAGCAGAAGAAGGAGAAGGAGAAGGTGAAGTCTGGAGGGTGATTCAGAAGAAGCAGAATAAGGAGAAGGAGAAGGTGATGTCTGGAGGGTGAATCAGAAGAAGCAGAAGAAGGAGAAGGAGAAGGTGAAGTCTGGAGGGTGAATCAGAAGAAGTAGAAGAAGGAGAAGGAGAAGGTGAAGTCTGGAGGGTGAATCAGAAGAAGTAGAAGAAGGAGAAGGAGAAGGTGAAGTCTGGAGGGTGAATCAGAAGAAGTAGAAGAAGGAGAAGGAGAAGGTGAAGTCTGGAGGGGGAAGCAGAAGAAGTAGAAGAAGGAGAAGGAGAAGGTGAAGTCAGGAGGGTGAATCAGAAGATGTAGAAGAAGGAGAAGTTGAAGGTGAAGTCAGGAGGGTGAATCAGAAGAAGCAGAAGAAGGAGAAGGAGAAGGTGAAGTCTGGAGGGTGAATCAGAAGAATCAGAAGAAGGAGAAGGAGAAGGTGAAGTCTGGAGGGTGAATCAGAAGAAGTAGAAGAAGGAGAAGGAGAAGGTGATTTCTGGAGGGTGAATCAGAAGAAGCAGAAGAAGGAGAAGGAGAAGGTGAAGTCTGGAGGGTGAATCAGAAGAAGTAGACGAAGGAGAAAGAGAAGGTGAAGTCTGGAGGGTGAATCAGAAGAAGCAGAAGAAGGAGATGGAGAAGGTGAAGTCTGGAGGGTGAATCAGAAGAAGTAGAAGAAGGAGAAGGTGAAGGTGAAGTCTGGAGGGTGAATCAGAAGAAGCAGAAGAAGGAGAAGGAGAAGGTGAAGTCTGGAGGGTGAATCAGAAGAAGCAGAAGAAGGAGAAGGAGAAGGTGAAGTCTGGAGGGTGATTCAGAAGAAGCAGAATAAGGAGAAGGAGAAGGTGAAGTCTGGAGGGTGAATCAGAAGAAGCAGAAGAAGGAGAAGGAGAAGGTGAAGTCTGGAGGGTGAATCAGAAGAAGTAGAAGAAGGAGAAGGAGAAGGTGAAGTCTGGAGGATGAATCAGAAGAAGTAGAAGAAGGAGAAGGAGATGGTGAAGTCTGGAGGGTGAATCAGAAGAAGTAGAAGAAGGAGAAGGAGAAGGTGAAGTCTGGAGGGTGAAGCAGAAGAAGTAGAAGAAGGAGAAGGAGAAGGTGAAGTCAGGAGGGTGAATCAGAAGATGTAGAAGAAGGAGAAGGAGAAGGTGAAGTCAGGAGGGTGAATCAGAAGAAGCAGAAGAAGGAGAAGGAGAAGGTGAAGTCTGGAGGGTGAATCAGAAGAAGTAGAAGAAGGAGAAGGAGAAGGTGAAGTCTGGAGGGTGAATCAGAAGAAGCAGAAGAAGGAGAAGGAGAAGGTGAAGTCTGGAGGGTGAATCAGAAGAAGCAGAAGAAGGAGAAGGAGAAGGTGAAGTCTGGAGGGTGAATCAGAAGAAGCAGAAGAAGGAGAAGGAGAAGGTGAAGTCTGGAGGGTGAATCAGAAGAAGTAGAAGAAGGAGAAGGAGAAGGTGAAGTCTGGAGGGTGAATCAGAAGAAGCAGAATAAGGAGAAGGAGAAGGTGAAGTCTGGAGGGTGAATCAGAAGAAGCAGAAGAAGGAGAAGGAGAAGGTGAAGTCTGGAGGGAGAATCAGAAGAAGTAGAAGAAGGAGAAGGAGAAGATGAAGTCTGGAGGGTGAATCAGAAGAAGTAGAAGAAGGAGAAGGAGAAGGTGAAGTCTGGAGGGTGAATCAGAAGAGGTAGAAGAAGGAGAAGGAGAAGATGAAGTCTGGAGGGTGAATCAGAAGAAACAGAAGAATGAGAAGGAGAAGGTTAAGTCTGGAGGGTGAATCAGAAGAAGTAGAAGAAGGAGAAGGAGAAGGTGAAGTCTGGAGGGTGAATCAGAAGAAGCAGAAGAAGGAGAAGGAGAAGGTGAAGTCTGGAGGGTGAATCAGAAGAAGCAGAAGAAGGAGAAGGAGAAGGTGAAGTCTGGAGGGTGAATCAGAAGAAGTAGAAGAAGGAGAAGGAGAAGGTGAAGTCTGGAGGGTGAATCAGAAGAAGCAGAAGAAGGAGAAGGAGAAGGTGAAGTCTGGAGGGTGAATCAGAAGAAGCAGAAGAAGGAGAAGGAGAAGGTGAAGTCTGGAGGGTGAATCAGAAGAAGCAGAAGAAGGAGAAGGAGAAGGTGAAGTCTGGAGGGTGAATCAGAAGAAGCAGAATAAGGAGAAGGAGAAGGGGAAGTCTGGAGGGTGAATCGGAAGAAGCAGAAGAAGGAGAAGGAGAAGGTGAAGTCTGGAGGGTGAAGCAGAAGAAGTAGAAGAAGGAGAAGGAGAAGGTGAAGTCAGGAGGGTGAATCAGAAGAAGTAGAAGAAGGAGAAGGAGAAGGTGAAGTCAGGAGGGTGAATCAGAAGAAGCAGAAGAAGGAGATAGAGAAGGTGAAGTCTGGAGGGTGAATCAGAAGAATCAGAAGAAGGAGAAGGAGAAGGTGAAGTCTGGAGGGTGAAGCAGAAGAAGCAGAAGAAAGAGAAGGAGAAGGTGAAGTCTGGAGGGTGAAGCAGAAGAAACAGAAGAAGGAGAAGGAGAAGGTGAAGACTGGAGGGTGAATCAGAAGAAGTAGAAGAAGGAGAAGGAGAAGGTGAAGTCTGGAGGGTGAATCAGAAGAAGTAGAAGAAGGAGAAGGAGAAGGTGAAGTCTGGAGGGTGAATCAGAACAAGCAGAAGAAGGAGAAGGAGAAGGTGAAGTCTGGAGGGTGAATCAGAAGAAGCAGAAGAAGGAGAAGGAGAAGATGAAGTCTGGAGGGTGAATCAGAAGAAGTAGAAGAAGGAGAAGGAGAAGGTGAGGTCTGGAGGGTGAATCAGAAGAAGCAGAAGAAGGAGAAGGAGAAGGTGAAGTCTGGAGGGTGAATCAGAAGAAGCAGAAGAAGGAGAAGGAGAAGGTGAAGTCTGGAGGGTGAATCAGAAGATGTAGAAGAAGGAGAAGGAGAAGGTGAAGTCAGGAGGGTGAATCAGAAGAAGCAGAAGAAGGAGAAGGAGAAGGTGAAGTCTGGAGGGTGAATCAGAAGAAGTAGAAGAAGGAGAAGGAGATGGTGAAGTCTGGAGGGTGAATCAGAAGAAGTAGAAGAAGGAGAAGGAGAAGGTGAAGTCTGGAGGGTGAAGCAGAAGAAGTAGAAGAAGGAGAAGGAGAAGGTGAAGTCAGGAGGGTGAATCAGAAGATGTAGAAGAAGGAGAAGGAGAAGGTGAAGTCAGGAGGGTGAATCAGAAGAAGCAGAAGAAGGAGAAGGAGAAGGTGAAGTCTGGAGGGTGAATCAGAAGAAGTAGAAGAAGGAGAAGGAGAAGGTGAAGTCTGGAGGGTGAATCAGAAGAAGCAGAATAAGGAGAAGGAGAAGGTGAAGTCTGGAGGGTGAATCAGAAGAAGCAGAAGAAGGAGAAGGAGAAGGTGAAGTCTGGAGGGTGAATCAGAAGAAGTAGAAGAAGGAGAAGGAGAAGGTGAAGTCTGGAGGGTGAATCAGAAGAAGCAGAAGAAGGAGAAGGAGAAGGTGAAGTCTGGAGGGTGAATCAGAAGAAGTAGAAGAAGGAGAAGGAGAAGGTGAAGTCTGGAGGGTGAATCAGAAGAAGCAGAAGAAGGAGAAGGAGAAGGTGAAGTCTGGAGGGTGAATCAGAAGAAGCAGAAGAAGGAGAAGGAGAAGGTGAAGTCTGGAGGGTGAATCAGAAGAAGCAGAAGAAGGAGAAGGAGAAGGTGAAGTCTGGAGGGTGAATCAGAAGAAGTAGAAGAAGGAGAAGGAGAAGGTGAAGTCTGGAGGGTGAATCAGAAGAAGCAGAATAAGGAGAAGGAGAAGGTGAAGTCTGGAGGGTGAATCAGAAGAAGCAGAAGAAGGAGAAGGAGAAGGTGAAGTCTGGAGGGAGAATCAGAAGAAGTAGAAGAAGGAGAAGGAGAAGATGAAGTCTGGAGGGTGAATCAGAAGAAGTAGAAGAAGGAGAAGGAGAAGGTGAAGTCTGGAGGGTGAATCAGAAGAGGTAGAAGAAGGAGAAGGAGAAGATGAAGTCTGGAGGGTGAATCAGAAGAAACAGAAGAATGAGAAGGAGAAGGTTAAGTCTGGAGGGTGAATCAGAAGAAGTAGAAGAAGGAGAAGGAGAAGGTGAAGTCTGGAGGGTGAATCAGAAGAAGCAGAAGAAGGAGAAGGAGAAGGTGAAGTCTGGAGGGTGAATCAGAAGAAGCAGAAGAAGGAGAAGGAGAAGGTGAAGTCTGGAGGGTGAATCAGAAGAAGTAGAAGAAGGAGAAGGAGAAGGTGAAGTCTGGAGGGTGAATCAGAAGAAGCAGAAGAAGGAGAAGGAGAAGGTGAAGTCTGGAGGGTGAATCAGAAGAAGCAGAAGAAGGAGAAGGAGAAGGTGAAGTCTGGAGGGTGAATCAGAAGAATCGGAAGAAGGAGAAGGAGAAGGTGAAGTCTGGAGGGTGAATCAGAAGAAGCAGAATAAGGAGAAGGAGAAGGTGAAGTCTGGAGGGTGAATCAGAAGAAGCAGAAGAAGGAGAAGGAGAAGGTGAAGTCTGGAGGGTGAAGCAGAAGAAGTAGAAGAAGGAGAAGGAGAAGGTGAAGTCTGGAGGGTGAATCAGAAGAAGTTGAAGAAGGAGAAGGAGAAGGTGAAGTCAGGAGGGTGAATCAGAAGAAGCAGGAGAAGGAGATAGAGAAGGTGAAGTCTGGAGGGTGAATCAGAAGAATCAGAAGAAGGAGAAGGAGAAGGTGAAGTCTGGAGGGTGAAGCAGAAGAAGCAGAAGAAAGAGAAGGAGAAGGTGAAGTCTGGAGGGTGAAGCAGAAGAAACAGAAGAAGGAGAAGGAGAAGGTGAAGACTGGAGGGTGAATCAGAAGAAGTAGAAGAAGGAGAAGGAGAAGGTGAAGTCTGGAGGGTGAATCAGAAGAAGTGGAAGAAGGAGAAGGAGAAGGTGAAGTCTGGAGGGTGAATCAGAACAAGCAGAAGAAGGAGAAGGAGAAGGTGAAGTCTGGAGGGTGAATCAGAAGAAGCAGAAGAAGGAGAAGGAGAAGATGAAGTCTGGAGGGTGAATCAGAAGAAGTAGAAGAAGGAGAAGGAGAAGGTGAGGTCTGGAGGGTGAATCAGAAGAAGCAGAAGAAGGAGAAGGAGAAGGTGAAGTCTGGAGGGTGAATCAGAAGAAGCAGAAGAAGGAGAAGGAGAAGGTGAAGTCTGGAGGGTGAATCAGAAGAAGCAGAAGAAGGAGAAGGAGAAGGTGAAGTCAGGAGGGTGAATCAGAAGAAGCAGAAGAAGGAGAAGGAGTAGGTGAAGTTAGGAGGGTGAATCAGAAGAAGCAGAAGAAGGAGAAGGAGCAGGTGAAGTCAGGGGGGTGTAGCAGAAGAAGTAGAAGAAGGAGAAGGAGAAGGTGAAGTCAGGACGGTGAAGCAGAAGAAGCAGAAGAAGGAGAAGGAGAAGGTGAAGCCTGGAGGGCGCAGCAGAAGAAGCAGAAGAAGGAGAAGGAGAAGGTGAAGTCTGGAGTGTGAAGCAGAAGAAGCAGAAGAAGGAGAAGGAGAAGGTGAAGTCTGGAGGGTGAATCAGAAGAAGTAGAAGAAGGAGAAGGAGAAGGTGAAGTCTGGAGTGTGAAGCAGAAGAAGTAGAAGAAGGAGAAGGAGAAGGTGAAGTCAGGAGGGTGAATCAGAAGAAGTAGAAGAAGGAGAAGGAGAAGGTGAAGTCAGGAGGGTGAATCAGAAGAAGCAGAAGAAGGAGAAGGAGAAGGTGAAGTCTGGAGGGTGAATCAGAAGAATCAGAAGAAGGAGAAGGAGAAGGTGAAGTCTGGAGGGTGAATCAGAAGAAGCAGAAGAAAGAGAAGGAGAAGGTGAAGTCTGGAGGGTGAAGCAGAAGAAACAGAAGAAGGAGAAGGAGAAGGTGAAGACTGGAGGGTGAATCAGAAGAAGTAGAAGAAGGAGAAGGAGAAGGTGAAGTCTGGAGGGTGAATCAGAAGAAGTAGAAGAAGGAGAAGAAGGAGAAGGAGAAGTTGAAGTCTGGAGGGTGAATCAGAAGAAGCAGAAGAAGGAGAAGGAGAAGGTGAAGTCTGGAGGGTGAATCAGAAGAAGCAGAAGAAGGAGAAGGAGAAGGTGAAGTCTGGAGGGTGAATCAGAAGAAGTAGAAGAAGGAGAAGGAGAAGGTGAAGTCTGGAGGGTGAATCAGAAGAAGTAGAAGAAGGAGAAGGAGATGGTGAAGTCTGGAGGGTGAATCAGAAGAAGTAGAAGAAGGAGAAGGAGAAGGTGAAGTCTGGAGGGTGAAGCAGAAGAAGTAGAAGAAGGAGAAGGAGAAGGTGAAGTCAGGAGGGTGAATCAGAAGATGTAGAAGAAGGAGAAGGAGAAGGTGAAGTCAGGAGGGTGAATCAGAAGAAGCAGAAGAAGGAGAAGGAGAAGGTGAAGTCTGGAGGGTGAATCAGAAGAAGTAGAAGAAGGAGAAGGAGAAGGTGAAGTCTGGAGGGTGAATCAGAAGAAGCAGAAGAAGGAGAAGGAGAAGGTGAAGTCTGGAGGGTGAATCAGAAGAAGCAGAAGAAGGAGAAGGAGAAGGTGAAGTCTGGAGGGTGAATCAGAAGAAGCAGAAGAAGGAGAAGGAGAAGGTGAAGTCTGGAGGGTGAATCAGAAGAAGTAGAAGAAGGAGAAGGAGAAGGTGAAGTCTGGAGGGTGAATCAGAAGAAGCAGAATAAGGAGAAGGAGAAGGTGAAGTCTGGAGGGTGAATCAGAAGAAGCAGAAGAAGGAGAAGGAGAAGGTGAAGTCTGGAGGGAGAATCAGAAGAAGTAGAAGAAGGAGAAGGAGAAGATGAAGTCTGGAGGGTGAATCAGAAGAAGTAGAAGAAGGAGAAGGAGAAGGTGAAGTCTGGAGGGTGAATCAGAAGAGGTAGAAGAAGGAGAAGGAGAAGATGAAGTCTGGAGGGTGAATCAGAAGAAACAGAAGAATGAGAAGGAGAAGGTTAAGTCTGGAGGGTGAATCAGAAGAAGTAGAAGAAGGAGAAGGAGAAGGTGAAGTCTGGAGGGTGAATCAGAAGAAGCAGAAGAAGGAGAAGGAGAAGGTGAAGTCTGGAGGGTGAATCAGAAGAAGCAGAAGAAGGAGAAGGAGAAGGTGAAGTCTGGAGGGTGAATCAGAAGAAGTAGAAGAAGGAGAAGGAGAAGGTGAAGTCTGGAGGGTGAATCAGAAGAAGCAGAAGAAGGAGAAGGAGAAGGTGAAGTCTGGAGGGTGAATCAGAAGAAGCAGAAGAAGGAGAAGGAGAAGGTGAAGTCTGGAGGGTGAATCAGAAGAAGCAGAAGAAGGAGAAGGAGAAGGTGAAGTCTGGAGGGTGAATCAGAAGAAGCAGAATAAGGAGAAGGAGAAGGTGAAGTCTGGAGGGTGAATCAGAAGAAGCAGAAGAAGGAGAAGGAGAAGGTGAAGTCTGGAGGGTGAAGCAGAAGAAGTAGAAGAAGGAGAAGGAGAAGGTGAAGTCAGGAGGGTGAATCAGAAGAAGTAGAAGAAGGAGAAGGAGAAGGTGAAGTCAGGAGGGTGAATCAGAAGAAGCAGAAGAAGGAGATAGAGAAGGTGAAGTCTGGAGGGTGAATCAGAAGAATCAGAAGAAGGAGAAGGAGAAGGTGAAGTCTGGAGGGTGAATCAGAAGAAGTAGAAGAAGGAGAAGGAGAAGGTGAAGTCTGGAGGGTGAATCAGAAGAAGCAGAAGAAGGAGAAGGAGAAGGTGAAGTCTGGAGGGTGAATCAGAAGAAGCAGAAGAAGGAGAAGGAGAAGGTGAAGTCTGGAGGGTGAATCAGAAGAAGCAGAAGAAGGAGAAGGAGAAGGTGAAGTCTGGAGGGTGAATCAGAAGAAGCAGAATAAGGAGAAGGAGAAGGTGAAGTCTGGAGGGTGAATCGGAAGAAGCAGAAGAAGGAGAAGGAGAAGGTGAAGTCTGGAGGGTGAAGCAGAAGAAGTAGAAGAAGGAGAAGGAGAAGGTGAAGTCAGGAGGGTGAATCAGAAGAAGTAGAAGAAGGAGAAGGAGAAGGTGAAGTCAGGAGGGTGAATCAGAAGAAGCAGAAGAAGGAGATAGAGAAGGTGAAGTCTGGAGGGTGAATCAGAAGAATCAGAAGAAGGAGAAGGAGAAGGTGAAGTCTGGAGGGTGAAGCAGAAGAAGCAGAAGAAAGAGAAGGAGAAGGTGAAGTCTGGAGGGTGAAGCAGAAGAAACAGAAGAAGGAGAAGGAGAAGGTGAAGACTGGAGGGTGAATCAGAAGAAGTAGAAGAAGGAGAAGGAGAAGGTGAAGTCTGGAGGGTGAATCAGAAGAAGTAGAAGAAGGAGAAGGAGAAGGTGAAGTCTGGAGGGTGAATCAGAACAAGCAGAAGAAGGAGAAGGAGAAGGTGAAGTCTGGAGGGTGAATCAGAAGAAGCAGAAGAAGGAGAAGGAGAAGATGAAGTCTGGAGGGTGAATCAGAAGAAGTAGAAGAAGGAGAAGGAGAAGGTGAGGTCTGGAGGGTGAATCAGAAGAAGCAGAAGAAGGAGAAGGAGAAGGTGAAGTCTGGAGGGTGAATCAGAAGAAGCAGAAGAAGGAGAAGGAGAAGGTGAAGTCTGGAGGGTGAATCAGAAGATGTAGAAGAAGGAGAAGGAGAAGGTGAAGTCAGGAGGGTGAATCAGAAGAAGCAGAAGAAGGAGAAGGAGAAGGTGAAGTCTGGAGGGTGAATCAGAAGAAGTAGAAGAAGGAGAAGGAGATGGTGAAGTCTGGAGGGTGAATCAGAAGAAGTAGAAGAAGGAGAAGGAGAAGGTGAAGTCTGGAGGGTGAAGCAGAAGAAGTAGAAGAAGGAGAAGGAGAAGGTGAAGTCAGGAGGGTGAATCAGAAGATGTAGAAGAAGGAGAAGGAGAAGGTGAAGTCAGGAGGGTGAATCAGAAGAAGCAGAAGAAGGAGAAGGAGAAGGTGAAGTCTGGAGGGTGAATCAGAAGAAGTAGAAGAAGGAGAAGGAGAAGGTGAAGTCTGGAGGGTGAATCAGAAGAAGCAGAATAAGGAGAAGGAGAAGGTGAAGTCTGGAGGGTGAATCAGAAGAAGCAGAAGAAGGAGAAGGAGAAGGTGAAGTCTGGAGGGTGAATCAGAAGAAGTAGAAGAAGGAGAAGGAGAAGGTGAAGTCTGGAGGGTGAATCAGAAGAAGCAGAAGAAGGAGAAGGAGAAGGTGAAGTCTGGAGGGTGAATCAGAAGAAGTAGAAGAAGGAGAAGGAGAAGGTGAAGTCTGGAGGGTGAATCAGAAGAAGCAGAAGAAGGAGAAGGAGAAGGTGAAGTCTGGAGGGTGAATCAGAAGAAGCAGAAGAAGGAGAAGGAGAAGGTGAAGTCTGGAGGGTGAATCAGAAGAAGCAGAAGAAGGAGAAGGAGAAGGTGAAGTCTGGAGGGTGAATCAGAAGAAGTAGAAGAAGGAGAAGGAGAAGGTGAAGTCTGGAGGGTGAATCAGAAGAAGCAGAATAAGGAGAAGGAGAAGGTGAAGTCTGGAGGGTGAATCAGAAGAAGCAGAAGAAGGAGAAGGAGAAGGTGAAGTCTGGAGGGAGAATCAGAAGAAGTAGAAGAAGGAGAAGGAGAAGATGAAGTCTGGAGGGTGAATCAGAAGAAGTAGAAGAAGGAGAAGGAGAAGGTGAAGTCTGGAGGGTGAATCAGAAGAGGTAGAAGAAGGAGAAGGAGAAGATGAAGTCTGGAGGGTGAATCAGAAGAAACAGAAGAATGAGAAGGAGAAGGTTAAGTCTGGAGGGTGAATCAGAAGAAGTAGAAGAAGGAGAAGGAGAAGGTGAAGTCTGGAGGGTGAATCAGAAGAAGCAGAAGAAGGAGAAGGAGAAGGTGAAGTCTGGAGGGTGAATCAGAAGAAGCAGAAGAAGGAGAAGGAGAAGGTGAAGTCTGGAGGGTGAATCAGAAGAAGTAGAAGAAGGAGAAGGAGAAGGTGAAGTCTGGAGGGTGAATCAGAAGAAGCAGAAGAAGGAGAAGGAGAAGGTGAAGTCTGGAGGGTGAATCAGAAGAAGCAGAAGAAGGAGAAGGAGAAGGTGAAGTCTGGAGGGTGAATCAGAAGAATCGGAAGAAGGAGAAGGAGAAGGTGAAGTCTGGAGGGTGAATCAGAAGAAGCAGAATAAGGAGAAGGAGAAGGTGAAGTCTGGAGGGTGAATCAGAAGAAGCAGAAGAAGGAGAAGGAGAAGGTGAAGTCTGGAGGGTGAAGCAGAAGAAGTAGAAGAAGGAGAAGGAGAAGGTGAAGTCTGGAGGGTGAATCAGAAGAAGTTGAAGAAGGAGAAGGAGAAGGTGAAGTCAGGAGGGTGAATCAGAAGAAGCAGGAGAAGGAGATAGAGAAGGTGAAGTCTGGAGGGTGAATCAGAAGAATCAGAAGAAGGAGAAGGAGAAGGTGAAGTCTGGAGGGTGAAGCAGAAGAAGCAGAAGAAAGAGAAGGAGAAGGTGAAGTCTGGAGGGTGAAGCAGAAGAAACAGAAGAAGGAGAAGGAGAAGGTGAAGACTGGAGGGTGAATCAGAAGAAGTAGAAGAAGGAGAAGGAGAAGGTGAAGTCTGGAGGGTGAATCAGAAGAAGTGGAAGAAGGAGAAGGAGAAGGTGAAGTCTGGAGGGTGAATCAGAACAAGCAGAAGAAGGAGAAGGAGAAGGTGAAGTCTGGAGGGTGAATCAGAAGAAGCAGAAGAAGGAGAAGGAGAAGATGAAGTCTGGAGGGTGAATCAGAAGAAGTAGAAGAAGGAGAAGGAGAAGGTGAGGTCTGGAGGGTGAATCAGAAGAAGCAGAAGAAGGAGAAGGAGAAGGTGAAGTCTGGAGGGTGAATCAGAAGAAGCAGAAGAAGGAGAAGGAGAAGGTGAAGTCTGGAGGGTGAATCAGAAGAAGCAGAAGAAGGAGAAGGAGAAGGTGAAGTCAGGAGGGTGAATCAGAAGAAGCAGAAGAAGGAGAAGGAGTAGGTGAAGTTAGGAGGGTGAATCAGAAGAAGCAGAAGAAGGAGAAGGAGCAGGTGAAGTCAGGGGGGTGTAGCAGAAGAAGTAGAAGAAGGAGAAGGAGAAGGTGAAGTCAGGACGGTGAAGCAGAAGAAGCAGAAGAAGGAGAAGGAGAAGGTGAAGCCTGGAGGGCGCAGCAGAAGAAGCAGAAGAAGGAGAAGGAGAAGGTGAAGTCTGGAGTGTGAAGCAGAAGAAGCAGAAGAAGGAGAAGGAGAAGGTGAAGTCTGGAGGGTGAATCAGAAGAAGTAGAAGAAGGAGAAGGAGAAGGTGAAGTCTGGAGTGTGAAGCAGAAGAAGTAGAAGAAGGAGAAGGAGAAGGTGAAGTCAGGAGGGTGAATCAGAAGAAGTAGAAGAAGGAGAAGGAGAAGGTGAAGTCAGGAGGGTGAATCAGAAGAAGCAGAAGAAGGAGAAGGAGAAGGTGAAGTCTGGAGGGTGAATCAGAAGAATCAGAAGAAGGAGAAGGAGAAGGTGAAGTCTGGAGGGTGAATCAGAAGAAGCAGAAGAAAGAGAAGGAGAAGGTGAAGTCTGGAGGGTGAAGCAGAAGAAACAGAAGAAGGAGAAGGAGAAGGTGAAGACTGGAGGGTGAATCAGAAGAAGTAGAAGAAGGAGAAGGAGAAGGTGAAGTCTGGAGGGTGAATCAGAAGAAGTAGAAGAAGGAGAAGAAGGAGAAGGAGAAGTTGAAGTCTGGAGGGTGAATCAGAAGAAGCAGAAGAAGGAGAAGGAGAAGGTGAAGTCTGGAGGGTGAATCAGAAGAAGCAGAAGAAGGAGAAGGAGAAGGTGAAGTCTGGAGGGTGAATCAGAAGAAGTAGAAGAAGGAGAAGGAGAAGGTGAAGTCTGGAGGGTGAATCAGAAGAAGTAGAAGAAGGAGAAGGAGATGGTGAAGTCTGGAGGGTGAATCAGAAGAAGTAGAAGAAGGAGAAGGAGAAGGTGAAGTCTGGAGGGTGAAGCAGAAGAAGTAGAAGAAGGAGAAGGAGAAGGTGAAGTCAGGAGGGTGAATCAGAAGATGTAGAAGAAGGAGAAGGAGAAGGTGAAGTCAGGAGGGTGAATCAGAAGAAGCAGAAGAAGGAGAAGGAGAAGGTGAAGTCTGGAGGGTGAATCAGAAGAAGTAGAAGAAGGAGAAGGAGAAGGTGAAGTCTGGAGGGTGAATCAGAAGAAGCAGAAGAAGGAGAAGGAGAAGGTGAAGTCTGGAGGGTGAATCAGAAGAAGCAGAAGAAGGAGAAGGAGAAGGTGAAGTCTGGAGGGTGAATCAGAAGAAGCAGAAGAAGGAGAAGGAGAAGGTGAAGTCTGGAGGGTGAATCAGAAGAAGTAGAAGAAGGAGAAGGAGAAGGTGAAGTCTGGAGGGTGAATCAGAAGAAGCAGAATAAGGAGAAGGAGAAGGTGAAGTCTGGAGGGTGAATCAGAAGAAGCAGAAGAAGGAGAAGGAGAAGGTGAAGTCTGGAGGGAGAATCAGAAGAAGTAGAAGAAGGAGAAGGAGAAGATGAAGTCTGGAGGGTGAATCAGAAGAAGTAGAAGAAGGAGAAGGAGAAGGTGAAGTCTGGAGGGTGAATCAGAAGAGGTAGAAGAAGGAGAAGGAGAAGATGAAGTCTGGAGGGTGAATCAGAAGAAACAGAAGAATGAGAAGGAGAAGGTTAAGTCTGGAGGGTGAATCAGAAGAAGTAGAAGAAGGAGAAGGAGAAGGTGAAGTCTGGAGGGTGAATCAGAAGAAGCAGAAGAAGGAGAAGGAGAAGGTGAAGTCTGGAGGGTGAATCAGAAGAAGCAGAAGAAGGAGAAGGAGAAGGTGAAGTCTGGAGGGTGAATCAGAAGAAGTAGAAGAAGGAGAAGGAGAAGGTGAAGTCTGGAGGGTGAATCAGAAGAAGCAGAAGAAGGAGAAGGAGAAGGTGAAGTCTGGAGGGTGAATCAGAAGAAGCAGAAGAAGGAGAAGGAGAAGGTGAAGTCTGGAGGGTGAATCAGAAGAAGCAGAAGAAGGAGAAGGAGAAGGTGAAGTCTGGAGGGTGAATCAGAAGAAGCAGAATAAGGAGAAGGAGAAGGTGAAGTCTGGAGGGTGAATCAGAAGAAGCAGAAGAAGGAGAAGGAGAAGGTGAAGTCTGGAGGGTGAAGCAGAAGAAGTAGAAGAAGGAGAAGGAGAAGGTGAAGTCAGGAGGGTGAATCAGAAGAAGTAGAAGAAGGAGAAGGAGAAGGTGAAGTCAGGAGGGTGAATCAGAAGAAGCAGAAGAAGGAGATAGAGAAGGTGAAGTCTGGAGGGTGAATCAGAAGAATCAGAAGAAGGAGAAGGAGAAGGTGAAGTCTGGAGGGTGAAGCAGAAGAAGCAGAAGAAAGAGAAGGAGAAGGTGAAGTCTGGAGGGTGAAGCAGAAGAAACAGAAGAAGGAGAAGGAGAAGGTGAAGACTGGAGGGTGAATCAGAAGAAGTAGAAGAAGGAGAAGGAGAAGGTGAAGTCTGGAGGGTGAATCAGAAGAAGTAGAAGAAGGAGAAGGAGAAGGTGAAGTCTGGAGGGTGAATCAGAACAAGCAGAAGAAGGAGAAGGAGAAGGTGAAGTCTGGAGGGTGAATCAGAAGAAGCAGAAGAAGGAGAAGGAGAAGATGAAGTCTGGAGGGTGAATCAGAAGAAGTAGAAGAAGGAGAAGGAGAAGGTGAGGTCTGGAGGGTGAATCAGAAGAAGCAGAAGAAGGAGAAGGAGAAGGTGAAGTCTGGAGGGTGAATCAGAAGAAGCAGAAGAAGGAGAAGGAGAAGGTGAAGTCTGGAGGGTGAATCAGAAGATGTAGAAGAAGGAGAAGGAGAAGGTGAAGTCAGGAGGGTGAATCAGAAGAAGCAGAAGAAGGAGAAGGAGAAGGTGAAGTCTGGAGGGTGAATCAGAAGAAGTAGAAGAAGGAGAAGGAGATGGTGAAGTCTGGAGGGTGAATCAGAAGAAGTAGAAGAAGGAGAAGGAGAAGGTGAAGTCTGGAGGGTGAAGCAGAAGAAGTAGAAGAAGGAGAAGGAGAAGGTGAAGTCAGGAGGGTGAATCAGAAGATGTAGAAGAAGGAGAAGGAGAAGGTGAAGTCAGGAGGGTGAATCAGAAGAAGCAGAAGAAGGAGAAGGAGAAGGTGAAGTCTGGAGGGTGAATCAGAAGAAGTAGAAGAAGGAGAAGGAGAAGGTGAAGTCTGGAGGGTGAATCAGAAGAAGCAGAATAAGGAGAAGGAGAAGGTGAAGTCTGGAGGGTGAATCAGAAGAAGCAGAAGAAGGAGAAGGAGAAGGTGAAGTCTGGAGGGTGAATCAGAAGAAGTAGAAGAAGGAGAAGGAGAAGGTGAAGTCTGGAGGGTGAATCAGAAGAAGCAGAAGAAGGAGAAGGAGAAGGTGAAGTCTGGAGGGTGAATCAGAAGAAGTAGAAGAAGGAGAAGGAGAAGGTGAAGTCTGGAGGGTGAATCAGAAGAAGCAGAAGAAGGAGAAGGAGAAGGTGAAGTCTGGAGGGTGAATCAGAAGAAGCAGAAGAAGGAGAAGGAGAAGGTGAAGTCTGGAGGGTGAATCAGAAGAAGCAGAAGAAGGAGAAGGAGAAGGTGAAGTCTGGAGGGTGAATCAGAAGAAGTAGAAGAAGGAGAAGGAGAAGGTGAAGTCTGGAGGGTGAATCAGAAGAAGCAGAATAAGGAGAAGGAGAAGGTGAAGTCTGGAGGGTGAATCAGAAGAAGCAGAAGAAGGAGAAGGAGAAGGTGAAGTCTGGAGGGAGAATCAGAAGAAGTAGAAGAAGGAGAAGGAGAAGATGAAGTCTGGAGGGTGAATCAGAAGAAGTAGAAGAAGGAGAAGGAGAAGGTGAAGTCTGGAGGGTGAATCAGAAGAGGTAGAAGAAGGAGAAGGAGAAGATGAAGTCTGGAGGGTGAATCAGAAGAAACAGAAGAATGAGAAGGAGAAGGTTAAGTCTGGAGGGTGAATCAGAAGAAGTAGAAGAAGGAGAAGGAGAAGGTGAAGTCTGGAGGGTGAATCAGAAGAAGCAGAAGAAGGAGAAGGAGAAGGTGAAGTCTGGAGGGTGAATCAGAAGAAGCAGAAGAAGGAGAAGGAGAAGGTGAAGTCTGGAGGGTGAATCAGAAGAAGTAGAAGAAGGAGAAGGAGAAGGTGAAGTCTGGAGGGTGAATCAGAAGAAGCAGAAGAAGGAGAAGGAGAAGGTGAAGTCTGGAGGGTGAATCAGAAGAAGCAGAAGAAGGAGAAGGAGAAGGTGAAGTCTGGAGGGTGAATCAGAAGAAGCAGAAGAAGGAGAAGGAGAAGGTGAAGTCTGGAGGGTGAATCAGAAGAAGCAGAATAAGGAGAAGGAGAAGGTGAAGTCTGGAGGGTGAATCAGAAGAAGCAGAAGAAGGAGAAGGAGAAGGTGAAGTCTGGAGGGTGAAGCAGAAGAAGTAGAAGAAGGAGAAGGAGAAGGTGAAGTCTGGAGGGTGAATCAGAAGAAGTTGAAGAAGGAGAAGGAGAAGGTGAATTCAGGAGGGTGAATCAGAAGAAGCAGAAGAAGGAGATAGAGAAGGTGAAGTCTGGAGGGTGAATCAGAAGAATCAGAAGAAGGAGAAGGAGAAGGTGAAGTCTGGAGGGTGAAGCAGAAGAAGCAGAAGAAAGAGAAGGAGAAGGTGAAGTCTGGAGGGTGAAGCAGAAGAAACAGAAGAAGGAGAAGGAGAAGGTGAAGACTGGAGGGTGAATCAGAAGAAGTAGAAGAAGGAGAAGGAGAAGGTGAAGTCTGGAGGGTGAATCAGAAGAAGTGGAAGAAGGAGAAGGAGAAGGTGAAGTCTGGAGGGTGAATCAGAACAAGCAGAAGAAGGAGAAGGAGAAGGTGAAGTCTGGAGGGTGAATCAGAAGAAGCAGAAGAAGGAGAAGGAGAAGATGAAGTCTGGAGGGTGAATCAGAAGAAGTAGAAGAAGGAGAAGGAGAAGGTGAGGTCTGGAGGGTGAATCAGAAGAAGCAGAAGAAGGAGAAGGAGAAGGTGAAGTCTGGAGGGTGAATCAGAAGAAGCAGAAGAAGGAGAAGGAGAAGGTGAAGTCTGGAGGGTGAATCAGAAGAAGCAGAAGAAGGAGAAGGAGAAGGTGAAGTCAGGAGGGTGAATCAGAAGAAGCAGAAGAAGGAGAAGGAGTAGGTGAAGTTAGGAGGGTGAATCAGAAGAAGCAGAAGAAGGAGAAGGAGCAGGTGAAGTCAGGGGGTGTAGCAGAAGAAGTAGAAGAAGGAGAAGGAGAAGGTGAAGTCAGGACGGTGAAGCAGAAGAAGCAGAAGAAGGAGAAGGAGAAGGTGAAGCCTGGAGGGCGCAGCAGAAGAAGCAGAAGAAGGAGAAGGAGAAGGTGAAGTCTGGAGTGTGAAGCAGAAGAAGCAGAAGAAGGAGAAGGAGAAGGTGAAGTCTGGAGGGTGAATCAGAAGAAGTAGAAGAAGGAGAAGGAGAAGGTGAAGTCTGGAGTGTGAAGCAGAAGAAGTAGAAGAAGGAGAAGGAGAAGGTGAAGTCAGGAGGGTGAATCAGAAGAAGTAGAAGAAGGAGAAGGAGAAGGTGAAGTCAGGAGGGTGAATCAGAAGAAGCAGAAGAAGGAGAAGGAGAAGGTGAAGTCTGGAGGGTGAATCAGAAGAATCAGAAGAAGGAGAAGGAGAAGGTGAAGTCTGGAGGGTGAATCAGAAGAAGCAGAAGAAAGAGAATTAGAAGGTGAAGTCTGGAGGGTGAAGCAGAAGAAACAGAAGAAGGAGAAGGAGAAGGTGAAGACTGGAGGGTGAATCAGAAGAAGTAGAAGAAGGAGAAGGAGAAGGTGAAGTCTGGAGGGTGAATCAGAAGAAGTAGAAGAAGGAGAAGGAGAAGTTGAAGTCTGGAGGGTGAATCAGAAGAAGCAGAAGAAGGAGAAGGAGAAGGTGAAGTCTGGAGGGTGAATCAGAAGAAGCAGAAGAAGGAGAAGGAGAAGATGAAGTCCGGAGGGTGAATCAGAAGAAGTAGAAGAAGGAGAAGGAGAAGGTGAAGTCTGGAGGGTGAATCAGAAGAAGTAGAAGAAGGAGAAGGAGAAGATGAAGTCTGGAGGGTGAATCAGAAGAAACAGAAGAAGGAGAAGGAGAAGGTGAAGTCTGGAGGGTGAATCAGAAGAAGTAGAAGAAGGAGAAGGAGAAGGTGTAGTCTGGAGGGTGAATCAGAAGAAGTAGACGAAGGAGAAGGAGAAGGTGAAGTCTGGAGGGTGAATCAGAAGAAGCAGAAGAAGGAGAAGGAGAAGGTTAAGTCTGGAGGGTGAATCAGAAGAAGTAGAAGAAGGAGAAGGAGAAGGTGAAGTCTGGAGGGTGAATCAGAAGAAGCAGAAGAAGGAGAAGGAGAAGGTGAAGTCTGGAGGGTGAATCAGAAGAAGCAGAAGAAGGAGAAGGAGAAGGTGAAGTCTGGAGGGTGAATCAGAAGAAGCAGAATAAGGAGAAGGAGAAGGTGAAGTCTGGAGGGTGAATCAGAAGAAGCAGAAGAAGGTGAAGGAGAAGGTGAAGTCTGGAGGGTGAATCAGAAGAAGTAGAAGAAGGAGAAGGAGAAGATGAAGTCTGGAGGGTGAATCAGAAGAAGTAGAAGAAGGAGAAGGAGAAGGTGAAGTCTGGAGGGTGAATCAGAAGAAGTAGAAGAAGGAGAAGGAGAAGATGAAGTCTGGAGGGTGAATCAGAAGAAACAGAAGAAGGAGAAGGAGAAGGTGAAGTCTGGAGGGTGAATCAGAAGAAGTAGAAGAAGGAGAAGGAGAAGGTGAAGTTTGGAGGGTGAATCAGAAGAAGCAGAAGAAGGAGAAGGAGAAGGTGAAGTCTGGAGGGTGAATCAGAAGAAGTAGAAGAAGGAGAAGGAGAAGGTGAAGTCTGGAGGGTGAATCAGAAGAAGCAGAATAAGGAGAAGGAGAAGGTGAAGTCTGGAGGGTGAATCAGAAAAGCAGAAGAAGGAGAAGGAGAAGGTGAAGTCTGGAGGGAGAATCAGAAGAAGTAGAAGAAGGAGAAGGAGAAGATGAAGTCTGGAGGGTGAATCAGAAGAAGTAGAAGAAGGAGAAGGAGAAGGTGAAGTCTGGAGGGTGAATCAGAAGAGGTAGAAGAAGGAGAAGGAGAAGATGAAGTCTGGAGGGTGAATCAGAAGAAACAGAAGAATGAGAAGGAGAAGGTTAAGTCTGGAGGGTGAATCAGAAGAAGTAGAAGAAGGAGAAGGAGAAGGTGAAGTCTGGAGGGTGAATCAGAAGAAGCAGAAGAAGGAGAAGGAGAAGGTGAAGTCTGGAGGGTGAATCAGAAGAAGCAGAAGAAGGAGAAGGAGAAGGTGAAGTCTGGAGGGTGAATCAGAAGAAGTAGAAGAAGGAGAAGGAGAAGGTGAAGTCTGGAGGGTGAATCAGAAGAAGCAGAAGAAGGAGAAGGAGAAGGTGAAGTCTGGAGGGTGAATCAGAAGAAGCAGAAGAAGGAGAAGGAGAAGGTGAAGTCTGGAGGGTGAATCAGAAGAAGCAGAAGAAGGAGAAGGAGAAGGTGAAGTCTGGAGGGTGAATCAGAAGAAGCAGAATAAGGAGAAGGAGAAGGTGAAATCTGGAGGGTGAATCAGAAGAAGCAGAAGAAGGAGAAGGAGAAGGTGAAGTCTGGAGGGTGAAGCAGAAGAAGTAGAAGAAGGAGAAGGAGAAGGTGAAGTCAGGAGGGTGAATCAGAAGAAGTAGAAGAAGGAGAAGGAGAAGGTGAAGTCAGGAGGGTGAATCAGAAGAAGCAGAAGAAGGAGATAGAGAAGGTGAAGTCTGGAGGGTGAATCAGAAGAATCAGAAGAAGGAGAAGGAGAAGGTGAAGTCTGGAGGGTGAAGCAGAAGATGCAGAAGAAAGAGAAGGAGAAGGTGAAGTCTGGAGGGTGAAGCAGAAGAAACAGAAGAAGGAGAAGGAGAAGGTGAAGACTGGAGGGTGAATCAGAAGAAGTAGAAGAAGGAGAAGGAGAAGGTGAAGTCTGGAGGGTGAATCAGAAGAAGTAGAAGAAGGAGAAGGAGAAGGTGAAGTCTGGAGGGTGAATCAGAAGAAGCAGAAGAAGGAGAAGGAGAAGGTGAAGTCTGGAGGGTGAATCAGAAGAAGCAGAAGAAGGAGAAGGAGAAGATGAAGTCTGGAGGGTGAATCAGAAGAAGTAGAAGAAGGAGAAGGAGAAGGTGAGGTCTGGAGGGTGAATCAGAAGAAGCAGAAGAAGGAGAAGGAGAAGGTGAAGTCTGGAGGGTGAATCAGAAGAAGCAGAAGAAGGAGAAGGAGAAGGTGAAGTCTGGAGGGTGAATCAGAAGAAGCAGAAGAAGGAGAAGGAGAAGGTGAAGTCAGGAGGGTGAATCAGAAGAAGCAGAAGAAGGAGAAGGAGTAGGTGAAGTTAGGAGGGTGAATCAGAAGAAGCAGAAGAAGGAGAAGGAGCAGGTGAAGTCAGGGGGGTGTAGCAGAAGAAGTAGAAGAAGGAGAAGGAGAAGGTGAAGTCAGGACGGTGAAGCAGAAGAAGCAGAAGAAGGAGAAGGAGAAGGTGAAGCCTGGAGGGCGCAGCAGAAGAAGCAGAAGAAGGAGAAGGAGAAGGTGAAGTCTGGAGTGTGAAGCAGAAGAAGCAGAAGAAGGAGAAGGAGAAGGTGAAGTCTGGAGGGTGAATCAGAAGAAGTAGAAGAAGGAGAAGGAGAAGGTGAAGTCTGGAGGGTGAAGCAGAAGAAGTAGAAGAAGGAGAAGGAGAAGGTGAAGTCAGGAGGGTGAATCAGAAGAAGTAGAAGAAGGAGAAGGAGAAGGTGAAGTCAGGAGGGTGAATCAGAAGAAGCAGAAGAAGGAGAAGGAGAAGGTGAAGTCTGGAGGGTGAATCAGAAGAATCAGAAGAAGGAGAAGGAGAAGGTGAAGTCTGGAGGGTGAATCAGAAGAAGCAGAAGAAAGAGAAGGAGAAGGTGAAGTCTGGAGGGTGAAGCAGAAGAAACAGAAGAAGGAGAAGGAGAAGGTGAAGACTGGAGGGTGAATCAGAAGAAGTAGAAGAAGGAGAAGGAGAAGGTGAAGTCTGGAGGGTGAATCAGAAGAAGTAGAAGAAGGAGAAGGAGAAGTTGAAGTCTGGAGGGTGAATCAGAAGAAGCAGAAGAAGGAGAAGGAGAAGGTGAAGTCTGGAGGGTGAATCAGAAGAAGCAGAAGAAGGAGAAGGAGAAGATGAAGTCCGGAGGGTGAAACAGAAGAAGTAGAAGAAGGAGAAGGAGAAGGTGAAGTCTGGAGGGTGAATCAGAAGAAGTAGAAGAAGGAGAAGGAGAAGATGAAGTCTGGAGGGTGAATCAGAAGAAACAGAAGAAGGAGAAGGAGAAGGTGAAGTCTGGAGGGTGAATCAGAAGAAGTAGAAGAAGGAGAAGGAGAAGGTGTAGTCTGGAGGGTGAATCAGAAGAAGTAGACGAAGGAGAAGGAGAAGGTGAAGTCTGGAGGGTGAATCAGAAGAAGCAGAAGAAGGAGAAGGAGAAGGTTAAGTCTGGAGGGTGAATCAGAAGAAGTAGAAGAAGGAGAAGGAGAAGGTGAAGTCTGGAGGGTGAATCAGAAGAAGCAGAAGAAGGAGAAGGAGAAGGTGAAGTCTGGAGGGTGAATCAGAAGAAGCAGAAGAAGGAGAAGGAGAAGGTGAAGTCTGGAGGGTGAATCAGAAGAAGCAGAATAAGGAGAAGGAGAAGGTGAAGTCTGGAGGGTGAATCAGAAGAAGCAGAAGAAGGAGAAGGAGAAGGTGAAGTCTGGAGGGTGAATCAGAAGAAGTAGAAGAAGGAGAAGGAGAAGATGAAGTCTGGAGGGTGAATCAGAAGAAGTAGAAGAAGGAGAAGGAGAAGGTGAAGTCTGGAGGGTGAATCAGAAGAAGTAGAAGAAGGAGAAGGAGAAGATGAAGTCTGGAGGGTGAATCAGAAGAAACAGAAGAAGGAGAAGGAGAAGGTGAAGTCTGGAGGGTGAATCAGAAGAAGTAGAAGAAGGAGAAGGAGAAGGTGAAGTCTGGAGGGTGAATCAGAAGAAGCAGAAGAAGGAGAAGGAGAAGGTGAAGTCTGGAGGGTGAATCAGAAGAAGTAGAAGAAGGAGAAGGAGAAGGTGAAGTCTGGAGGGTGAATCAGAAGAAGCAGAATAAGGAGAAGGAGAAGGTGAAGTCTGGAGGGTGAATCAGAAGAAGCAGAAGAAGGAGAAGGAGAAGGTGAAGTCTGGAGGGAGAATCAGAAGAAGTAGAAGAAGGAGAAGGAGAAGATGAAGTCTGGAGGGTGAATCAGAAGAAGTAGAAGAAGGAGAAGGAGAAGGTGAAGTCTGGAGGGTGAATCAGAAGAGGTAGAAGAAGGAGAAGGAGAAGATGAAGTCTGGAGGGTGAATCAGAAGAAACAGAAGAATGAGAAGGAGAAGGTGAAGTCTGGAGGGTGAATCAGAAGAAGTAGAAGAAGGAGAAGGAGAAGGTGTAGTCTGGAGGGTGAATCAGAAGAAGTAGACGAAGGAGATGGAGAAGGAGAAGTCTGGAGGGTGAATCAGAAGACGCAGAAGAAGGAGAAGGAGAAGGTGAAGTCTGGAGGGTGAATCAGAAGAAGTAGAAGAAGGAGAAGGAGAAGGTGAAGTCTGGAGGGTGAATCAGAAGAAGCAGAAGAAGGAGAAGGAGAAGGTGAAGTCTGGAGGGTGAATCAGAAGAAGCAGAAGAAGGAGAAGGAGAAGGTGAAGTCTGGAGGGTGAATCAGAAGAAGTAGAAGAAGGAGAAGGAGAAGTTATAGTCTGGAGGGTGAAGCAGAAGAAGTAGAAGATGGAGAAGGAGAAGGTGAAGTCAGGAGGGTGAATCAGAAGAAGTAGAAGAAGGAGAAGGAGAAGGTGAAGTCAGGAGGGTGAATCAGAAGAAGCAGAAGATGGAGAAGGAGAAGGTGAAGTCTGGAGGGTGAATCAGAAGAATCAGAAGAAGGAGAAGGAGAAGTTGAAGTCTGGAGGGTGAATCAGAAGAAGCAAAGGAAGGAGAAGGAGAAGGTGAAGTCTGGAGGGTGAATCAGAAGAAGCAGAATAAGGAGAAGGAGAAGTTGAAGTCTGGAGGGTGAATCAGAAGAAGCAGAATAAGGAGAAGGAGAAGGTGAAGTCTGGAGGGTGTATCAGAAGAAGCAGAAGAAGGAGAAGGAGCAGGTGAAGTCTGGAGGGTGAATCAGAAGAAGTAGCAGAAGGAGAAGGAGAAGGTGAAGTCTGGAGGGTGAAGCAGAAGAAGTAGAAGAAGGAGAAGGAGAAGGTGAAGTCAGGAGGGTGAATCAGAAGAAGTAGAAGAAGGAGAAGGAGAAGGTGAAGTCAGGAGGGTGAATCAGAAGAAGCAGAAGAAGGAGAAGGAGAAGGTGAAGTCTGGAGGGTGAATCAGAAGAAACAGAAGAAGGAGAAGGAGAAGGTGAAGTCTGGAGGGTGAATCAGAAGAAGTAGAAGAAGGAGCAGGAGAAGGTGTAGTCTGGAGGGCGAATCAGAAGAAGTAGACGAAGGAGAAGGAGAAGGTGAAGTCTGGAGGGTGAATCAGAAGAAGCAGAAGAAGGAGAAGGTGAAGTCTGGAGGGTGAATCAGAAGAAGTAGAAGAAGGAGAAGGAGAAGGTGAAGTCTGGAGGGTGAATCAGAAGAAGCAGAAGAAGGAGAAGGAGAAGGTGAAGTCTGGAGGGTGAATCAGAAGAAGTAGAAGAAGGAGAAGGAGAAGGTGAAGTCTGGAGGGTGAATCAGAAGAAGCAGAAGAAGGAGAAGGAGAAGGTGAAGTCTGGAGGGTGAATCAGAAGAAGCAGAAGAAGGAGAAGGAGAAGGTGAAGTCTGGAGGGTGAATCAGAAGAAGTAGAAGAAGGAGAAGGAGAAGTTGTAGTCTGGAGGGTGAAGCAGAAGAAGTAGAAGATGGAGAAGGAGAAGGTGAAGTCAGGAGGGAGAATCAGAAGAAGTAGAAGAAGGAGAAGGAGAAGGTGAAGTCAGGAGGGTGAATCAGAAGAAGCAGAAGATGGAGAAGGAGAAGGTGAAGTCTGGAGGGTGAATCAGAAGAATCAGAAGAAGGAGAAGGAGAAGGTGAAGTCTGGAGGGTGAATCAGAAGAAGCAAAGGAAGGAGAAGGAGAAGGTGAAGTCTGGAGGGTGAATCAGAAGAAGCAGAATAAGCAGAAGGAGAAGTTGAAGTCTGGAGGGTGAAACAGAAGAAGCAGAATAAGGAGAAGGAGAAGGTGAAGTCTGGAGGGTGTATCAGAAGAAGCAGAAGAAGGAGAAGGAGAAGGTGAAGTCTGGAGGGTGAATCAGAAGAAGTAGAAGAAGGAGAAGGAGAAGGTGAAGTCTGGAGGGTGAAGCAGAAGAAGTAGGAGAAGGAGAAGGAGAAGGTGAAGTCAGGAGGGTGAATCAGAAGAAGCAGAAGAAGGAGAAGGAGAAGGTGAAGTCTGGAGGGTGAATCAGAAGAAATAGAAGAAGGAGAAGGAGAAGGTGAAGTCTGGAGGGTGAATCAGAAGAAGTAGAAGAAGGAGAAGGAGAAGGTGTAGTCTGGAGGGTGAATCAGAAGAAGTAGACGAAGGAGAAGGAGAAGGTGAAGTCTGGAGGGTGAATCAGAAGAAGCAGAAGAAGGAGATGGAGAAGGTGAAGTCTGGATGGTGAATCAGAAGAAGTAGAAGAAGGAGAAGGAGAACGTGAAGTCTGGAGGGTGAATCAGAAGAAGCAGAAGAAGGAGAAGGAGAAGGTGAAGTCTGGAGGGTGAATCAGAAGAAGCAGAAGAAGGAGAAGGAGAAGGTGAAGTCTGGAGGGTGATTCAGAAGAAGCAGAATAAGGAGAAGGAGATGGTGATGTCTGGAGGGTGAATCAGAAGAAGCAGAAGAAGGAGAAGGAGAAGGTGAAGTCTGGAGGGTGAATCAGAAGAAGTAGAAGAAGGAGAAGGAGAAAGTGAAGTCTGGAGGGTGAATCAGAAGAAGTAGAAGAAGGAGAAGGAGAAGGTGAAGTCTGGAGGGTGAATCAGAAGAAGTAGAAGAAGGAGAAGGAGAAGGTGAAGTCTGGAGGGTGAAGCAGAAGAAGTAGAAGAAGGAGAAGGAGAAGGTGAAGTCAGGAGGGTGAATCAGAAGATGTAGAAGAAGGAGAAGGAGAAGGTGAAGTCAGGAGGGTGAATCAGAAGAAGCAGAAGAAGGAGAAGGAGAAGGTGAAGTCTGGAGGGTGAATCAGAAGAATCAGAAGAAGGAGAAGGAGAAGGTGAAGTCTGGAGGGTGAATCAGAAGAAGCAGAAGAAAGAGAAGGAGAAGGTGAAGTCTGGAGGGTGAATAAGAAGAAGTAGAAGAAGGAGAAGGAGAAGGTGAAGTCTGGAGGGTGAATCAGAAGAAGCAGTAGAAGGAGAAGGAGAAGGTGAAGTCTGGAGGGTGAATCAGAAGAAGCAGACGAAGGAGAAGGAGAAGGTGAAGTCTGGAGGGTGAATCAGAAGAAGCAGAAGAAGGAGATGGAGAAGGTGAAGTCTGGAGGGTGAATCAGAAGATGTAGAAGAAGGAGAAGGTGAAGGTGAAGTCTGGAGGGTGAATCAGAAGAAGCAGAAGAAGGAGAAGGAGAAGGTGAAGTCTGGAGGGTGAATCAGAAGAAGCAGAAGAAGGAGAAGGAGAAGGTGAAGTCTGGAGGGTGATTCAGAAGAAGCAGAATAAGGAGAAGGAGAAGGTGAAGTCTGGAGGGTGAATCAGAAGAAGCAGAAGAAGGAGAAGGAGAAGGTGAAGTCTGGAGGGTGAATCAGAAGAAGTAGAAGAAGGAGAAGGAGAAGTTGAAGTCTGGAGGGTGAATCAGAAGAAGTAGAAGAAGGAGAAGGAGAAGGTGAAGTCTGGAGGGTGAATCAGAAGAAGTAGAAGAAGGAAAAGTAGAAGGTGAAGTCTGGAGGGTGAAGCAGAAGAAGTAGAAGAAGGAGAAGGAGAAGGTGAAGTCAGGAGGGTGAATCAGAAGATGTAGAAGAAGGAGAAGGAGAAGGTGAAGTCAGGAGGGTGAATCAGAAGAAGCAGAAGAAGGAGAAGGAGAAGGTGAAGTCTGGAGGGTGAATCAGAAGAAGTAGAAGAAGGAGAAGGAGAAGGTGAAGTCTGGAGGGTGAATCAGAAGAAGCAGAAGAAGGAGAAGGAGAAGGTGAAGTCTGGAGGGTGAATCAGAAGAAGCAGAAGAAGGAGAAGGAGAAGGTGAAGTCTGGAGGGTGAATCAGAAGAAGCAGAAGAAGGAGAAGGAGAAGATGAAGTCCGGAGGGTGAATCAGAAGAAGTAGAAGAAGGAGAAGGAGAAGGTGAAGTCTGGAGGGTGAATCAGAAGAAGTAGAAGAAGGAGAAGGAGAAGATGAAGTCTGGAGGGTGAATCAGAAGAAACAGAAGAAGGAGAAGGAGAAGGTGAAGTCTGGAGGGTGAATCAGAAGAAGTAGAAGAAGGAGAAGGAGAAGGTGTAGTCTGGAGGGTGAATCAGAAGAAGTAGACGAAGGAGAAGGAGATGGTGAAGTCTGGAGGGTGAATCAGAAGAAGCAGAAGAAGGAGAAGGAGAAGGTTAAGTCTGGAGGGTGAATCAGAAGAAGTAGAAGAAGGAGAAGGAGAAGGTGAAGTCTGGAGGGTGAATCAGAAGAAGCAGAAGAAGGAGAAGGAGCAGGTGAAGTCTGGAGGGTGAATCAGAAGAAGTAGCAGAAGGAGAAGGAGAAGGTGAAGTCTGGAGGGTGAAGCAGAAGAAGTAGAAGAAGGAGAAGGAGAAGGTGAAGTCAGGAGGGTGAATCAGAAGAAGTAGAAGAAGGAGAAGGAGAAGGTGAAGTCAGGAGGGTGAATCAGAAGAAGCAGAAGAAGGAGAAGGAGAAGGTGAAGTCTGGAGGGTGAATCAGAAGAAACAGAAGAAGGAGAAGGAGAAGGTGAAGTCTGGAGGGTGAATCAGAAGAAGTAGAAGAAGGAGCAGGAGAAGGTGTAGTCTGGAGGGCGAATCAGAAGAAGTAGACGAAGGAGAAGGAGAAGGTGAAGTCTGGAGGGTGAATCAGAAGAAGCAGAAGAAGGAGATGGAGAAGGTGAAGTCTGGAGGGTGAATCAGAAGAAGTAGAAGAAGGAGAAGGAGAAGGTGAAGTCTGGAGGGTGAATCAGAAGAAGCAGAAGAAGGAGAAGGAGAAGGTGAAGTCTGGAGGGTGAATCAGAAGAAGTAGAAGAAGGAGAAGGAGAAGGTGAAGTCTGGAGGGTGAATCAGAAGAAGCAGAAGAAGGAGAAGGAGAAGGTGAAGTCTGGAGGGTGAATCAGAAGAAGCAGAAGAAGGAGAAGGAGAAGGTGAAGTCTGGAGGGTGAATCAGAAGAAGTAGAAGAAGGAGAAGGAGAAGTTGTAGTCTGGAGGGTGAAGCAGAAGAAGTAGAAGATGGAGAAGGAGAAGGTGAAGTCAGGAGGGTGAATCAGAAGAAGTAGAAGAAGGAGAAGGAGAAGGTGAAGTCAGGAGGGTGAATCAGAAGAAGCAGAAGATGGAGAAGGAGAAGGTGAAGTCTGGAGGGTGAATCAGAAGAATCAGAAGAAGGAGAAGGAGAAGGTGAAGTCTGGAGGGTGAATCAGAAGAAGCAAAGGAAGGAGAAGGAGAAGGTGAAGTCTGGAGGGTGAATCAGAAGAAGCAGAATAAGGAGAAGGAGAAGTTGAAGTCTGGAGGGTGAATCAGAAGAAGCAGAATAAGGAGAAGGAGAAGGTGAAGTCTGGAGGGTGTATCAGAAGAAGCAGAAGAAGGAGAAGGAGAAGGTGAAGTCTGGAGGGTGAATCAGAAGAAGTAGAAGAAGGAGAAGGAGAAGGTGAAGTCTGGAGGGTGAAGCAGAAGAAGTAGAAGAAGGAGAAGGAGAAGGTGAAGTCAGGAGGGTGAATCAGAAGAAGCAGAAGAAGGAGAAGGAGAAGGTGAAGTCTGGAGGGTGAATCAGAAGAAATAGAAGAAGGAGAAGGAGAAGGTGAAGTCTGGAGGGTTAATCAGAAGAAGTAGAAGAAGGAGAAGGAGAAGGTGTAGTCTGGAGGGTGAATCAGAAGAAGTAGACGAAGGAGAAGGAGAAGGTGAAGTCTGGAGGGTGAATCAGAAGAAGCAGAAGAAGGAGATGGAGAAGGTGAAGTCTGGATGGTGAATCAGAAGAAGTAGAAGAAGGAGAAGGAGAACGTGACGTCTGGAGGGTGAATCAGAAGAAGCAGAAGAAGGAGAAGGAGAAGGTGAAGTCTGGAGGGTGAATCAGAAGAAGCAGAAGAAGGAGAAGGAGAAGGTGAAGTCTGGAGGGTGATTCAGAAGAAGCAGAATAAGGAGAAGGAGATGGTGATGTCTGGAGGGTGAATCAGAAGAAGCAGAAGAAGGAGAAGGAGAAGGTGAAGTCTGGAGGGTGAATCAGAAGAAGTAGAAGAAGGAGAAGGAGAAAGTGAAGTCTGGAGGGTGAATCAGAAGAAGTAGAAGAAGGAGAAGGAGAAGGTGAAGTCTGGAGGGTGAATCAGAAGAAGTAGAAGAAGGAGAAGGAGAAGGTGAAGTCTGGAGGGTGAAGCAGAAGAAGTAGAAGAAGGAGAAGGAGAAGGTGAAGTCAGGAGGGTGAATCAGAAGATGTAGAAGAAGGAGAAGGAGAAGGTGAAGTCAGGAGGGTGAATCAGAAGAAGCAGAAGAAGGAGAAGGAGAAGGTGAAGTCTGGAGGGTGAATCAGAAGAATCAGAAGAAGGAGAAGGAGAAGGTGAAGTCTGGAGGGTGAATCAGAAGAAGCAGAAGAAAGAGAAGGAGAAGGTGAAGTCTGGAGGGTGAATAAGAAGAAGTAGAAGAAGGAGAAGGAGAAGGTGAAGTCTGGAGGGTGAATCAGAAGAAGCAGTAGAAGGAGAAGGAGAAGGTGAAGTCTGGAGGGTGAATCAGAAGAAGCAGACGAAGGAGAAGGAGAAGGTGAAGTCTGGAGGGTGAATCAGAAGAAGCAGAAGAAGGAGATGGAGAAGGTGAAGTCTGGAGGGTGAATCAGAAGATGTAGAAGAAGGAGAAGGTGAAGGTGAAGTCTGGAGGGTGAATCAGAAGAAGCAGAAGAAGGAGAAGGAGAAGGTGAAGTCTGGAGGGTGAATCAGAAGAAGCAGAAGAAGGAGAAGGAGAAGGTGAAGTCTGGAGGGTGATTCAGAAGAAGCAGAATAAGGAGAAGGAGAAGGTGAAGTCTGGAGGGTGAATCAGAAGAAGCAGAAGAAGGAGAAGGAGAAGGTGAAGTCTGGAGGGTGAATCAGAAGAAGTAGAAGAAGGAGAAGGAGAAGTTGAAGTCTGGAGGGTGAATCAGAAGAAGTAGAAGAAGGAGAAGGAGAAGGTGAAGTCTGGAGGGTGAATCAGAAGAAGTAGAAGAAGGAAAAGGAGAAGGTGAAGTCTGGAGGGTGAAGCAGAAGAAGTAGAAGAAGGAGAAGGAGAAGGTGAAGTCAGGAGGGTGAATCAGAAGATGTAGAAGAAGGAGAAGGAGAAGGTGAAGTCAGGAGGGTGAATCAGAAGAAGCAGAAGAAGGAGAAGGAGAAGGTGAAGTCTGGAGGGTGAATCAGAAGAAGTAGAAGAAGGAGAAGGAGAAGGTGAAGTCTGGAGGGTGAATCAGAAGAAGCAGAAGAAGGAGAAGGAGAAGGTGAAGTCTGGAGGGTGAATCAGAAGAAGCAGAAGAAGGAGAAGGAGAAGGTGAAGTCTGGAGGGTGAATCAGAAGAAGCAGAAGAAGGAGAAGGAGAAGATGAAGTCCGGAGGGTGAATCAGAAGAAGTAGAAGAAGGAGAAGGAGAAGGTGAAGTCTGGAGGGTGAATCAGAAGAAGTAGAAGAAGGAGAAGGAGAAGATGAAGTCTGGAGGGTGAATCAGAAGAAACAGAAGAAGGAGAAGGAGAAGGTGAAGTCTGGAGGGTGAATCAGAAGAAGTAGAAGAAGGAGAAGGAGAAGGTGTAGTCTGGAGGGTGAATCAGAAGAAGTAGACGAAGGAGAAGGAGATGGTGAAGTCTGGAGGGTGAATCAGAAGAAGCAGAAGAAGGAGAAGGAGAAGGTTAAGTCTGGAGGGTGAATCAGAAGAAGTAGAAGAAGGAGAAGGAGAAGGTGAAGTCTGGAGGGTGAATCAGAAGAAGCAGAAGAAGGAGAAGGAGAAGGTGAAGTCTGGAGGGTGAATCAGAAGAAGCAGAAGAAGGAGAAGGAGAAGGTGAAGTCTGGAGGGTGAATCAGAAGAAGCAGAATAAGGAGAAGGAGAAGGTGAAGTCTGGAGGGTGAATCAGAAGAAGCAGAAGAAGGAGAAGGAGAAGGTGAAGTCTGGAGGGTGAATCAGAAGAAGTAGAAAAGGAGAAGGAGAAGATGAAGTCTGGAGGGTGAATCAGAAGAAGTAGAAGAAGGAGAAGGAGAAGGTGAAGTCTGGAGGGTGAATCAGAAGAAGTAGAAGAAGGAGAAGGAGTAGATGAAGTCTGGAGGGTGAATCAGAAGAAACAGAAGAAGGAGAAGGAGAAGGTGAAGTCTGGAGGGTGAATGAGAAGAAGTAGAAGAAGGAGAAGGAGAAGGTGAAGTCTGGAGGGTGAATCAGAAGAAGCAGAATAAGGAGAAGGAGAAGGTGAAGTCTGGAGGGTGAATCAGAAGAAGCAGAAGAAGGAGAAGGAGAAGGTGAAGTCTGGAGGGTGAATCAGAAGAAGTAGAAGAAGGAGAAGGAGAAGATGAAGTCTGGAGGGTGAATCAGAAGAAGTAGAAGAAGGAGAAGGAGAAGGTGAAGTCTGGAGGGTGAATCAGAAGAGGTAGAAGAAGGAGAAGGAGAAGATGAAGTCTGGAGGGTGAATCAGAAGAAACAGAAGAATGAGAAGGAGAAGGTGAAGTCTGGAGGGTGAATCAGAAGAAGTAGAAGAAGGAGAAGGAGAAGGTATAGTCTGGAGTGTGAATCAGAAGAAGTAGACGAAGGAGAAGGAGAAGGTGAAGTCTGGAGGGTGAATCAGAAGAAGCAGAAGAAGGAGAAGGAGAAGGTGAAGTCTGGAGGGTGAATCAGAAGAAGTAGAAGAAGGAGAAGGAGAAGGTGAAGTCTGGAGGGTGAATCAGAAGAAGCAGAAGAAGGAGAAGGAGAAGGTGAAGTCTGGAGGGTGAATCAGAAGAAGCAGAAGAAGGAGAAGGAGAAGGTGAAGTCTGGAGGGTGAATCAGAAGAAGTAGAAGAAGGAGAAGGAGAAGTTGAAGTCTGGAGGGTGAAGCAGAAGAAGTAGAAGATGGAGAAGGAGAAGGTGAAGTCAGGAGGGTGAATCAGAAGAAGTAGAAGAAGGAGAAGGAGAAGGTGAAGTCAGGAGGGTGAATCAGAAGAAGCAGAAGATGGAGAAGGAGAAGGTGAAGTCTGGAGGGTGAATCAGAAGAATCAGAAGAAGGAGAAGGAGAAGGTGAAGTCTGGAGGGTGAATCAGAAGAAGCAAAGGAAGGAGAAGGAGAAGGTGAAGTCTGGAGGGTGAATCAGAAGAAGCAGAATAAGGAGAAGGAGAAGTTGAAGTCTGGAGGGTGAATCAGAAGAAGCAGAATAAGGAGAAGGAGAAGGTGAAGTCTGGAGGGTGTATCAGAAGAAGCAGAAGAAGGAGAAGGAGAAGGTGAAGTCTGGAGGGTGAATCAGAAGAAGTAGAAGAAGGAGAAGGAGAAGGTGAAGTCTGGAGGGTGAAGCAGAAGAAGTAGAAGAAGGAGAAGGAGAAGGTGAAGTCAGGAGGGTGAATCAGAAGAAGTAGAAGAAGGAGAAGGAGAAGGTGAAGTCAGGAGGGTGAATCAGAAGAAGCAGAAGAAGGAGAAGGAGAATGTGAAGTCTGGAGGGTGAATCAGAAGAAACAGAAGAAGGAGAAGGAGAAGGTGAAGTATGGAGGGTGAATCAGAAGAAGTAGAAGAAGGAGAAGGAGAAGGTGTAGTCTGGAGGGTGAATCAGCAGAAGTACACGAAGGAGAAGGAGAAGGTGAAGTCTGGAGGGTGAATCAGAAGAAGCAGAAGAAGGAGATGGAGAAGGTGAAGTCTGGAGGGTGAATCAGAAGAAGTAGAAGAAGGAGAAGGAGAAGGTGAAGTCTGGAGGGTGAATCAGAAGAAGCAGAAGAAGGAGAAGGAGAAGGTGAAGTCTGGAGGGTGAATCAGAAGAAGCAGAAGAAGGAGAAGGAGAAGGTGAAGTCTGGAGGGTGATTCAGAAGAAACAGAATAAGGAGAAGGAGAAGGTGAAGTCTGGAGGGTGAATCAGAAGAAGTAGAAGAAGGAGAAGGAGAAAGTGAAGTCTGGAGGGTGAATCAGAAGAAGTAGAAGAAGGAGAAGGAGAAGGTGAAGTCTGGAGGGTGAATCAGAAGAAGTAGAAGAAGGAGAAGGAGAAGGTGAAGTCTGGAGGGTGAAGCAGAAGAAGTAGAAGAAGGAGAAGGAGAAGGTGAAGTCAGGAGGGTGAATCAGAAGATGTAGAAGAAGGAGAAGGAGAAGGTGATGTCAGGAGGGTGAATCAGAAGAAGCAGAAGAAGGAGAAGGAGAAGGTGAAGTCTGGAGGGTGAATCAGAAGAATCAGAAGAAGGAGAAGGAGAAGGTGAAGTCTGGAGGGTGAATCAGAAGAAGCAGAAGAAAGAGAAGGAGAAGGCGAAGTCTGGAGGGTGAATCAGAAGAAGTAGAAGAAGGAGAAGGAGAAGGTGAAGTCTGGAGGGTGAATCAGAAGAAGCAGAAGAAGGAGAAGGAGAAGGTGAAGTCTGGAGGGTGAATCAGAAGAAGCAGACGAAGGAGAAGGAGAAGGTGAAGTCTGGAGGGTGAATCAGAAGAAGCAGAAGAAGGAGATGGAGAAGGTGAAGTCTGGAGGGTGAATCAGAAGAAGTAGAAGAAGGAGAAGGTGAAGGTGAAGTCTGGAGGGTGAATCAGAAGAAGCAGAAGAAGGAGAAGGAGAAGGTGAAGTCTGGAGGGTGAATCAGAAGAAGCAGAAGAAGGAGAAGGTGAAGTCTGGAGGGTGATTCAGAAGAAGCAGAATAAGGAGAAGGAGAAGGTGAAGTCTGGAGGGTGAATCAGAAGAAGCAGAAGAAGGAGAAGGAGAAGGTGAAGTCTGGAGGGTGAATCAGAAGAAGTAGAAGAAGGAGAAGGAGAAGGTGAAGTCTGGAGGGTGAATCAGAAGAAGTAGAAGAAGGAGAAGGAGAAGGTGAAGTCTGGAGGGTGAATCAGAAGAAGTAGAAGAAGGAGAAGGAGAAGGTGAAGTCTGGAGGGTGAAGCAGAAGAAGTAGAAGAAGGAGAAGGAGAAGGTGAAGTCAGGAGGGTGAATCAGAAGATGTAGAAGAAGGAGAAGGAGAAGGTGAAGTCAGGAGGGTGAATCAGAAGAAGCAGAAGAAGGAGAAGGAGAAGGTGAAGTCTGGAGGGTGAATCAGAAGAAGTAGAAGAAGGAGAAGGAGAAGGTGAAGTCTGGAGGGTGAATCAGAAGAAGCAGAAGAAGGAGAAGGAGAAGGTGAAGTCTGGAGGGTGAATGAGAAGAAGCAGAAGAAGGAGAAGGAGAAGGTGAAGTCTGGAGGGTGAATCAGAAGAAGCAGAAGAAGGAGAAGGAGAAGGTGATGTCTGGAGGGTGGATCAGAAGAAGCAGACGAAGGAGAAGGAGAAGGTGAAGTCTGGAGGGTGAATCAGAAGAAGCAGAAGAAGGAGATGGAGAAGGTGAAGTCTGGAGGGTGAATCAGAAGAAGTAGAAGAAGGAGAAGGTGAAGGTGAAGTCTGGAGGGTGAATCAGAAGAAGCAGAAGAAGGAGAAGGAGAAGGTGAAGTCTGGAGGGTGAATCAGAAGAAGCAGAAGAAGGAGAAGGAGAAGGTGAAGTCTGGAGGGTGATTCAGAAGAAGCAGAATAAGGAGAAGGAGAAGGTGAAGTCTGGAGGGTGAATCAGAAGAAGCAGAAGAAGGAGAAGGAGAAGGTGAAGTCTGGAGGGTGAATCAGAAGAAGTAGAAGAAGGAGAAGGAGAAGTTGAAGTCTGGAGGGTGAATCAGAAGAAGTAGAAGAAGGAGAAGGAGAAGGTGAAGTCTGGAGGGTGAATCAGAAGAAGTAGAAGAAGGAAAAGGAGAAGGTGAAGTCTGGAGGGTGAAGCAGAAGAAGTAGAAGAAGGAGAAGGAGAAGGTGAAGTCAGGAGGGTGAATCAGAAGATGTAGAAGAAGGAGAAGGAGAAGGTGAAGTCAGGAGGGTGAATCAGAAGAAGCAGAAGAAGGAGAAGGAGAAGGTGAAGTCTGGAGGGTGAATCAGAAGAAGTAGAAGAAGGAGAAGGAGAAGGTGAAGTCTGGAGGGTGAATCAGAAGAAGCAGAAGAAGGAGAAGGAGAAGGTGAAGTCTGGAGGGTGAATCAGAAGAAGCAGAAGAAGGAGAAGGAGAAGGTGAAGTCTGGAGGGTGAATCAGAAGAAGCAGAAGAAGGAGAAGGAGAAGATGAAGTCCGGAGGGTGAATCAGAAGAAGTAGAGGAAGGAGAAGGAGAAGGTGAAGTCTGGAGGGTGAATCAGAAGAAGTAGAAGAAGGAGAAGGAGAAGATGAAGTCTGGAGGGTGAATCAGAAGAAACAGAAGAAGGAGAAGGAGAAGGTGAAGTCTGGAGGGTGAATCAGAAGAAGTAGAAGAAGGAGAAGGAGAAGGTGTAGTCTGGAGGGTGAATCAGAAGAAGTAGACGAAGGAGAAGGAGAAGGTGAAGTCTGGAGGGTGAATCAGAAGAAGCAGAAGAAGGAGAAGGAGAAGGTTAAGTCTGGAGGGTGAATCAGAAGAAGTAGAAGAAGGAGAAGGAGAAGGTGAAGTCTGGAGGGTGAATCAGAAGAAGCAGAAGAAGGAGAAGGAGAAGGTGAAGTCTGGAGGGTGAATCAGAAGAAGCAGAAGAAGGAGAAGGAGAAGGTGAAGTCTGGAGGGTGAATCAGAAGAAGCAGAATAAGGAGAAGGAGAAGGTGAAGTCTGGAGGGTGAATCAGAAGAAGCAGAAGAAGGAGAAGGAGAAGGTGAAGTCTGGAGGGTGAATCAGAAGAAGTAGAAGAAGGAGAAGGAGAAGATGAAGTCTGGAGGGTGAATCAGAAGAAGTAGAAGAAGGAGAAGGTGAAGTCTGGAGGGTGAATCAGAAGAAGTAGAAGAAGGAGAAGGAGTAGATGAAGTCTGGAGGGTGAATCAGAAGAAACAGAAGAAGGAGAAGGAGAAGGTGAAGTCTGGAGGGTGAATCAGAAGAAGTAGAAGAAGGAGAAGGAGAAGGTGAAGTCTGGAGGGTGAATCAGAAGAAGCAGAAGAAGGAGAAGGAGAAGGTAAAGTCTGGAGGGTGAATCAGAAGAAGTAGAAGAAGGAGAAGGAGAAGGTGAAGTCTGGAGGGTGAATCAGAAGAAGCAGAATAAGGAGAAGGAGAAGGTGAAGTCTGGAGGGTGAATCAGAAGAAGCAGAAGAAGGAGAAGGAGAAGGTGAAGTCTGGAGGGTGAATCAGAAGAAGCAGAATAAGGAGAAGGAGAAGTTGAAGTCTGGAGGGTGAATCAGAAGAAGCAGAATAAGGAGAAGGAGAAGGTGAAGTCTGGAGGGTGAATCAGAAGAAGCAAAGGAAGGAGAAGGAGAAGGTGAAGTCTGGAGGGTGAATCAGAAGAAGCAGAATAAGGAGAAGGAGAAGTTGAAGTCTGGAGGGTGAATCAGAAGAAGCAGAATAAGGAGAAGGAGAAGGTGAAGTCTGGAGGGTGTATCAGAAGAAGCAGAAGAAGGAGAAGGAGAAGGTGAAGTCTGGAGGGTGAATCAGAAGAAGTAGAAGAAGGAGAAGGAGAAGGTGAAGTCTGGAGGGTGAAGCAGAAGAAGTAGAAGAAGGAGAAGGAGAAGGTGAAGTCAGGAGGGTGAATCAGAAGAAGTAGAAGAAGGAGAAGGAGAAGGTGAAGTCAGGAGGGTGAATCAGAAGAAGCAGAAGAAGGAGAAGGAGAATGTGAAGTCTGGAGGGTGAATCAGAAGAAACAGAAGAAGGAGAAGGAGAAGGTGAAGTATGGAGGGTGAATCAGAAGAAGTAGAAGAAGGAGAAGGAGAAGGTGTAGTCTGGAGGGTGAATCAGCAGAAGTACACGAAGGAGAAGGAGAAGGTGAAGTCTGGAGGGTGAATCAGAAGAAGCAGAAGAAGGAGATGGAGAAGGTGAAGTCTGGAGGGTGAATCAGAAGAAGTAGAAGAAGGAGAAGGAGAAGGTGAAGTCTGGAGGGTGAATCAGAAGAAGCAGAAGAAGGAGAAGGAGAAGGTGAAGTCTGGAGGGTGAATCAGAAGAAGCAGAAGAAGGAGAAGGAGAAGGTGAAGTCTGGAGGGTGATTCAGAAGAAACAGAATAAGGAGAAGGAGAAGGTGAAGTCTGGAGGGTGAATCAGAAGAAGTAGAAGAAGGAGAAGGAGAAAGTGAAGTCTGGAGGGTGAATCAGAAGAAGTAGAAGAAGGAGAAGGAGAAGGTGAAGTCTGGAGGGTGAATCAGAAGAAGTAGAAGAAGGAGAAGGAGAAGGTGAAGTCTGGAGGGTGAAGCAGAAGAAGTAGAAGAAGGAGAAGGAGAAGGTGAAGTCAGGAGGGTGAATCAGAAGATGTAGAAGAAGGAGAAGGAGAAGGTGATGTCAGGAGGGTGAATCAGAAGAAGCAGAAGAAGGAGAAGGAGAAGGTGAAGTCTGGAGGGTGAATCAGAAGAATCAGAAGAAGGAGAAGGAGAAGGTGAAGTCTGGAGGGTGAATCAGAAGAAGCAGAAGAAAGAGAAGGAGAAGGCGAAGTCTGGAGGGTGAATCAGAAGAAGTAGAAGAAGGAGAAGGAGAAGGTGAAGTCTGGAGGGTGAATCAGAAGAAGCAGAAGAAGGAGAAGGAGAAGGTGAAGTCTGGAGGGTGAATCAGAAGAAGCAGACGAAGGAGAAGGAGAAGGTGAAGTCTGGAGGGTGAATCAGAAGAAGCAGAAGAAGGAGATGGAGAAGGTGAAGTCTGGAGGGTGAATCAGAAGAAGTAGAAGAAGGAGAAGGTGAAGGTGAAGTCTGGAGGGTGAATCAGAAGAAGCAGAAGAAGGAGAAGGAGAAGGTGAAGTCTGGAGGGTGAATCAGAAGAAGCAGAAGAAGGAGAAGGTGAAGTCTGGAGGGTGATTCAGAAGAAGCAGAATAAGGAGAAGGAGAAGGTGAAGTCTGGAGGGTGAATCAGAAGAAGCAGAAGAAGGAGAAGGAGAAGGTGAAGTCTGGAGGGTGAATCAGAAGAAGTAGAAGAAGGAGAAGGAGAAGGTGAAGTCTGGAGGGTGAATCAGAAGAAGTAGAAGAAGGAGAAGGAGAAGGTGAAGTCTGGAGGGTGAATCAGAAGAAGTAGAAGAAGGAGAAGGAGAAGGTGAAGTCTGGAGGGTGAAGCAGAAGAAGTAGAAGAAGGAGAAGGAGAAGGTGAAGTCAGGAGGGTGAATCAGAAGATGTAGAAGAAGGAGAAGGAGAAGGTGAAGTCAGGAGGGTGAATCAGAAGAAGCAGAAGAAGGAGAAGGAGAAGGTGAAGTCTGGAGGGTGAATCAGAAGAAGTAGAAGAAGGAGAAGGAGAAGGTGAAGTCTGGAGGGTGAATCAGAAGAAGCAGAAGAAGGAGAAGGAGAAGGTGAAGTCTGGAGGGTGAATGAGAAGAAGCAGAAGAAGGAGAAGGAGAAGGTGAAGTCTGGAGGGTGAATCAGAAGAAGCAGAAGAAGGAGAAGGAGAAGGTGATGTCTGGAGGGTGGATCAGAAGAAGCAGACGAAGGAGAAGGAGAAGGTGAAGTCTGGAGGGTGAATCAGAAGAAGCAGAAGAAGGAGATGGAGAAGGTGAAGTCTGGAGGGTGAATCAGAAGAAGTAGAAGAAGGAGAAGGTGAAGGTGAAGTCTGGAGGGTGAATCAGAAGAAGCAGAAGAAGGAGAAGGAGAAGGTGAAGTCTGGAGGGTGAATCAGAAGAAGCAGAAGAAGGAGAAGGAGAAGGTGAAGTCTGGAGGGTGATTCAGAAGAAGCAGAATAAGGAGAAGGAGAAGGTGAAGTCTGGAGGGTGAATCAGAAGAAGCAGAAGAAGGAGAAGGAGAAGGTGAAGTCTGGAGGGTGAATCAGAAGAAGTAGAAGAAGGAGAAGGAGAAGTTGAAGTCTGGAGGGTGAATCAGAAGAAGTAGAAGAAGGAGAAGGAGAAGGTGAAGTCTGGAGGGTGAATCAGAAGAAGTAGAAGAAGGAAAAGGAGAAGGTGAAGTCTGGAGGGTGAAGCAGAAGAAGTAGAAGAAGGAGAAGGAGAAGGTGAAGTCAGGAGGGTGAATCAGAAGATGTAGAAGAAGGAGAAGGAGAAGGTGAAGTCAGGAGGGTGAATCAGAAGAAGCAGAAGAAGGAGAAGGAGAAGGTGAAGTCTGGAGGGTGAATCAGAAGAAGTAGAAGAAGGAGAAGGAGAAGGTGAAGTCTGGAGGGTGAATCAGAAGAAGCAGAAGAAGGAGAAGGAGAAGGTGAAGTCTGGAGGGTGAATCAGAAGAAGCAGAAGAAGGAGAAGGAGAAGGTGAAGTCTGGAGGGTGAATCAGAAGAAGCAGAAGAAGGAGAAGGAGAAGATGAAGTCCGGAGGGTGAATCAGAAGAAGTAGAGGAAGGAGAAGGAGAAGGTGAAGTCTGGAGGGTGAATCAGAAGAAGTAGAAGAAGGAGAAGGAGAAGATGAAGTCTGGAGGGTGAATCAGAAGAAACAGAAGAAGGAGAAGGAGAAGGTGAAGTCTGGAGGGTGAATCAGAAGAAGTAGAAGAAGGAGAAGGAGAAGGTGTAGTCTGGAGGGTGAATCAGAAGAAGTAGACGAAGGAGAAGGAGAAGGTGAAGTCTGGAGGGTGAATCAGAAGAAGCAGAAGAAGGAGAAGGAGAAGGTTAAGTCTGGAGGGTGAATCAGAAGAAGTAGAAGAAGGAGAAGGAGAAGGTGAAGTCTGGAGGGTGAATCAGAAGAAGCAGAAGAAGGAGAAGGAGAAGGTGAAGTCTGGAGGGTGAATCAGAAGAAGCAGAAGAAGGAGAAGGAGAAGGTGAAGTCTGGAGGGTGAATCAGAAGAAGCAGAATAAGGAGAAGGAGAAGGTGAAGTCTGGAGGGTGAATCAGAAGAAGCAGAAGAAGGAGAAGGAGAAGGTGAAGTCTGGAGGGTGAATCAGAAGAAGTAGAAGAAGGAGAAGGAGAAGATGAAGTCTGGAGGGTGAATCAGAAGAAGTAGAAGAAGGAGAAGGTGAAGTCTGGAGGGTGAATCAGAAGAAGTAGAAGAAGGAGAAGGAGTAGATGAAGTCTGGAGGGTGAATCAGAAGAAACAGAAGAAGGAGAAGGAGAAGGTGAAGTCTGGAGGGTGAATCAGAAGAAGTAGAAGAAGGAGAAGGAGAAGGTGAAGTCTGGAGGGTGAATCAGAAGAAGCAGAAGAAGGAGAAGGAGAAGGTAAAGTCTGGAGGGTGAATCAGAAGAAGTAGAAGAAGGAGAAGGAGAAGGTGAAGTCTGGAGGGTGAATCAGAAGAAGCAGAATAAGGAGAAGGAGAAGGTGAAGTCTGGAGGGTGAATCAGAAGAAGCAGAAGAAGGAGAAGGAGAAGGTGAAGTCTGGAGGGTGAATCAGAAGAAGTAGAAGAAGGAGAAGGAGAAGATGAAGTCTAGAGGGTGAATCAGAAGAAGTAGAAGAAGGAGAAGGAGAAGGTGAAGTCTGGAGGGTGAATCAGAAGAGGTAGAAGAAGGAGAAGGAGAAGATGAAGTCTGGAGGGTGAATCAGAAGAAACAGAAGAATGAGAAGGAGAAGGTGAAGTCTGGAGGGTGAATCAGAAGAAGTAGAAGAAGGAGAAGGAGAAGGTGTAGTCTGGAGGGTGAATCAGAAGAAGTAGACGAAGGAGAAGGAGAAGGTGAAGTCTGGAGGGTGAATCAGAAGAAGCAGAAGAAGGAGAAGGAGAAGGTGAAGTCTGGAGGGTGAATCAGAAGAAGTAGAAGAAGGAGAAGGAGAAGGTGAAGTCTGGAGGGTGAATCAGAAGAAGCAGAAGAAGGAGAAGGAGAAGGTGAAGTCTGGAGGGTGAATCAGAAGAAGCAGAAGAAGGAGAAGGAGAAGGTGAAGTCTGGAGGGTGAATCAGAAGAAGTAGAAGAAGGAGAAGGAGAAGTTGAAGTCTGGAGGGTGAAGCAGAAGAAGTAGAAGATGGAGAAGGAGAAGGTGAAGTCAGGAGGGTGAATCAGAAGAAGTAGAAGAAGGAAAAGGAGAAGGTGAAGTCAGGAGGGTGAATCAGAAGAAGCAGAAGATGGAGAAGGAGAAGGTGAAGTCTGGAGGGTGAATCAGAAGAATCAGAAGAAGGAGAAGGAGAAGGTGAAGTCTGGAGGGTGAATCAGAAGAAGCAAAGGAAGGAGAAGGAGAAGGTGAAGTCTGGAGGGTGAATCAGAAGAAGTAGACGAAGGAGAAGGAGAAGGTGAAGTCTGGAGGGTGAATCAGAAGAAGCAGAAGAAGGAGATGGAGAAGGTGAAGTCTGGAGGGTGAATCAGAAGAAGTAGAAGAAGGAGAAGGAGAAGGTGAAGTCTGGAGGGTGAATCAGAAGAAGCAGAAGAAGGAGAAGGAGAAGGTGAAGTCCGGAGGGTGAATCAGAAGAAGCAGAAGAAGGAGAAGGAGAAGGTGAAGTCTGGAGGGTGATTCAGAAGAAGCAGAATAAGGAGAAGGAGAAGGTGAAGTCTGGAGGGTGAATCAGAAGAAGTAGAAGAAGGAGAAGGAGAAAGTGAAGTCTGGAGGGTGAATCAGAAGAAGTAGAAGAAGGAGAAGGAGAAGGTGAAGTCTGGAGGGTGAATCAGAAGAAGTAGAAGAAGGAGAAGGAGAAGGTGAAGTCTGGAGGGTGAAGCAGAAGAAGTAGAAGAAGGAGAAGGAGAAGGTGAAGTCAGGAGGGTGAATCAGAAGATGTAGAAGAAGGAGAAGGAGAAGGTGAAGTCAGGAGGGTGAATCAGAAGAAGCAGAAGAAGGAGAAGGAGAAGGTGAAGTCTGGAGGGTGAATCAGAAGAATCAGAAGAAGGAGAAGGAGAAGGTGAAGTCTGGAGGGTGAATCAGAAGAAGCAGAAGAAAGAGAAGGAGAAGGTGAAGTCTGGAGGGTGAATCAGAAGAAGTAGAAGAAGGAGAAGGAGAAGGTTAAGTCTGGAGGGTGAATCAGAAGAAGCAGAAGAAGGAGAAGGAGAAGGTGAAGTCTGGAGGGTGAAGCAGAAGAAGTAGAAGAAGGAGAAGGAGAAGGTGAAGTCAGGAGGGTGAATCAGAAGATGTAGAAGAAGGAGAAGGAGAAGGTGAAGTCAGGAGGGTGAATCAGAAGAAGCAGAAGAAGGAGAAGGAGAAGGTGAAGTCTGGAGGGTGAATCAGAAGAAGTAGAAGAAGGAGAAGGAGAAGGTGAAGTCTGGAGGGTGAATCAGAAGAAGCAGAAGAAGGAGAAGGAGAAGGTGAAGTCTGGAGGGTGAATCAGAAGAAGCAGAAGAAGGAGAAGGAGAAGGTGAAGTCTGGAGGGTGAATCAGAAGAAGCAGAAGAAGGAGAAGGAGAAGGTGAAGTCTGGAGGGTGAATCAGAAGAAGCAGAATAAGGAGAAGGAGAAGGTGAAGTCTGGAGGGTGAATCAGAAGAAGCAGAAGAAGGAGAAGCAGAAGGTGAAGTCTGGAGGGTGAATCAGAAGAAGTAGAAGAAGGAGAAGGAGAAGGTGAAGTCTGGAGGGTGAAGCAGAAGAAGTAGAAGAAGGAGAAGGAGAAGGTGAAGTCAGGAGGGTGAATCAGAAGAAGTAGAAGAAGGAGAAGGAGAAGGTGAAGTCAGGATGGTGAATCAGAAGAAGCAGAAGAAGGAGATAGAGAAGGTGAAGTCTGGAGGGTGAATCAGAAGAATCAGAAGAAGGAGAAGGAGAAGGTGAAGTCTGGAGGGTGAAGCAGAAGAAGTAGAAGAAAGAGAAGGAGAAGGTGAAGTCTGGAGGGTGAAGCAGAAGAAACAGAAGAAGGAGAAGGAGAAGGTGAAGACTGGAGGGTGAATCAGAAGAAGTAGAAGAAGGAGAAGGAGAAGGTGAAGTCTGGAGGGTGAATCAGAAGAAGTAGAAGAAGGAGAAGGAGAAGGTGAAGTCTGGAGGGTGAATCAGAAGAAGCAGAAGAAGGAGAAGGTAAAGTCTGGAGGGTGAATCAGAAGAAGCAGAAGAAGGAGAAGGAGAAGATGAAGTCTGGAGGGTGAATCAGAAGAAGTAGAAGAAGGAGAAGGAGAAGGTGAGGTCTGGAGGGTGAATCAGAAGAAGCAGAAGAAGGAGAAGGAGAAGGTGAAGTCTGGAGGGTGAATCAGAAGAAGCAGAAGAAGGAGAAGGAGAATGTGAAGTCTGGAGGGTGAATCAGAAGAAACAGAAGAAGGAGAAGGAGAAGGTGAAGTATGGAGGGTGAATCAGAAGAAGTAGAAGAAGGAGAAGGAGAAGGTGTAGTCTGGAGGGTGAATCAGCAGAAGTAGACGAAGGAGAAGGAGAAGGTGAAGTCTGGAGGGTGAATCAGAAGAAGCAGAAGAAGGAGATGCAGAAGGTGAAGTCTGGAGGGTGAATCAGAAGAAGTAGAAGAAGGAGAAGGAGAAGGTGAAGTCTGGAGGGTGAATCAGAAGAAGCAGAAGAAGGAGAAGGAGAAGGTGAAGTCTGGAGGGTGAATCAGAAGAAGCAGAAGAAGGAGAAGGAGAAGGTGAAGTCTGGAGGGTGATTCAGAAGAAACAGAATAAGGAGAAGGAGAAGGTGAAGTCTGGAGGGTGAATCAGAAGAAGTAGAAGAAGGAGAAGGAGAAAGTGAAGTCTGGAGGGTGAATCAGAAGAAGTAGAAGAAGGAGAAGGAGAAGGTGAAGTCTGGAGGGTGAATCAGAAGAAGTAGAAGAAGGAGAAGGAGAAGGTGAAGTCTGGAGGGTGAAGCAGAAGAAGTAGAAGAAGGAGAAGGAGAAGGTGAAGTCAGGAGGGTGAATCAGAAGATGCAGAAGAAGGAGAAGGAGAAGGTGATGTCAGGAGGGTGAATCAGAAGAAGCAGAAGAAGGAGAAGGAGAAGGTGAAGTCTGGAGGGTGAATCAGAAGAATCAGAAGAAGGAGAAGGAGAAGGTGAAGTCTGGAGGGTGAATCAGAAGAAGCAGAAGAAAGAGAAGGAGAAGGCGAAGTCTGGAGGGTGAATCAGAAGAAGTAGAAGAAGGAGAAGGAGAAGGTGAAGTCTGGAGGGTGAATCAGAAGAAGCAGAAGAAGGAGAAGGAGAAGGTGAAGTCTGGAGGGTGAATCAGAAGAAGCAGACGAAGGAGAAGGAGAAGGTGAAGTCTGGAGGGTGAATCAGAAGAAGCAGAAGAAGGAGATGGAGAAGGTGAAGTCTGGAGGGTGAATCAGAAGAAGTAGAAGAAGGAGAAGGTGAAGGTGAAGTCTGGAGGGTGAATCAGAAGAAGCAGAAGAAGGAGAAGGAGAAGGTGAAGTCTGGAGGGTGAATCAGAAGAAGCAGAAGAAGGAGAAGGTGAAGTCTGGAGGGTGATTCAGAAGAAGCAGAATAAGGAGAAGGAGAAGGTGAAGTCTGGAGGGTGAATCAGAAGAAGCAGAAGAAGGAGAAGGAGAAGGTGAAGTCTGGAGGGTGAATCAGAAGAAGTAGAAGAAGGAGAAGGAGAAGGTGAAGTCTGGAGGGTGAATCAGAAGAAGTAGAAGAAGGAGAAGGAGAAGGTGAAGTCTGGAGGGTGAATCAGAAGAAGTAGAAGAAGGAGAAGGAGAAGGTGAAGTCTGGAGGGTGAAGCAGAAGAAGTAGAAGAAGGAGAAGGAGAAGGTGAAGTCAGGAGGGTGAATCAGAAGATGTAGAAGAAGGAGAAGGAGAAGGTGAAGTCAGGAGGGTGAATCAGAAGAAGCAGAAGAAGGAGAAGGAGAAGGTGAAGTCTGGAGGGTGAATCAGAAGAAGTAGAAGAAGGAGAAGGAGAAGGTGAAGTCTGGAGGGTGAATCAGAAGAAGCAGAAGAAGGAGAAGGAGAAGGTGAAGTCTGGAGGGTGAATGAGAAGAAGCAGAAGAAGGAGAAGGAGAAGGTGAAGTCTGGAGGGTGAATCAGAAGAAGCAGAAGAAGGAGAAGGAGAAGGTGATGTCTGGAGGGTGGATCAGAAGAAGCAGACGAAGGAGAAGGAGAAGGTGAAGTCTGGAGGGTGAATCAGAAGAAGCAGAAGAAGGAGATGGAGAAGGTGAAGTCTGGAGGGTGAATCAGAAGAAGTAGAAGAAGGAGAAGGTGAAGGTGAAGTCTGGAGGGTGAATCAGAAGAAGCAGAAGAAGGAGAAGGAGAAGGTGAAGTCTGGAGGGTGAATCAGAAGAAGCAGAAGAAGGAGAAGGAGAAGGTGAAGTCTGGAGGGTGATTCAGAAGAAGCAGAATAAGGAGAAGGAGAAGGTGAAGTCTGGAGGGTGAATCAGAAGAAGCAGAAGAAGGAGAAGGAGAAGGTGAAGTCTGGAGGGTGAATCAGAAGAAGTAGAAGAAGGAGAAGGAGAAGTTGAAGTCTGGAGGGTGAATCAGAAGAAGTAGAAGAAGGAGAAGGAGAAGGTGAAGTCTGGAGGGTGAATCAGAAGAAGTAGAAGAAGGAAAAGGAGAAGGTGAAGTCTGGAGGGTGAAGCAGAAGAAGTAGAAGAAGGAGAAGGAGAAGGTGAAGTCAGGAGGGTGAATCAGAAGATGTAGAAGAAGGAGAAGGAGAAGGTGAAGTCAGGAGGGTGAATCAGAAGAAGCAGAAGAAGGAGAAGGAGAAGGTGAAGTCTGGAGGGTGAATCAGAAGAAGCAGAAGAAGGAGAAGGTGAAGTCTGGAGGGTGATTCAGAAGAAGCAGAATAAGGAGAAGGAGAAGGTGAAGTCTGGAGGGTGAATCAGAAGAAGCAGAAGAAGGAGAAGGAGAAGGTGAAGTCTGGAGGGTGAATCAGAAGAAGTAGAAGAAGGAGAAGGAGAAGGTGAAGTCTGGAGGGTGAATCAGAAGAAGTAGAAGAAGGAGAAGGAGAAGGTGAAGTCTGGAGGGTGAATCAGAAGAAGTAGAAGAAGGAGAAGGAGAAGGTGAAGTCTGGAGGGTGAAGCAGAAGAAGTAGAAGAAGGAGAAGGAGAAGGTGAAGTCAGGAGGGTGAATCAGAAGATGTAGAAGAAGGAGAAGGAGAAGGTGAAGTCAGGAGGGTGAATCAGAAGAAGCAGAAGAAGGAGAAGGAGAAGGTGAAGTCTGGAGGGTGAATCAGAAGAAGTAGAAGAAGGAGAAGGAGAAGGTGAAGTCTGGAGGGTGAATCAGAAGAAGCAGAAGAAGGAGAAGGAGAAGGTGAAGTCTGGAGGGTGAATGAGAAGAAGCAGAAGAAGGAGAAGGAGAAGGTGAAGTCTGGAGGGTGAATCAGAAGAAGCAGAAGAAGGAGAAGGAGAAGGTGATGTCTGGAGGGTGGATCAGAAGAAGCAGACGAAGGAGAAGGAGAAGGTGAAGTCTGGAGGGTGAATCAGAAGAAGCAGAAGAAGGAGATGGAGAAGGTGAAGTCTGGAGGGTGAATCAGAAGAAGTAGAAGAAGGAGAAGGTGAAGGTGAAGTCTGGAGGGTGAATCAGAAGAAGCAGAAGAAGGAGAAGGAGAAGGTGAAGTCTGGAGGGTGAATCAGAAGAAGCAGAAGAAGGAGAAGGAGAAGGTGAAGTCTGGAGGGTGAAGCAGAAGAAGCAGAAGAAGGAGAAGGAGAAGGTGAAGTCTGGAGGGTGAAGCAGAAGAAGCAGAAGAAGGAGAAGGAGAAGGTGAAGTCTGAGGG